>NC_037593.1:24478379-24827553 GCF_003073045.1 Pomacea canaliculata
TCGAAGTCTGCTATTCACCCACAAAGGAAAAAGTTGGAAGATCTATCTATCGACAAAACTCTGGCTGCTTCTCCAGAAGACTTGACGGCTAACTGTGCTGGGAGTGACATTGAAAGGCTGATGACATCGCTGAAAAACTTCAGAAAGGGGCACTTTGTTCTCGTGTGTGGCAGCATGAACATCCCTATAAAAACATCGATGCTTTGTCCACTGTTCCCTGGATAGCTGTGTACGATTTTGATGTCTACGGCAGGGACGCAGGTCTCCTGAACAGAATGGAAGATGGGATTAAACAAAGACGCAATCTCAGTGTGTCCAGCTGGTGTGATCCTCCCACTGGGATCACAGAGAAAGGAACGCAGTGGTGGAGTCTGCGAGGCCGACGGGAAATTCCGGAGAGTCTGACATCCATCAGCTCTCATTCTGATTGGTTCAAATGTGTAAGGGAAAAACTCGAAAAGCTCTGCCTCTGTCTTGCACAGTTTAGTGAAGATTACACTGTTGTAACAGTTCTCTTGCTGTGGCCTTCCTCGGAGTTTGAAGCACGCTGCATGTACAAGTTCTTGAGCAAACTTCAGGAGTACACTCAGCCACATATCATTCTCTGCTTTTCAGATCCAAACAAGTGCTTTGTTGAGTCACTTCAAGTGGAGAAGCTGAAGGAAGACTTTGAAGACTCTCTAGAAATCTTTATTGTTCCTCTGAATGACATTTGCTGTGAAATTGAGCGCCTCACCCTTTGTAATGGGAGTCTGACACATTTTCAATACCAGCTTCCTTCTGATGGTAAATCGGTGTCAGTGACTACTAGCGACGCTGCTTGGCTGACACAAGATCTGGAAGTGCTGTACCTTGAAAGTCCGTACACAAAGAGAGCTCTGACGGCAGAAGACCTTCATAAAGAAGCAGAAGATTTTTTTCGAGGAGGAACACTCAACTGGTATGCTTTATACGACATCGGAGCAGGCTGCTTAGATGTTGAACGAGGCATCTCAAACAAGATTGTCAAACACATTCGTAGCAATCACATTGACGTATTCAAACCGGGTAGAATAACAATATTTCATGCTCCTGGAGCTGGAGGATCTACAATGGCACAGCGGATATTATGGGATCTACATGAGGAAGTTCCTTGTGCTCAAGTGAAACTGCGGTCAGGGTCGTCAATGGAAGACGTGGCCAACAGGCTCAATTTTCTCCATCACAAGACCTCTCTGCCCGTTATAGCTCTGATCGACGGTGAAGATGAACCAAGGTTAAAGCAGCTGTCTCTCCACTTGAATAGCAGTTACGTTGTCATCTTTCACGTCAAGAGATACCCGTACCCAATAGACGACTCGACACTCAGACAGGGTTGTTTCTACTTGAAAGGCGAGGTCACTCAACAGGAGTCACGAAATCTTGTGCTCAGATTTACGCAGCATTGTGATGAGAATGAGAAGAAAGAAAAACTGAAAGAATTGGACAAGGAGGTTCGCAACGGAAGTATGCACTACATGTTCGAATATGGAATGACTGTGTACAACCATGAATTCAAAGGAATTCAGTCCTTTGTGAGTGGTTACTTGTGGAATGACAACACACGAAAAGAGCTTGATCTTTGGCAAAAATATCTTGGCTTTCTCGCACTTGTCTACTATTATGGACAGTCTTCCATGCCATGTCAGTTCTTTGCTGGTCTCCTTCCAGGCCGAGGCCAGAGCCAGTTTCTGGATGTACAGGACCTGCCATACTCGATGAGAGTGTTCATTGTACCCGACACCAACGAAGCCAGGGTACGTTTTATCCGCATCTGCCATTACATCATAGCCAAGGAGATACTGGAACAAATATTGTACAGGGGAAACAGAAGTTCAGCTCGAGGATCAAATTGTCATCTGAGCAGAGAAGCAAAGGGTAACTTGAAGGATTTCTGCATTGATTTTATCAGTGAATGTGCAAAGCGTAAGCCAAAGCGTTCTCTGACAGCTCAGACCATAACGAGTATCCTAGCCCGAACATTTATATTCCGAGATAACAAAGATCTCGGTGACCTAGAAGAACACGAAAAGAAGAGGAAGCCACAGTTTTCTCAAATAATGTTCGACTTGGATCAAAAACCACCTTATCATGGACGCGTTCAAGTTTTGGAAGCACTGTGCAACACGTTTCCAGACGATCCCAACTTCAAGGCGCATCTTGCACGTTTCTATTCCTGCTGTAGACCCGAAGAAGAACAAAAAGCAGAAGACCTCTTCAAAGAAGCGTTGAGATTATGCAATGAACGACGCGAGAATCGAGAGGGCGATGAAGGTTTGGACTTGACCTTAATGCACATTCATCACATGTTTGGGATGCTGTTTCAGAGGCGCGTTGCCAAATATACTGGCAGAAATCCCGAAGACGGCCCACAGCAGCCAACCAACGCTGCCCAGTTTCAAGAAAGGCTTGACGAAATCGTGCAGAACGCAAACAAAGCTTGTAGTAACTTCATGCTCTGTAGAGAATACACTCCCCGTGGACACGAAGACTGTTAT
Source organism: Pomacea canaliculata (assembly GCF_003073045.1). NCBI lineage: Eukaryota > Metazoa > Mollusca > Gastropoda > Architaenioglossa > Ampullariidae > Pomacea > Pomacea canaliculata. The sequence goes on from NC_037593.1 coordinate 24,480,896, forward strand.
CAGTACATTAATGAAATCAACGTTCGCCTACAGACCTGCGAATTCGTTCGCAGATTCTTCAAGGGAGGCATGCCAGCATACCTCTCCGAGAGAAAGAGCGGACAAAACGTTGATTTTATCAGAGAAAGCGTGACGGAGATAGAGGATCTCATTATGGAGTGTTACAACGTGGTGTTGCTTCATATTCACGACATCTCGCTCCAGAAAGCCGTCTTGTGGTACGCGGATCTGTTTCACGGTTGTAGCGACCAACTTAGAGCTCTCGTTGTCGATGACTCTTTATCTTCTCGACGATTTGAGCTGATAGCCAAAAAGCTTGAATTTTCTCGCAAGGACAATTTTACTTGCGTTGATGCCTCTGTATCACCAGAAAAGATCGCTAGCCTTGTCCAGGTGCTTGAAAGCATCTTTGACCATGAAAAGATGTACAATGATTCACCCAAGTGCAAAATAGAGCTGGACTACAAAGACTGGCTGATGGCAATAAGAAACCCGTGTTTACAAAGAGTAAGTGCATTCAACCTTTATGCCTCTTAAAACGCTTTTTGAAAACTTTTATCGATAATTTATGATCAGGATAAGACACTTTTAAGTTAAGTTAGCTTCAATAGACTACTGAGAAATATATAAATAAATAAACGAGTGTGGTCGAAAAATGGATAATAGATGAGCAGAAGGGTGAGAATCAGCTATAACATGCAAGGTTTAATACTTATTAATGGTAGGGTAACTCGTATATTGCTGGGAGGTATTTTTTTTTATTAATAACGTAGAGAATAATATGTTGAATGTTATCTTAGGTTTACACACTGGAGGAGGTTGTGGCTCGAGTCAGACATTGGCACGAGTCTGTTCGCAGTCCCCAGTCATCCTTCTACCTGTTCATTCTGTTGAGTCTTCTAGGATTCGGAAGTGTATCGAAAAAGGGTACGTAATTTAGTACTTATTCATCTCCCTTTCTAGGTGCTACTTTTACGTGTGGTGTCTTGCATTGTATAAAATACCTTGAATTTTAATAGTGTCAGTGTTGATATTTGCATGACCTGACAGACTATCTGTTTCTGTAACACATGTAGAGGGACCAGAAATTTAAATGTGGACAACACTGTACTAATAAAAAAAAATGGAAACAAAGTTTTAAAGGTTTTTTTGTCCGTTACGCTTCATCCATTTTCCAAAAAAAAAAAAATCAAATATTAAGAATTCTTACAGATTATAGGAAATTAGAAGTCATCTGTTCAACACGATATTTGTGACAATAAGAGGGGATAACAGACTCCTTCCATCTTAGTCAATAAATTTGCTCTACAGGGAACAACGAGAGTCTTCTAGAAGCTCAGATGTTGCGGGAGGAAATGCAGAAGCTCAGCAAGCTGGTGGTGCGTCCTCGATGCCCTCGCGAGTGGCTCGGCACATATGACTCCGAAGACATCCGGCGCCTCGTGTCTAACAACGCCGTGGGTCACGTGGACAACCGAAGGATCAAGAACGGTGAACCCCACAGAGTTTTACGCAACTTTAACAAATACAATTTATACCAACTACATTTAGATTATCTTCATTAAGTGAAAGAAAGTTTAATAATTGTAAATAAAGTACGATCAAGTAAATATGTCAGATTTATTGGTTTGGTCTGTAACATGTAGATTCCCTAGGGGTTTTAACACAGACGTACAGGTGGACTGTTGTCTGCTAACACCAACGCTTAGCCTCTTGCGAAGTTCTCCGCTGCTAGTTTCGGCGAGCCTAAACAATGAATGTGAATAAACCGGAAGCTTTGTGCAGACCTGCCTCGTTTTAGTAGTTAACTGAAAAAATCGTCTGCCAGCAGTCAAGTAGTTCAAGGTCGTGGTTTGTATAAAAAATAACGTGCGCTTGAACAGCAGTAACTCATGCGAATAAAAAGTCGAACAGCTTAAAAACAAAAGTTCCTGCGGTTACTAGTTTAAAAAAAAAGACTTGCTAAAATTAACATCGAATTAAAGGAATTGCTTAGATCCTTATCCGCAAATAACGAACAGCCAGAAAAATATGATCAGACAGAACACAAATATTGCTCCATACTCTTAACGGACGCATGCACTGCACGGAGAAAAAAATATTTTAAGCCTAACGGTAATAGGGCTACATAAAAGTTATTATTATTATTTACAAAAGTATTTACCGCTTCGTCCTTTTCTTCAATACTCTGTTTTGTTGAAACAACTTTACTGATAATGTATAGTTAAGATTTTTGTCTGTTTACCATCTATTCAATACAGGTTATTCCAGAGCAAAACTTGCCGTCTGCAAGGGAACTATTTGCCCAAAAAACAAAAAGGTTGCAGGAGAGATAAACCTTGACCTCGGGGAAAACTGCACACCTGTCCATGTCTTCTACGTCCCATCCTTAGTAATCTGGAAGGTTCACGGTATGTAGGTGAACGGGTACAGTTTTACCTGGCCTTCACGCTTCAAAACGGCTACGAGGCGTATGAGGTAAGTCATGAAATGGGTCACCATGTTGGCTGTGAGGTAGGCAAAGATGCTAAATACTACGAGATATGTCATAACGTGAAAAGTCTCTTATGCAAACAGCAATTGAACAGAGCGATCCTACACCCTAGCTGTCACACCTTGATTCAGGGGAAATAATTAATGCAAGCGAAGAAGAAATTGTTTTGAGTTGTCGTCTAGTAAATGTGCGCACCATCATTTTCCTGTGCATATTATCTTTGGAGTGTTCTTGTATATGCTATTTTTTTCTTCATAAACTGTATTTGTTTGAAATTTTAATCCTAGTAAATCCAGTGGATCATTAGTACCTTAAGTGTAAGCTTGGTCAGCCTGATTGTCAATAAAATAAATTTCAATTGGGAGCTTCATACAAATATTGCCTTTGAGCATAATTGTGTTCTAATATTCAAGACACTTTATAAGAATTAATTTATCTGACTGCATTTTATTAATTCTGTAACTGCCGACAAAAATAAAATAAGGCTAACAACAAGGCTAATAAGAGTTTAACAAATCAAAGGCATAAATATTTTTTAAAATTCACGTATTATCAGCTGGTCTTCAGATTATCCCAATGCTTAGGGGTATTTACGTAAGTACAAAACATTCCAATTTTTGGAATCAAATTATTTTCTTAGAATGACAGCATAATCAATACATAAAAATGAAAACATCCAAATACTCTATTAAATTATCACTATCGTAAGATCAAAAACAGAATACTGCATCGGCATATAAATCGTGGTTGGGACAATATTTTCTCTAAAACGTGAAAGTGTGTGTTAAAATGAAAAAAAACAGTGCTAATATATGGATCAAGTGGATCAATCATTAAATAAAAAATAAATGTATTACTAGGTAATAAAAAATGAATAACGACGTTTTCACAGCTTTACAGATATATTTGTGTTATTTTAAAGGCCCTGTGGTAGTTGTGAGTCTAAAAATATTTCATTTTGTCATTCCTTTCATGTGTGGTAATGAAAGCCGTTTTGCTTTCGTGTTTACAGGTAAATCTATTAGACAGGTACCGCTGTGACGTATGTAGCGCCAAGGTAGAGATGATGCTGGAAGAAGAGGAGACAACTTGTCATTGCGGCTCAACTGTTACAAAAAACGAGCATGCGGTGATAAATCGAAGTCCCGCAGATGAAGACTCGTAATGAGTCCCCGACTACTTTCAAAAAAAACTTGCAAAGACGTATTTTTGTTCCGTACTGCATCTTTGAGAGAATCAATGTTGGCAATGATATGTTTAATGCATTCTGTGCTGCAGACCACTTCAAAAGTGCTTCAAAACCTCTGTCCCTCAGTGGGTTTACCCTCCCCCCGATATTCTTGTCTGCAGTTGGATGAATGTTGCTCTAAAGATGCTTAAAATATCATCTCTGTCTGTCTCTATCTACAAAATAATCAAAATATACGGAAGCTTCCACGGATTTACAAATCATGCTTTTCTACAATTCCTGTCACTGTTGAGAGTTTCACAGGAATTATGTTACTTTTTTATTCATTTTGTGCTAATATCTGTTTTATTTCATGTGTTTGAGAAGTTGTTGTAATGAGCTACAGGTTCCTGTCAACAAGTGCAGTTATTTTTTAACTCTAGAAGAACCCCCATGATGAGCAGTTTACAAAGCTGTGTTCTGCTGCCGTGATTTACACGAACAAGAAGACAAAAATAAAGATATTGTGTAGTGCATACTCCTCCAGGTTTTAATCTCTGTATTTTCTCAGTGAATGTTGAGTTCAGTGAAAGTTGGAGCATGCCAATGGTTCTCACACGGGAGGAACTGCCTGACCGTAACAAAATGCCTGGCAGTCAGGTTGCAGTTGACTGGATGGGTAGAGCTCACTGCACCAATTCAAGACTGTTTTGAGGTACATATACAAGACTTCACAGGTTCTGCACACTCAGTTGCTCTTTCCCTAATATCATGGTGGTTAACTCTTGGCAGTCCCTTACGTTAGACCAGCTAGTATATCATACAATTTTTATATTATAAATTATCACTTCTATAATTTGCAATTGTAGCAGCCTCGGACTTTGTCCTCAATCCTTTGTATCTAGCGTTGATTATACATGTATTACATCCCTCAGGAGCAAATATACCAAATATAAACCAGTCATATACTATGCATGGCACTATTCCTCCACAAATACAAACTTCATGAAGTTTTATAAGAATTTATTTAAAATACCAAATGTACAACGATTTCCAGTCGGACTATAATGGAAGTCACTATGAAGACTTCCATTAATTAATGGATTAACTATTCCTTCAGCTATAGTTTGTTAAAGATTTGCTTTGAACGCTTAAATCCTATTTTAACAGCTTTAAATCGTGAACCTGGTGTTAAGCGAGAACAGGTAATTTGCAGAGGGCGCGGAGAGTTGACAAAAGCCTAGCCCTCTAGTATCAACAATTAGCGACTGTACAGAAACTCAAAGGAGGCTTCCAGATGTTCCAGGCGGTTCACGACCTTGAACTGGTCGAAGTCGAAGCGCGCGCGGCTGGTGTCGCTGTTGCCCAGGAAAGAAGGGCGGAGGAGTTCGATCTCCGGGACCCAGCGATAGAGGAAGAACTGATAGCGGTGGGCAGGAGTTCCTTCTGGTGGGCGAGGCCCTGCGTAGGCTGCAGACACGATCACAGAAAACAGAATTAAAAACTGGACCTTTATTATTAGCATGAATGCACCTTATCAATTTTTCGCTACAACTATATATGTAACAACTCAATCACCGTCCACTTTTTAATCAAGGGTTTGTCCTGAATTTACTGGTTTTAAAAAAAGGGTTATTTTTGAGACATACATAATATATGGGAGGTAAGCACAGCTACATGTAAATGTTTGTGTTGGCAGAGTTGCATCCCTCTTCTACTAATTTTATAACAGAAATGTGCACAAAATTTTTTGAAGCCAATATTTTGCTCTGAAAAATTACAAATTGTATTATTATTTTTATGTCGAGTAATTATCAACTAATTACACGTTCAAAGATCTCGCAAGTGACGCGTTGTACTTTTTCTCAATCATTTTTCGCGTTTCGTAAGAACCCGTTCTTCTATTGAGTACAAAATCTATTAAAAGAACATGTAAAGAAGACAATGATGTCATAGTCTCAGGGATTAACCAATCAGATTCTTTTCCTTATCGCAGGAGTCGCGCATGCGCAAAGCATGCAAGTGGCACGTGACATTTCTCCACAAGTCACGTTTCACGATAATGGCAGTGCCATTGTATGTCCTCTCCCCACTGTCTAGGTGTTTCTCGAAGAAAGAACAGACTAACGAGAAATTAAAACGAACATTTAGACAAACGTGACTTCTTTCTTCTTCTCAGCATAAACACTGCCTGCTCCCACTTCTCGAATAATTCCAATTTCTTCACAGAATCGCAATCAATGGCTAAGTTACCGGTTGAGAGCTGCAATTTATATCAACAGTTTTCTTATGTAATACTTACAAACAAACTCTTCTGTGATTTGCAGGCTTTTGTCACCCTGTAAAATAACAAAACCAGGTGATATACTTTTGTAATGATATTCTTGGAGAAAAATACAACCAAGAAACTGGTAAAATTATAAAATGAGTCAGCTATTCTTAATCTAGGTTTGATAAGCCATGGCAATCAGTGGAAAAAAATGTAACGAAAAATATGTTATGTGAGATAAAATCTTACCCTGACAAATGCCGCCCAGTGTAACACCCATCTGCTCACTGGCTGACAAGGACTCCTAGCATCGGGGTCAACCATAATCAGCAGGTAGGTCTCCGCCTTTAAACGGGCCAAGGATCAGACAATCATAGAGTGCAAAAAATATTGTTACACCGCACTAAACATCCAATTTCCAGACCCTACATTACTTGATTGATATGGTACAGTAGCTTACCATCACAGACATCAACTTTAAACAAGTTTTGACATTGTCCTTGATTTATCTTGCTTAGCCGAGATTGTTAATAAATTGTTAGAATTAATTTATTAAGAGAAATCAATAAACAAACAAACAAAAAAGTACCGCGTGGGCTCCAGACCAAGAAATGGCTGGAGGACTGGTAAGATTCTTCGCGGAGAGATCCTGTTCACAGGTGACGGCGGTGTCATACTGAACAGTGAGCAGAGAAGAAGTGTGTCTGCAGTCAACGCTCGCCACGGGGACGGCGGCGTCTTGCCACGTGCACGTCTGACCGTTGGACGACACCAGTAAACATGACGTCAGCACCAACACCAGTCGAGAAGTAAACAGCAGCAACCTCGCCATGCTGCTTACTTTTCTTCTTCACCACGATGTCTGATGTGCACAGCCTCAGTTATCTACGACTTTATATTATGCCGACTGTCAGATAAGCTCGGTCACTCCCAGAGGGCGGAGGTTCATGTTAAATTATGTTTCGCATTTAAAGCAGTTTATAATGATGTAAAGAACGTTTTAAAAAACTGAGAGTTTAGGAAGCCGCCAGTATTTGAACATGTCTACTTTTGAAACTCGGCATTACAAAGAACGAAGAAATAGATTATTAAGGTGATTGTAAACAAACAGTTGCTTAGCAGTAATAAAGACAACACATAATGTCTCTTTTTCTGAATTTTTCTTAGATGATTTTAGAAACATCAGTGGATACTGTTGCTTTAATTTGCATGAAAGTTATAAAGGCAACGAAAGAACTTAATTCTACGATTTTTATTACATATGAACTTTATGGACCATTTATTATCTTACATTGTGGGTCACGTGCTACACATTGGGAGCAATCTAATACCTTAATAATAGAGACTTCTTAAAAATGGTTTCAAATGTTTATCACTGGCAAAAGAGAAAAAGTGTTGCAGATGCATGAGATATTCGGGAAAAAAAAAACAAAGAAATAAGCAGTCAAAGTCACACTAAGCAGTCACTAACTTTTAGTAGTCATATGTATGAAATCATCTATGTGTATGAAATCATTCATTCAAACTTTGAGGGAAAAGGAGTAAAACTTTATTTACTACTTTTCAAATAGATAATAGAAAAAAAAAAACTAATTATAAAAAAATTCTTGGAAGAAAAAGGAAATGAACCTGAAAATGTTCTCATATTTCTCATCATTGTAGATTGTTGTCTGTCGTTATGTATATATAAATATATATATTCCAGGATCTCTACTCGTTAGGCGATGACCTATTGGGCATCCACAGAAAGGACTACAAGCGAAATTGTTCAATAGTTTACTATTTATCTGAGAAGCTATCTTGTTGTAAGGGAGAGCGACTGTACAACGATAAAAATGACGAATAAAAGCGATGAGAGACCGCTAGATTGAATCTCCTTGGTGATCGTCATTCTATTTTTAGTATGGTGTGTACAGAGCCTGTATATAAAGCCCAGTATAAGTTCATCTACAAAATACTGATTGGTCAATCACAAACGAGTTGTTAAACACAACTTTGGTGAGTAAGCTCGCTTTTTTCCCGATTTTTGTGGCTGTGAGAAGACCAGTCCAGAAAAAGCCCGTGGGTAAAGGAGGAATACAAAGAGAAATTCAGAGAAATGAGAGCAAAACACAAAAGTAGCATCAGACACAACCATCTGTTTGCTTTCATCTACGAAACACAGACTCATATTTATTGGCTTTATATTTTATTGAACACCTTTCACATAGATAACTTGTTTTTCTGACATGACACAATCTTGAAATGGTAGTTCATTTCTTATTTATCAGCAAATACGGAATTTCTATGCCAAGTTTTAGTTCATTTTAGTTAAAGCATCTTACCCTTCTGTAACAAACTTAATTCTTATAATGCGTAACAGTAGGTAACAATACGCACTGATACTCTATCAAAACGCAAGAAAACGAACGGAAAGCATGGGGATGTGAGAAGGATGGCAGCAAACTGTGAAACCTTCTCTCACTCCAGTTACCGACTGTACTGAAACTCAAAGAATGCCTCCAGATGTTCCAGCCGGTTCACGGCCTTGAACTGGTCGTAGTCGAAGTGGAAGCGGCTGCTGTTGTCGTTGCCCAGAAAAGTGGGATGGAGGAGAGTAATTTCCGGAACCCAGCGGTAGAGGAAGAACTGATATCGATGAGGAGGGGTTCCTTCTGGCGGATGAGGGCCTCTGTAGGCTGGAGACACCCGACAGGGGAAAAAAGGTTTACTGTCACGTGATATCATTTTGTGATAACGCAGCTTCTAGGTAAGGTAAGTTTGGAGGTTGTGCGCGCGCTCTCTCTCTCTCTTTCTGCTAGGAGGATGACGACGGAGTAAACTGAAAAAACTTTTTTACTTGGAGGCTGGAATAGTCATTTACATACCGCTATGAAAATTTGATGAAAAAGTCCGGATGCTAGTAATGATGAGAAAAATAAGTGTCGGGAAAGTATGCATGTTTTTTCAAGTTTGATGGCCTTTTAAATTTATTTAATTTGTTTGTTTGTTTGTTTGTTTGTTTGTTTGTTTGTTTATTTGCTTGCTTGTTTGTTTCTTTCTTTCTTTCTTTCTTAGAATATGAAAATCTGCAAACGCTGTTAACTTTGTACTTGGTTTTTGGCCTCGTCAACAATTCAAAATTATTATAGAAGCTAATAAACACAGACATGCTAACATTAAGGTTGACTTACTATACACTCACTGAGGAGCAAGGTTTACAAATAAAAACGGAAAACTAAACAGACACGAGGAAAGACTGATTGATCTTCCCGTGCAACCACGAACACGACTGTGGCTGGTGCTACTCACTGTAGGACACGTGCCTCAAGAAGTAGAACACGTGCCCACGAGAAAGATGGGCTGTGCACGAGAGCTTCCCCAGCAACTACTTTTGAGTTTTGTATGAGAACTACAAGTACCATAAAAACCTGCCTTTATATCGGCTGGATTCTACATAAATCAGATTTTTAAAAAAAAAGACACACTGACACACAAACACACATACACAGAGTGCATGTGAGCGAAAGAATGAGGCAGAAGGAGTAAAAATGGAGGAAAAAAGAAAGAAGAAAGTAGAATGGAACGACAAAAGCAAGAAAACAATGAATGAACACAACGAAGGACAGAAAGTGGGAAAAAGAGGACGAGGTCGTTCTCTCTCTCTTTGGAACTGGAGACCCTGGCCGCCTGCCATTATTAGGACATTAGACTCTTTCTCAGTGTGGAACTGTCCACGAGAATCTCTAGAGCTGCCTAGTTGGGGGACCTGGCTCCCACCGTCTTCTACCTTCAAATAGTTTATGTGCTGCTGACAGAGCTCAGAGGGATAAGAAGGATAGTGTTCACGAAGAGCATTTCTGGAGGAGAAGAGTTTAAAGAAAAAAAAAAGATAATGAAGTCCCCATTCTAGGGTTCTAGTTCACAGCTAAAGTCAAATGAAAAAGAAAAACCACCCAACTTCATTGAATCCTTGAAGAAGGACATATCTTCTTGCGTGATTTTGAAATGGCTTCTGCTCGCTGATGTTCCTGTGCGACACTTCACTGTAACCGACCCTCCTCATCCCTCCCCACAAAAACTGCAATTGGCTAACGTCCTTCTTCTATTTTTAAGAGCTTATTTTTATTGTCTAGTCTTAAATGTAGGGCAGCCAAAAAATCCTTACAAATCTGTCCAAACTGTGACAGAACATGTCCCCGAAATAGCTGGAGTATTTCCAGATTAGCGCTTGATTTGGATGTGAACACATGAAGACTTTTTGTTGAACCATATTTCGAAAAATTCATCTTTTACAAAATCCGTAACACTTGTAAAAAAAACTGTAGGCCAATGCTAATGAGTTAAAACCTCTTAAGGAAAACAAAATAAATATTTATAATGAATAAAACAAGCAAGTACATAATTATTAACGTATCCGACTTTACGTTTGTAACTGTATTAAAAATGCATGACAATCTTTTACCAACAATACTTACAAATAAATTCGTCTGTGATACGCAGATCATTGCTGCCCTGCAAAAAGTAAGTCACATTAGACGGCTGCAAAAATATTGTTGGAGAATGAGGTTAAACAGAAAATAATAAGAATCAATGATGTGTCAAGTGTTCAGACGAATCCGCTACATCAGTCAGCAGATATATATATATACGTAGCATGAAGTAAGGAAGGAAAAAAAATTAAGAATGAATAAATAAATGATAAATGAATTAAACAGTACGAACGAAAAAAACAACCAACGAATGGACTAATGAATGAATTGTGGCAGGAAAGAACGAAGGGAGGAATGAGGCATGCTGACAGACAAAAGGTAAGATGATAGACTACGCTTACGCTAACGAAGGCCGCCCAGTGTATGACGTATCTCAGATCCGGTTTGCAGGGTGTACTGGCATCCGGGTCAATCATTATCAGCAGGTAGATATCCGCCTGTGAAGGGTCAGGGATCAAGGACGATTAAATCAGTCCATAATAATAATGATATTATCTTCAACGTAGAGTTATAAGCCACGTGGGCACATCACCAGAAACCAGGAACCTGTTTCCACATCCTCTGAATTTGATCAATGAACCATCAACCTTTAACCCCGTCCCTGACACCCACCACTCTCTCTCTCTCAAACTGTTGATCATTTGTTGTCGTGTTCATCTGCGTCTTCACGCGATTTTCTTTATTTCATGATCAGTTATTACATTTTCTCAGCTGACTGTGGTCCACATGTCCACAACTGTCTCCATTAGCCTTTGTTAACAAAACTTTTTTTCTCATTTTCTACTGCATTTTACTAGAATGAGAAATGAAAAACGGATCAAAGGTGGAATTCAGGCTAAAACAATTATTCATTAATTAAATAACGACCTCTTTACCTATGAAGGAAACCATGTTTATCATACATACTAAACCATTCAAAACCAGCACTGAAAAATTCAACTGTTTGTGTCAGAGATATTGTTGTTTATATTAATGAGCACGTGACACCTGCGACACCTCTAAAGACTACTTACAGAATGGCCATTTCGCCAGGAGACGGTTGGGGCATTGGTAAGGTTCTTGCCGGACAGATCCTGTTCACAGGTGACGGCGGTGTCATAGTGAACAGTGAGCAGAGAAGAAGTGTGTCTGCACTCAACGCTCGCCACGGGGACGGCGGCCTCGTGCCACGTGCACGTCTGACCGTAGGACGACACCAGCAAACATGACGTCAGCACCAACACCAGTCTAGAGACTAACACCAGTAACTCCGCCATGCTGCTTACTTTTTTGTTTCTTTGACCAGATCGGCCCGTCACACCACATCACTTCAAAAATCTTTACTTTTATACTGAGCTTCAGATAAGATAAACATTAGTAGTTGCACTTCATCGGAAAGCCACAAAATAACACGTTTATATGTCTATGTATGTGTGTCATGTATATTATATATTCATATGTATCACAATGGCAATCTCGCTCTATAGTAGAGGGCAAGGCATCATTGTACACTACTTTTAACAGGCGCATTTGCTGTCATTACAATTGCTTTAATAATTTCTTTGCTCTGAGTAGTTTTGGATTAGGGTGAAAGAATTTCTGATAAGATCAGGCTTCCAGTCTCTGTTTTTCTCTCCTCCTCCTCCTTTTATCAGGCAAGGCGCGCCCCTACAAAGGCGGGGCATTCTTCGCTTAATCTTTGAGAATGTGAGCAGAACAGAAGGTAGGTTACTTTATGTGACCTGTGCTCGTTTATAGGGCTGCTGCCTCCTTACAGATCCTCCTTTCCTCTTAAATGTGTCTCTAATGTATGGGCAGAAAGCTGGCCATGGTACAGACCACAAGGACTTCTAAGCTAGCTTGCTGTACTATACTGATAGAAGATTTACTGTGAATACATTTTTATCTAGGGAGTACGATATTTCTAGGTCAGTATAGTAAATAAATAAACACAAAAAATGATGTTCAGATGACCTGCGTCTGTTTATTAAATACAAAAGTAACGCACATATTCTACGGATTTTATTATTGTTATGATTTCCTTTCTCTTTTTATGTAATTTTATTGCTACCATACTTATTTTACCTTTAATGTCATTTCCGAACGCTTATCCCTCAGAAGCACATGTTCATCAACAAAAAGGACGTACTTGGGCAACGGTTGACGAAAAGGACAACAAAGGTTTAGTTGTGAGTAGTTTTCCTACAAGTACATCAGCAGTCTATCTATAGAGTCGTTTTTGCTTCTGTCATGTTATGGGTAAAAAAGTATTAACCACCAAATATTTAATGCTCTAGAACTGACAGAGGGTAGAACAACAAATCAAGGTTGTGAGTTTGACGCCTTTGGCATAATAAGTCTTTCAGAGGAACAGGTCTGACATTTTAGCTCGTACCCGCTCTCACCTTGGAATAAGCCTCGGGTGGACACTGAAAACGTGCATCAGCCGTCCCGAAAATAAATCTGGTAAATGATGAAGACTGTTTTTAGCAGTTGAGCAGGATGGCTATTGAGGTTATGACCTTTGTCCAACTCCTCTCAGTCCGTCTTATTTTATTTTTCTAACCTGTTGCTCCAGATCGGCGATCTTTAAATAACACTCGTAACAATGCCCCGTCAGCATCAATACCTTATTTTTATTGCTTAAATGACAGCATTATGTAAAATGTTGATGAAAATGGTCTCTGCTGTTCATCCGTGCCGAGAAATGTATAATTATATTCTTAGCAATACAACTGCTGTCCTACCTCACATAAGCAGAAACTTTTCTTGCACACATATATACACACAATACGAAGGAAAACACACACATGAGGGAGCAAATGAGCTCTCGACACAATATCAAAAAAAGGATTACAATTAATATATTTTAAATATCACCAAAGAGTATTTTTACATAAAAATTAACAAATAAAACGAACTTTCCTTAAATTCTGAATTTCAGTTAATTATTCTTTCTAAAGGGTGTGTTTTTCACCAGACAAATACAATGTCTCCATACAATGTTCTTCCACCGAGACCCGTGCACTGAAGCGTTCAAGAAGAGGAAGAAGAAATATGCCAAAGGTCTATTAAAACTGAATCTCCTGCATCAACAAAGCTCCATAGCACGGTGGTCAGGGACCTCGACTCTAGAGGTCAGTTCTCGGTGACTGAAAAGCTCTCCCTACATTTCCAGATCCACCTTTACCTGGCTGGCCATGAACACGCTCTGGTGCCTCAACTGCCGTGAGGCTGAGAAGACCGTTACCTTGTTACCTCCTATGAGTCGTCAAGCATTTCCGAGACTAGCCTCGTTCTGGAAGGAACACGTAGCACCACATTTATAGCACATTTCTCTACCGTCAGATTTCTTTGGATGGAATGAAAGAAACTCACCACACTGAGTATTTGTAACGGCTCACGTTGCAAGTTTATCAGACAAGTCTCCTTTTTTCTTCTGTTCGCATAATAAAGTCAAGCCAAGCATCTGTGAGCTTTCTGGGGCTTAAGGTATGGAACGGGACACAGACCGAGAGAAGGACTGAAACTTCAGAGAGCTTTGCCTGTTGCTAGGACTAGGGAACACAAGAATCCTTTCTTCACACGATGACTTTATACCAACGACATACCCCTTCCCCATTTTTTGCACAATCCCTGGCTTTGACCCTTGTCCCGCCTCTGGTGTCAGCAGTGACTTCCCGTTGCTCATTGAGACTATCGTTGACTTTCACAAAGTTTTCTTCCGAAGTCACGTGACTCAGTGACTGAGACTTTCACTGACCTCCACTTGCTTTCTCCCAAAGGTCAGGAGGTAGCAGAACAAGGACACACACTCCGCCCGGAACCGTCGATTGAAGACGCCGTAGATGATGGGGTTGGAGGCCGAGTTGACGAAGTAGGAGCGGAGGAAGATGTTGTAGAAGACGAGGTTGGCCCCGCGCAGAGTCTTGTCGAAGTCGCCCAGCACGATGCGGGCGGTGAGCAGCGACAGGTGCGGCAGGAAGCTGAGGACGAAGACGACGGTGACGGAGAAGGCGATGATGGTGGCTTTGGTGGTGGTGCGGGAGGAGATGGAGGGCGCGGACCGCAGCTTGCGGGGGGTTCGCAACCCGTCCAAACTTTGCCTCCTGGCATCGCTGCTTTTTCTCCTCTTCCTCCTGCTGTTGCTGTTGGCTCCCAGGAAGCTAGTGAGCCTCCTGACGAGAGTGAGTTTGACTGGACTACTGTCGCGGCGGATGACATCACATTTGTCACTGATAGTCACGATTTTACTAGCTGACAGTCGGGGATCTGTTTTGTCCATCGTTTCCTGATGATTTCTAGCTTGGGAGGGGAGTAAATTCTGCTTCTATACTTATAGAGGAACTTTTACTTCCTTGCGAAATGTCACGATTGTACGACGGTGTGTCACGTGTTGTCACGTGCTCTTCAGTGCATCTGTCTGACCGTTCCTTGTTGCAAGTATCTTCATGAGCCGACCTATCCACTCGATGACTCCCACAATCCCCACACCGATTCACACCGAATGTCATCACCTCTTCCATCGTTTTCTTTGTTTGGACAAAAGTGTTCTTCTTCCTCAAGTCACGTGACTGGCGATCTGAATCACATCGGCAGTGTTTAGGAAGAGGATGGAGCTGAGAGTCGTCTGACTCCTGAAAGTTCCTGAACACGCCGTCGGGCTCTAACCGAGGGCTCGTGTCATCACAGTCCGGCGTCATCGCGCTGGGATGCAAAAACGCGTCGCCGTCGCCTGTCATCGCCAGGCCATTCTCTCCCTCCTCGTCAATAAATGCTCCGTTTTCACGACCATGACCCTTCACCTGAATGTCCCTTTCAAAGGTCACGGACATCCGTTTTGAGGTCGGCCTTTGATTGGTGTTGGAAGCACTGTCTGAGACATCTCCAGAAGCGCACGCATCAGAATTTGGCGCATGTTAACAGTTGTGGTAGAGGAGGGAATGTCACTGGGGGTGGTAGCAGTTATGTTGGAGTGGTTCGTTTCGGGAGGGATGTCTTTGACGGAAATTTCCGAGATGGACGATCGTTCGGTACGCACGCTGACCTTTATGGCGTCAGAGTTGCGGGCCATGTAACGGTTATGCCGCCTCATCTCTCTCCAGATCTGCGCGTACAGCACGACGAGGGTGATGGTCAGGCCGATGAAAGCGACGAAGAGAAAGGAGTTGTACAGTAGCGGGAACGGGGTGGGCCGCATGCCGTCGTGGGTGGAGCAGTCTGTACCCGGCACGCCACCGTGACGAACGTGACTGTCGTCCGGATGCCGTAGATGACCCCAGCAGGGATAGCGAGGACGATGGTGAGGAGCAGGTTAATGGCCAAAGCGATCTTGACGTTCCGCATGGTCATCTGCGGTTTGAAGGGTCGACACACCTTTCTGTACCTGAAGCGATCAGTCACTTTATTAAAACAAGAAAATGTTGTGAACATGTTTTGAGCGCTTTCCTGCCTCTGAACAAAATAGTTTATTATAGAAGTCCCCGAATAACGAATATCCCAGCTATAGACATCCATACTTACGAAAAGGCTTAAATTAACTACCTATTAATGTTTATTTTAATCTCCCTTGATATTCTTTATGAGAAACCTGAACACTCACTATAAAAATCTCGGTCTATGAAAAAGATTTAAGGTGGTATCAGGAGAACAAGGACCAAGTAACCTTCCATTAAACTTACTTTAAAAGCCACAATCTGCGGCTGTCTCCCTCAGGGTCTGAGTTTGGGTGGGTACCGAGCTATAAAATCTCACAATAATAAATATTATTAAAACCAAAAATACTGACCTGTCTATTGCGATGACTATAAGCGTGAGGATGGATGCAAAGTGCAGAAGTGGGTGACGTAGCGAAGTGTCTTGCAAACGGCCTCTTGGGTGAAGTTGAAGTAGTGGCTGAGGTCGTTGATCTCGAAGGGTATGACCAAGAAGCAGGTCAGGAGGTCAAAGAGCGCCAGGCAGATGATGAGGAAGTGCTGCGTGCTCATCCGCAGGCGAGAGTAGTAAACGAAGCAGACGAGGAGATTGCCGATGCCTCCGAAGAGGCTGAGAAGTCCCAGGTAGACCATGACCGGGATCAGCTCAATGGAAATGACCCTGTTGACCTCATCGCGAATCTCTTCGACGGAGCTGTTGGTGTAGTTAGCGTCGTCCTTCGCCGCCATTTTGTGGAGTTGGACAGGAAAGGAGTATTTTCTTTAATAATATAGACAAACTTCATTTTTTTAGGCTGGGGTCAAGATAAATGGATTATCCATTATTCTTTTCCAGCCGACGAAAGGTCCTGTCTTGTTTTAAACTTTTGTTCATCAAAGTTCATTTGTTTAAACAATATTTTAAATTCTTTCCGCACGTCATTCAATAATGCAGCACTGCCATAGAAATATGGCAATTTATGGTGCAGACGATGTCACTAAATATTTCTCATTGTGATTTGATACATGACCCGTGCACATCGATCATCTCCACTGAGCTTCACTGTGTCCTCCTACCACGGCAGAAATTGGCAGGGGTGAGTGGTGCTCATCATCGACTTCCACAAATTTCCCTTCATGATCTCCATGATCCTCAAAGTAAGTTGAGTCCACGTTCTCTGGACTTTTTGGACCTTCCTATCCTTCCTGGCCTTCGTGACCTTTTCGACGTCTATGACCTTTCTGACCTCAGCGACCTTTCTAATCCCCTCGTGACCTTTGTGATCTCAGAAGCCTCGAAGCTGTCGTTTTTTGTGTGTCGTGAAGTCTCTGATAATGAATAGCATCCGCAGACGATGATCAGAAGAGGCCCTGATAAAATAAAAAATACGCGAAACAATATAGTAATTTTTTGCATTTTCCAAAATGATATTCTAGAAATAAGACACACAGTGCTATAAATAGACAGGTAGCGGCTTGAAATACAAGAAAACAACACATCGAGTTTTTTTAGTTCGTGCAAATAACAAGCGACGATAAAGAGAGCATTGTATCTTAATAGCAACACTGGTGTAAGTATTTCTAGATGTGCATGGTGCAATGTAATTATCGTGTTTTAGGCCAATGATGTCTGTGAATTATTGCCTAACATTTTAAACATATTTACACACTCTGCATTTTAATATTTTGGGGTCATTTGCTGATAATTTTAAATGTCAAATTTTACACTGATGTGTAAAAAATGACTAATTGTTCATAGAAAAACATTTTGTGGTTTTGATTCGTGTTTTCTTGCTTGTACTGCTGCTTCTGCTGCTGATGATGATGATGCCCGCGGTGTAACATTATATTTACTGACATAACAATCTTCACAATCCGGATTGAAAACGTGCTAAAGGTCAGCAGATATGACAAGAATGATGAAAAGAAAAATCAAAATGATAACATGAATTACTACCTCGTCTTCAGCAAAAATATCTTCGCATCCGACCATTTTATGTCTCCCTTTATCCAGTATTAGACCATCACTCTATCCTAACAGATCTTCTCACCTGCTTGTCTCACCTGCTTGGATACCCTATGCCAGGCCAGGTCACAGAAGCACAAGCTTACAGACACATTAAAAAGCCTTCAGAGCTGTTTTGCACTTGCAGGAAAATTACAAAATTTGTTCCTTTTTCTTTTTTCTTTTTCCTACCCGTGTCGCGACACCCCATTGGCGGGTTTTCCCCTCCGCAGTCTCTTACATAACTTTCCTCCTTCTCTCAATAACTTGTTATGTTTTCCCTTCCTGCGCTATTTGCAGACCGCCATTTTTTTCTCCTTTTATCAACACAGCTGGCCTTTCATGGCTGGCTTTATTTTTATTTTGAAAACAATGCGAGATCTGGGTAAACAGAAGAGGACAGACGACTTAATTGAGTGTTCCTAAAGGTTGTGTCACGTGTTACATGACACTGTCTTTAACTCTTGCGATCATTTTTTAGTGAGTGAAAGAGTGAGTGAGAATTAAAACAAATTTTTAACTGTTCAAGAATGTCTAATCATTAAAAAAAAACGACAATTTTTTTTAAATTTATGCTAACCATTTCCCATTACGACAATTAGGATTTTTGTTTATAAATGAGGACCTGGATTTTTCAGGAAAGTGAGAGTAGGGCATAATAGCGACGGAGAAAGGTGGCAAGCAGTCGTTGAGAGAAATGTTTATAGATGTTGTGTCGACCTAGATATCACGGGGGAGGGGGAGGGACGGCGTGGGGAGGGTTGGCCTTGAGGTGTCCCGCATAGCGAACGTTGGCAACGCTCCACAACAAGTGACACCCGGGTGTCGGTGTGTGCACTGCGTGTTGTGGTCACTGATGCATGCAATGCTAGTCGTGCCAACCCCTCCTACCTCACAGGGGGGGCAATAGTTGCCGGAAAATATTTAGTTGAAACAAGAGATTCGTTCTACTGCGTAAAAGTATGTGATTATAGGTCTGTGCAGTTCAAACACAAGGCCGAGAAAACATCCCCCCATTGTAAGAATGGCATTCTTGCGAAACAAACATCCGGGATGAGAATTTTATCTTTACAACCCGCAATTTGTCACAGTGAATATCACAATGAAAGTTAGAGGGAGACGGTTTCAAAACAGAAAGAGAATTGGCGGTAAGGAAAGGGAAAAAATATAATGAATTAATGACAGACTAAAATGAGAAAAATACTGGCACGAAAATGAACACTTAGTTGACAAATGTCCAGAAATATCGGTATAACAGATGGAGACTTGCAGCAGTCAACCTGATGTAAGGCTATTGGTCTCTGTACCTACATCCATCAGGAAGAAATGATAAAAGTGTGAATAATGAAGGTAACTGAGTGAATGAAGATTGACAGCCCGTGTCTAGGCACAAACAATAAAGGATCACATACAGGATCACATACATATGTTTATATACAGACCATGTAGATAAATTATACAGACCTACATTCGTGTTGTGTTAATGCTTGAAACATTCAGGCACGCACCTACGTGTGTATGTGTGTATGATATATATTTATATATGCGTGTGTGTGTGTTTGTAGTTGGGCGGGATGGCAGTTATTATTCTCCGAGTACCGCATTCCCATTCCGGGTGTGGGTTAAAAAGCTTCTACGCCCTCACAATCAAAAAAGAGAAAATATCTCTGCTATAAATCTTTTTGTAAGTCTTGTTGTATGGATACCTGTCCTGCTGGTAAACATGTACACGTATACGCCGACAACTACCTGTATTTGTAAACATGATTACAGAAAATTCTCACCGATCTTCAAGTGTTTTCGTTTAGAACAGACCAGTCGTCCTCGTAATCCAGTCGCACCTCGTCAACCAGTCTCATCTCGTAAAACAGTCTTACCTCGTAAACCTGTCTCACAATTCACACAACACCGGCAACGCCCTGACAAAATCACTAACAAAGATTTTCTTTCATTTCAGTAAAATTCATGCGCATCTGACCGGGTCATGTGGCCGAACCACAATAAGCTTTCTCGTATTTTTATGCAGGTGTGGCGACAGACATGTTTTACGAGTGGGTCTTTAAACTTCTTATTCTCTTTGCTCAAAGTTTTGAAGCTGCCCGTGTGTTTCCTACAGACCCTAGTGCCAGGAATGGCTATCAATTCCTTGTGATGGAGTCAATCCATCAAGTCGCTGGACTGTTGACATCAGTTAGTCCCGAGAACCTGCAGATCAATCACTTTATATCGCAGTCATTACGAGGCTGGGCAGTGAAGCGCGTCTGTGGACATTGCTGGCTTTGCCCACGGGGAAGTCTACAGTGTTAATATGTTTATACCAGCCGCGGTATCATTCCAGGAATCAGAACGAAAACAAAACTGAATAATTTTTGATGAACCTGATGTGTTCACCATCAATATTTCTGATGGATTCTTTATGATCCAAGGGTCAAAGATCAAAGTGACTGAGCCTATCTCTCATCAAGGAAGTTGTGGTCCAAGGGATAACTACTCTCCTAGTGAAAACAATTTACAGTCGATGATTTGATTTTTCCAGTGCACAGAACATCTGGTTGGGAATCGTTGGTCTGGGTCCAGACAGTCACGTGATGTTCAGTTCAAAACACGGGGAATAAAAAGCTAAGTGGACACTCGCAGTTGTCACTGGTAAGGTTAACTTATGAGGAGGCAAACATCCGGGATGAATAGGTTTCTGTGCGACTTTCCTAACAAGCTGAGAGCGGTAAGCACGAAAGTCACAGGAGAAAAAAAAATAAGAAAAGAAAAAAAAAAGACAGACAGACAAACAAAACAATAAACAAGCTGTGCTTGGCTCATGCACAATATGTCTATAAACAACATGTATACTAAGTACAGTGCAGTCTGGTCATGACTTAAGTGCACTAGGGAAGAATAACCTGCCTACAGTCAGAGAAAATAAACATCTGGACTATAATGTGCCCTCTCTGTCTCAACGGGAGAACGTATATTCACACAGCAATTATGCCATTACAGTCAGTAATTAATTAAAATTCAAAACAATCCACAAACACAGGTGTCACTTCCCTATACACAGCTCACCTACCTTGTGGATCGGCCAGGTAGAAGACTTTAAGCTCCTCAGGTATATTCCACACAGTAAAATAAATTTTATCCGGAAAATAACGAGCTTTTGCACCTGGTTTGAGGTCCATCCACCATCATAAGTGAATCTGCGACCAACAGTTGTAAGAAAGTACGAAAATCCGCCGTTCTCACCTGAAAGGTGGTGGTGGTGAGAGGGGGACTCACCTGGGTTTTGAAATGAAGGTCTGCCGCCGTGTGCGGTGTTGGCCAGTGACGTAGACAGGTGGGCTGTCGCTCCCCTACCCTCCTGCATTCATTTGCAAGCGACGGAAGCGACACGCTGTACTGCTTAACGGTCGGCGTCACCGGGAGGGAGGGAACAGGCGACACAGGTGAGAGGAACAGGTAAAAGTGTGTAGCGGGATCGGAGTGCACGTACTCACGTCCACTTTATAAAAATAAAATGAGATTCTCACGTGGGAGGAACAACCCCCGCGTGACGTGTGAACAGCACAGCGCATTCATCTTCCTGACAGCAGGAAAACAGGTGTTGAGGGAGGACTTTATCTCTCATCACCTGGATCATCGCGCTCGACCGTAGGTGTGTGTGTGTCAGCGAGTGAGTATGCTAGTGAGAAACCTCTCTGTGCCTGTGCTTGTGAGCGTTACGCGTGTTTTTTTTTTTTTTTAATCAGATAGTGCATATGTGCATTCTAGTGTGTGTGTGTAATGTATATTTTCTCACACACACACACAGCGTCGCCAGTGTACAACAACAACACCCTCGGTGGATACATGAGTGGAGAGCTACGTGCTGGGTTATGTTGGCACCACGTGACCGTGACCGTTGAGGTCACGCGACTAATAAACTGCACATTGATGTGACACACTCGCATTTAGCCATTTTTTCTCGAGGTTTTCGTTTCTAAAAATCCTCTGTAACGGATTCAGGTCTACAAAAAGCTTGATTAGTGGTTGAAGTTTGCATCACTATTACAGAGGCACTACCAAGGAGTCTATATCTAGAAAGGTGTAGACTGTAGACAATCTGTCTACTACATGTCTATGAAGGATAGGCACGTATCATGAGGGAAACACAGTCATGCAAGAGGACAGACGAACTAGGGGAAAAAAACTCACAAAAGGCAAGTCATTCCATCCATCTTTGTCAGAAGATCCGTTGTCAGACAGACAAATCGGTTGTCAGATAGACAAATCTCGCAAGTAAAAAAGAAAATTAGAAGAGATGTGTGCTCAGGGGCAGAGAATGTCCAATGTTTTATCTATATATTTCTAAATGTCATTGCATATTTTTAATCCTTTATTTTTGGGGTTTGCAAAAATGTTGACAGAGCACGGTAAGTAAACAAAAGATTGGAGAAAGGCAAACCAAGTATAAGTATAAACTAGTTGGACGTCAAAGCGTGAATAAAGACAACTCCGGAATACAAACAAAGTGTGAGTACAAACATTGCGGATATAGACAATATGTGAGTACAAACAGCATGCACAAACAGAATGTACACACAAAATGTGAGCATAAGCAATATGTAAATAAAAACAATTTGTTCAATATTGGTATAAGTAATGTACAAGTATACACAAACCAGGAGTTAACACAATCGAGGCTTGGACAAATAAGATGAAAGTAAAACAAACAAGCTGTGAGTATAGACAAGGGGTAAGTACAAACAAACAAGGTGTGTACAGACAAGGTGTAAGTACAAACAAGGGTAAGTACCAACAATGAGTAAGTACAGACAAGGGGTAAATACAAACTAACAAGATGAAGAAACAAACAAATGGAGTGATTAAAAACCTGGCGATGGCTAAGGGCTAGCGGCGTGTCACACTGACCACCTGAAGTCACGTTCAGGACCGTTTCTGGCATGCATGGCTACATCCTACTCATCAACACCAGGCCAGGCGGTGTAACGGGAACTTACTTCACACATGGCCGCCAAACGTGCCGGGGAGGAGAGGGGCCCGGACACCTGATCTCACCTGGTGTGAGGCTCTCGCAATCACAAATCACAGGACGTGTGTGAAGCGAGACGACAGCTCTGGCAGGAATCCTCTCCGACCTGCTTGAACCGACTGTATAAATCTTAAACAAAACCTACTGCGCGGAGAAGAAAGAGTTGTACACGAGGAGGAAGAAGGAAATCCCAGTCTATTTTTAGCATTGCTAACGAACTAATTTGTGACAAAACACAAAGTTTAATCCGAGAATTGGAATATGACTCCCGCTTGCAAGTTGAATCGTGTCCGAGATCAAGAATATTGTTGGAACTTGATTATCTGGAACCATTCCACAGTTCGTCGGTGAATGAAACAGAAGCTAATTACAATTTTAAAAAAAAATAATGGTCGCTCGTAAACGCTTCAGTGGTTTTGTTTGTTGTTGTTTTTTGCAAAAGAAGATAACCCAAGGTATGATCTGTTCAAATGATTACTTATGGAATAAATATCGACTAGGAAAGGGTCCTGTTCCTAAGTTTGGCGGTTAGAGGAGCAGGTCATCCACCAGGGAGGTCACGGTCCTCAACATATACCCATCGTATAGACATAATAATTCAATACATTGACTGTCCCCACAGCCACCAGGTTATCAAATAATTTTTATTTCGTAATCAACAGGATATTTACCGTCTCATTACAGTGAAAAATTGTCTGTACACATCCGCAATACAACAGTCAAACAGGAAAGGGAGGGGGAGAGCGATTTACTCGGCACCAGTGCCAGAATCCCGGTGCTGGATCGACAGAATGACTGAGTAGGATGAAGTGGTGAGCTGAGGAAATATCAGGAACACTTCCTACCTCCAGGGCGAACGTCGATCATTAGTATGGTCATGAGAGAGAGAGAGAAGAGACAGAGAAGAAGGAAAGGAGGGAAGGGAGAATTTCTTCTGCGCAATTAATCTGGTGATGTCAGAGCTACTGTAATCTCGGTGGAATTTTCAAGGAGTGGCAGATGAATTTGTCAGTCAAGGAGTCGGGGCATTTAAAAAAAAAAAAAAAAACGAACGAATAGCGCAGAAACCACTAACATTGGTTAGAAAAGTGTTGACCTGCATTTGAGACGTTGGTGGGAGACGAACCGGAGTGGTTTACGTTTGAAAAAAAGTAGCTAGCAAGCCACCAATGTCTGTTATTTATAAAAGCACATATTACATTATAAGAAATACGCATTAAATTATTATATAAAAGAGAATATTATTATATGCTCATTGACTTCCCGGACTATCTGTCCATCTAAATGTAAGACAGAGATTTGTTGCTAAACGGGTTTAGTCTTTTACAAATGTGAAATAATGTTTGCTGGAGATGAAAGATTTGTTGCTGAAAGAGAAAACAAACAAATGCTGTGTAAAAATCGCTTTTTTTTTTCGCTCTTTCCACTTCACTCACAAGAGAATAAACCTTCGCTTCGACAGCTGAGGTACTTTGCAATTCATCACTCTCCTTTCTTTCTTTTTATTGTTTCTCTTAACACAAGATTTCTTCCGGACCCTTTCTCCCACTTCACCCGATTTTTTGAATAAGGTGAAGGTTTTGTTGTCCTCCTGTCGCGGCTTTCCCATAACAATTCTGTTTTTCAACGTTCTCACCCCAACACCCATTACTGCAAAGTTCGGCTAATGATGTTGGCCATTCATCCTTTTCGGAGTTGTCGGCCGTCTACAGTTCTGTCTGAGATCATCTCGTGATGTCGACGTACTTCAAGCGAACCTTCGTAACCATGGTTACAGAGGAGAGGATTAACCCTCCTGCCCTGCCTACCCCCCGGACCTTGAGGATGGCCGCGAATCCTTGGACACGTAGTGCAGACGCTTTTAGCACCTTGATGGCCAGACGGCGACTACGGCATGTTATGGACGATGTTGGAAGGGGACGTAGACGTAGACGTAGTGGAGACGGCGTAGTGGGAGAGGGGTCGTTGTCGCGAGTCTTGAGGACGTTGTGCTTCTAACTGACAACACGCTCCGAGGACAATGTCCGAGCAAGTAACCTACACTAGGTCTGACATATAAGAAAGAAATCATGTTAAAAGTAAAGTAAGTCTTCACCTAACATTGTTTCCTTCATGGTTAATTAGTTACAACGCTGATGAGAAAAAAGTCGATTATTGCAGGACCCATTGTCTGTGTGGAGACAGGGTGTTCTCTCCCTGTCTGAGAAGGGTTTCTCCGGGTGTTAATGTGATGTTAATCTGACGAGAACCTTAGGAACGTAGCTCGTGTTTCCATTGAAATAAATTAGCCAATGGTACAAGATCTTGATTTCCAAGAACCTGTCGACTGAGAACTGAGGAAAGAAGTAGTTTTATACAGAAAAAAAAAAAAACTGAGTGCCTTGTCAAGCAGCTGACAAGGAACCCCCATTACAAGTAATAGTAGGTGAAGACCTACAGTGCGTGGTTGTCTGCGAGGCTTGAACATCTCTGGACCTTTGTGTCGAGGAGACGCCGAGCCACTACACCGACATTTGCGTTCTCGTCTAGAGACGATAGATGAAAGTCAAGACGCTACAGCAGACTGGGAACCAGCTTGGACATGGCTTCGAGTGAGACAAGAGATCCCCACAAGAGATCAGAGAAAATGTAAGGGTTGGGAGGGAGGACTCACTTCACTGCCACGACATCTATAAGTGGGAGACGTGGGTCTCGTAATATCTCGTGTGATCGGACATCGACAGTTTATTTGTTTGCTTTGCCTTAAAAACGTATTCCTGTTCAGTTTGTCTCTGTTGTGTGTCTTCGTTGTATGTTAGAAGCTTCAATGAGGTCAGCGGTTTGGAAAAACTCTCACTGGGTATAATGGAGGTTACTAAACATCCAATTAACTCAGTATCCGCAAACAACCTAAAATCAGTAAGGCATAAGCCACCAATCATCAAAATAATTATCAAATGCATGAAAATACCACCTCTCACCCTTCAACACTAATTATAATATTCACTCTGAGTTTTCAGTCAGTTAATATAGAAAGTTTGTACCGGTCAGACCACACCCTGATAAATACTTACAGAACTTCAAAATCCGTTAACGTCTTTCGGCGATTAGAGTTGAAGTATGATGCATGAACAAACTGACAGACGCACTTTCAATAACACAACACTTCCCAGAATTCCAGCAGGCAGATGACAACACAATGCAGGATGAGGAAAGGGAGGTGCCACCCAGGTGAAGCTTTAGTCGGGTAACTGAAGGTGAGAAACTTTCTCGGTAACCCTACTCCCGGTGGCAACAAAGAAAACGAGTTTCTCCTTTAGAAGGAAGTCGACCGCTGAACAAGGTCGCCATCAGTGAATTATTTTGATTGTAGTTTGTCATGAGGATGTGAGGAATGGTTGAAGCCGCTACAGGACCGGGGTAGACTTCAACCTTACAGTCTATGACACCCGGGACACACGGATCCTGTGTCAGCAACATAGGTCACGAGAGGTCGTATAAAACCTGGTCATACCTGGTTCAAAACTGTAAATTGTGTGTTGCTTTTAAATACTTGTTTTTCTGTCGAGCTCAAAACATCTTCGACCTTCATTTTAACAATAATAATTAATCATGCATGGTGGTGACACTAAACTATTTACCCCAAAATTCGTACATTGTACCATCAAATGATGAAAATATTTTACATATGTTAGTACATTGATGGATTATCATAATAATTATCAAAAAGTTATGCACATAAACAAATCTTTACCTCGACTAAGGAGATAACAAGGGTTGCTTGGGAGTTCGAGGCACAATGTTCCTTCTCAACGATCGGAACTCCGAATGTTTGACAATAATACAACTTGTGGGGGAACACAGTACTCTCCGGCACTCTAGCACATTCCTGAACCACTAGTGTCCTCATTCACACACATTCACTCCCTGTATATAAAATATCGTATAAAAGGTGAAATAAAATAGACCACGTGTCAATCCGTCACACACAAAACAAACAACAACAACAACACGTCACGCACACAACACGAAACACGCACAACATGCACAGAATAAAACAAAACAAAACAAAACAAAGCACACATACTTGTTAAAAAAGCTAGTTTGTCCATAAAGACTTCTCACCCAATTATGGGATACAAGGCCTCCATTATCCTCGCCATGCATCGTCAGACTTTCTTAGCATCCGCGTGGCTCGAGCTTCCGGACCTGTCGGGGCAGACGAATGGCTGAGGCGGCGACAAGAGGATGTGAACGCCGACAAAACAACTCTGGGTGCAGGTGCACACACACACAAGTCACATTGGTCATGGGTCCTGTGCTGTGTCCTCGCATGCCACTGGCTTCATTGAGGTCAAAATTAAGATGCTTGTGTTGATACTTCTCTATCTTAGGGGCGGTAAAGAGAAGAAAGATTTGGAATTAAAAAACGAAGATATTACGATGAGGAAAAAAATCAGAAAAAATTAAAGAGAATTAAAAATGTAAATGAAATGAAAGAAGCTAAAAAAGAGAATAAAAAAAGGAAATAAGATGGATAAAATAAAACTGAGCGATGTCGACTTTGATGGCTCACTCTACCATGCGTGGGTGATGAGATGAGTAATGTCTGACATTAGCAGTCCTCTTCGGTTTTTCCAGTTTTTCCTGCCCGTAAATCCATCAAGATCCTTTCAGAGATTCAGCGACATTACAACCGACCACATCCGCCTGTTGTTTGTGTTAATGTGACAGCTTCTTCCACTGTCCACCCAGTCCTGTCGCTGTCACCTGTACGGACTGAAGAGAAACTTCATTCACTCGCCTGTAGTTTCAACCTTAGCAATGTGGTGGGTATTGTTATTACGAGGATTTTTAAAGCTACCGGACACATAAGTTAATTTTTTTAGCAATTTCACAGAATAGAAATGTCATTAGTGTTCTCTGGAGTGAGTTTCTAATATTTTTAAAAGGCAAATACAGGTAAAACTAAGTTCAAAGTTACTTGGATGTTATTAGTTTGTTACCAATATGCTGAGTGATTTTGTAGTAGTAGTTGTTGTTGTTATTGTTGCTATTGTTATTGTTGTTATTGTTGCTATTATTATTATTATTATTATTATTATTATTATTATTATTATTATTATTATTATTATTATTATTATTATTATTATTATTATTATTATCTTGAAGCATGCAGAATTGCCAGCAATCTTCGGTTCAGTCTGGAATCTGATCAGCTGATTTTAAGCTGAAATGTCAGCTCCACATCCACCTGCCTCCTCTTTATTTTTCTTTCTTTTTATCTATTCCCACTTTTCCCGTCTTTACGTTTTAGTTTATCCACTTTTTTTCCCCTAAGCCCAACGAGCACCTTCGTAATAGAAGCCTGCGTATTACAGACATTATCATCATTGTCACATGCCGCTCGTCCGACTGGCAGGCGATCACGTGACCTAGTAGCGTCACAGACCGTTGCCCAGTGACGAGGAATAAATTGCAGACTGTTTCTTCTTCTCTCTTCCTCTCTCTGTGACAGGTTGGGCGGTTACCGTGTGGGATGGGGGAGGTTAGCCCGGGGATGCAACGTAGTAATGACACCGGGGCTCTGACCCTCCATTTTCCTCCCCGCGAGCCGCGACAGCCTCGCATTGAACCCAACCGCTTTAACCCCGCGCCCCCGGGGCAGGTTAACCACACGCTCCGCCAAAACTGTCCGCAAGATGGCGTTTGAAGCAGTGGGTGAGAGCTTCCGACCGCCGCACTTACGGGCCCCCGGTCCCCCCCGGTCCCCCCGGGCAGCTGCTTTGCTTCTGATGGGAAATTTCCTCTAACTGCCGCGGGTCGATCCCCGCCACAGCGAGGTGCTGCACGACCTGCGGCTGATTACTGGGTATACTCTCACCGGGTAGTATCACTCACAGCAAACTAATGATAGGTGCGGGGGGTAGATGCGGTTAGGAAGGTTCATGCTATTCAGTGCACGGAATGGAAGAAAAAAAAAAAGAAATAGAAAGAGAAACTTTAAATGTTGTATCTTCCTAGCTAACCCTGTATCACTGCCTCTATCTAGTGTACCCTGTATCCTCTATCACTGCCTCTATCTAGTGTACCCTGTATCCTCTATCACTGCCTCTATCTAGTGTACCCTGTACCCTCTATCACTGCCTCTATCTAGTGTACCCTGTATCCTCTATCACTGCCTCTATCTACTGTACCCTGTATCCTCTATCACTGCCTCTATCTACTGTACCCTGTATCCTCTATCACTGCCTCTATCTACTGTACCCTGTATCCTCTATCACTGCCTCTATCTACTGTACCCTGTATCCTCAATCACTGCTCTATCTACTGTTACCCTGTATCCTCTATCACTGCCTCTTATCTACTGTACCCTGTATCCTCTATCACTGCCTCTATCTACTGTACCCTGTATCCTCTATCACTGCTCTTCACTGTGTATCCTCTATCACTGCCTCTATCTACTGTACCCTGTATCCTCTATCACTGCCTCTATCTAGTGTACCTGTATCCTCTATCACTGCCTCTATCTAGTGTACCCTGATCCTCTATCACTGCCTCTATCTACTGTACCCTGTATCCTCTATCACTGCCTCTATCTACTGTACCCTGTATCCTCTATCACTGCCTCTATCTACTGTACCCTGTATCCTCTATCACTGCCTCTATCTACTGTACCCTGTATCCTCTATCACTGCCTCTATCTACTGTACCCTGTATCCTCTATCACTGCCTCTATCTACTACCTGTACCCTGTATCCTCTATCACTGCCTCTATCTACTGTACCCTGTATCCTCTATCACTGCCTCTATCTACTGTACCCTATATCCTCTATCACTGCCTCTATCTACTGTACCCTGTATCCTCTATCACTGCCTCTATCTACTGTACCCTGTATCCTCTATCACTGCCTCTATCTACTGTACCCTGTATCCTCTATCACTGCCTCTATCTACTGTACCCTGTATCCTCAATCACTGCCTCTATCTACTCTACCCTGTATCCTCTATCACCTATAGCCACCCGTTTTCCTATTCACACTCACGTCCTCATTCATTCAATCAGAAGCAGAGGAATCGAAAGTGAATAGTGGATTCGTTTTTTTAATGTCTGGTATCTAAGAGCTAACCACTAACATCCCAATCGTCATTTCAAACTAAGATATTTTTAAAACCTAACCGGTCCCCAGCAGCTGTGGGCAGTATGGACTATCACGATTTCATTATCATTAACATCTTACTCTTTTCTCTGGAAGGAAGATTTGCTAAAAGTGTACAACATTTTCCCCCAAGATGAATGCTTCTCTTAAAAAAGTGTAAAAGGCGGCGGAAGTGGGTGCACTCACGAGGTGAAAAACGAGTAGAACCAGAATTTCTTTGACTCACGAATCGCTTTGTGGTGGGATGAGGGCTGGGGGAAGCTGGGAGGTTGGAGAAGGAACGAAAGCGATCGGAAGTTAATGAAAACCAGCATAATCATGTCTTTATTCTGATCGATCTATCGATTTAATGTTCCTAACTTCAGTTTACTATTCCCTTCCTGCCATGTGTAAAATATAATTGTGTAGACATAGTAACAGCGTCTCTTGATGTAATGCCAAGCTTAGTCAATGGAGATTTCAATCTTATTTTTTATTTTTATTTATTTTATTTTTGTTTTGTTGTTGTTGTTGTTGTTGTTGTTTGTTTGTTTTTTTGTAGTTGGGTTGTTGTTGTTTTTTTGTTTTTTTTTGGTCAAATGGAACCATATATACCTCTAGCTAGAGCAGCATCGTGCTGGATGTTCGTGATTAAAGTAAGAAATGAAACAGGAACAAGCGCATTAACTCCTCTCAGAAATCCTTGTCCTGCTCAAGTATCTTCCCCTGTTTCACCCGCACACATCCAGGGTATCAACGGTCCTACTCGCTGTTTTCAGATTCAGTTCAAACTTCATTTAAAAATGAAATGAACAAAATTTTCTCTTCACTAAGCATTGCACAAATAATACCAATTCGAAAGTAAACACAGATATCAATGAGAGAGAAAAATTCAGTTTTGAGGTGGTCATATTTTAATAACAGAAAAAAATAACCTGCAGAATTGCTTCCGGGGTCAGAGTTGAAGAGTTCTATCAATGAAGTCTGCCTTAGCAGTCAAGCAACAGAATTCATTGTAACTCCCTACAAAATCTACAATTTTAGGGCAGAAAATGATACGAGTGTTATAAAAAGTTACTGTAATGTGTGCGATCCATAACAATGCCTGTAATCTCTCCATCTGTCTTCTGCAGAAAACTGTCGACATGTTTTGGGAGACCCGATAACAGTGCAGCTGAATTGTCCTCAACAGAGTCATGCAAAACTGAATACCCATCTATTAAAAGCAATTTCTTTAATTGGTAATGCAGTTTGTATTTTCGTCAATCCTTTAATTTTCTCTTCTCACAAATAACCGAGCTTCAAATGTGAACGGCGTTTGTTCCATGCCGCACATCCCTCTTCACATGCGCCCCCCAAATGCGACTTTTTATGTGACAATCACAGGAAACCTGCACAAAAAAATCCACAAATTCTCCACAACGTGACGGTTAAAGCGGTTCTTAAGATTTGAGATTAAGGATAATGTCTTTCCATTCGCTGGCTGAATATTACTTCTGTCACGACACATTCAAGTGGACGCCTGTGAGAGTAACGGCTGCGAGTCTCCTCCTTGCGATGGATGCTCCACTTGCTAACATTTGAAATAACTGAACAAACAAAGTGAAAGGGAAAAAAAGAAAAGAGAATAAAAAAGCAAAAACAAGGAGGAGCAGAAAAATAAATCAAACACTCATACTTGTTCATAAGCATGCTGACATTGATGCATATATTGACCACCTACATGACATAAGACATCTAAAAATAGTATCATACTAATCTTTTCCCCCCAACACACAAATTATTAAAGGAGGAACACCATCCAGCGAGGGAATCAAAGATGCGATCTAAAATGGAGGACAGTCCGCGCGACAGGCCCACAAGGGGCTCCTCGGGGCCTCACCAAAGCCTCAAAGATGGATGGCGCCCTCTTATTTCACGTGTCATTGATCCCTTTTCCCCCATCTTGAAGAGGTTCCGTGCTGCCAGCCTCCGGGTCCCGTGTTTGGTGGGCAAACGTGCGTCCCCTGACGTCAGCGCGCTGTTTGTCACGAGTGCCACGTGCAAAGGAAGCGGGAAAGAGGAAAGGGGCAGCCGCAGCGCCACCTCTGTGCTTCCGCAAATGATGTCCCCTTGTTTTCGCGACATCGATATCTCCCTCTGCAGCGCTCGCACGAACAAATAAACGGCTTTCATCCTGATGGCAGCCATTTTCCTCTCAAGCGACGAGGAAGTGCATGGCGGCAGAAGTGTCTGGTGCGATGAAGATGGTCAGGAGGGGAAAGGGAGTTGGCATTTCGGAGAACTATTTTCTGCGCGGAAGACTTGGTCTGGCTTGCTGCATCTTCGCCCAGGGCTGCAGAAACGAGAAAAAAAATTCTCGGAATTATTTGCCTTTACCCCATATTTATACAAACGATTTCTCTTTTGACTAGTGATTTGCTTTCTGGTCCACGACATTTTAGACAGTTTTTTTCTCGCAATTTCTGTTAAAAAGTATCTTTCGTAATGTCTATCTTCTCTAAAAAATATGGATTCCAGGCTTTTTCTTTAAATCCAGCACCCCTAAAGAGATTTTTTTTCTAAGCTATCCTTCTATCAGTCAAGTAATTATATCGAAGAGTAGAATGAATCTTTTCCTCTTCCTATGAAAAAGAAAATTATATGGGACAGGATTGACCAAAATTATGTAAATAAAAAAATAACCTACGTTATAAAACTTACTTTTATCCAAACTTTAACTGAAGAATTGCATGCAACTGACTGACCGATTAACCCAATATTGTCGGTTTTATGTATGTTTAGTCAAATGATATTTAGTCTAGACTTCCCTGTTTAAGTATGTCCACTTGAAGTAAGTCTTGTGTCCGTCTACCCTATATCTGTTCCATGTCTGGTATTGAGTATGTCGGGACTGAGAAGGATTTTTAATTCGATTCGTAAATCTCTTGACATTTGGGGTCCTGGAAAAATTAAACAGGCTCAAGAAGGAAAGAATAAGAGAAAGAGGCGGAGGCTACTTCCTGGACATAAATATTATTCTTTCTGTCGCGCGCTAGTAAGAGATTTTCATAAAACTCAAAGATAAAGTTTTTTAAAATCTTTTTTACTATTATAATCCGACTATAGTGATGCAAAGGGTGATGAAAGTAATTCTGATGATTGGGATCAGGGTGATAATTATGACAGTGTCATTATGAATGTTTCTTTGTGAGTGAGAGAGAAAGAGAGAAACAAATGAAGGTTGAGAGAGATATACAAGTCAAAACAAAGAAACTATCATTTTCTAAGACGGTGTTGTGTACTGATAACATTACAATACTGCATTACAATGTTAATTTAAGTTGTTTACTCCACTGTCTTTTGTTTACTTCATTCAGAGAGAGGCTGGTCTGGATCAAGGAAGGTAACTGTCGATCTCGGAATAGCCGTTGATGACGTCATCTGTCACCTGAGTGTGCCACAGTCTCGGCAAAAAACAGCTTAGATATTTATAAATACGAACACAGCCTGCAGTGTCTTTCTTCCTTGGCTCCTGGCCCTAAGGCATCTTTCCTGGCAGCTTCTGGATCGATTGACTCTCGGTCAATCAAACTCACAAACAACAAGGAGCACCCGACACACGATACCCGAGCCGCTCGCATCGAATGACCAGACAGCGACTTCCGAAGGTAAAACTATTATACTTGCTTACCTTCTGCCCTTTGTGGGGATTCCCACCCTTCCACTCATCTCCTTAAATCTAGTTCAGGAGGATCAGTGATGGACTTCGATCCCAGTTCTTAACTAGGAAGAAGGATGCTCGGGAGCCAGGTACGGACTTTAGTCTCGAAGTACAGTCGGGTGGAGAGAGCCGCACACAATGTGATAGTAGTTATGTACTCGGTAAGCAAATCGTTGCAGATGACTGGCTAAACACAAAGGGAAAAAATTCCCTAGTATTCACAAGGTCAAGCGGTGGGAGCTGGTCTGGTCTGTCCACGTGACTCAGCACCACACCTCGAAGTCTGTCCTTCGATGATTGCTGTTCGATGCCGAGGTGGCCAGAGAAAGAACTTTCTTACGAAGGTGAATGAGTGGTCTAGTGCAGGACTTGCTGACCATTGCCCAAGGCAGACCTTGTCATCATATATTCATGCTCCACCACACCCACCCAACTACCCCCGACGACCAGTACTATTCGAGGGTCGAACGTATGAACGAGGATGTCCATCTTCCGTGCGTAACCTACAGGTTTAGGCAGACAGACAAACATATACTAGATCAGAATGAATGTTTTCTCAGAAATCCGTGATGAATAGTTTTAGTGCAAATAAACCCCCATATTGTGTACAAATAGTATAAGCAAAGAAATAAAAAAAAAACTTTTTGCAAACAGGTTTGGTCGTGACCTGTCGTCTGTCAAATGTGTGTTGTCTCGGTTGACGAACTAAGCGTGGAAATTCTGTGTCAATATAAATATTTCCCTTTGTCTTAAATTTAATATTTACATAAACTAATTTGCAAAAGGATGCCATGTCATTTGTAACAATCGGATCTGAAACAAACTTACCGAGAACTACCAACACTAACAGTGGGTCAATGGGAAAAAATGTCGCAAACCGTGTTGCTACGGGCAACAAACCAAATGCTGCGGAAATTGGCATTTTGAGTAGCAATACGAGTGATAAGTGTTTCTGGAGCTGGTGGGTTTGTGTACATTACCTGCACATATTACCTGTGTCACGTGCTGCAAGATCATGGAAATGATTGAGCGAGCATGTATATGTGGGCATCTATATGTGGGCATCCCTCTGTGGGCGTGTATGTGTGGGCTTCTATATGTGGGCGTGTATATGTAGGAGTGCATATGTGGGCGCGACTGTTTGGAGAGTATGATAAGGGATGAAAGGTGTTGAAAGGGTGTATACGTGTGTATTTTTATGTATAAAGATTGTTAACAAATTTCAACCAAAAAATATATCGTGTGCGTAAAGCAGGATACGAACCCTCGTAGCTGACGACCTTGATCGTTATGGTGACAATAACATAGCTCCCTCAGAATGCTTCCGCGAAAGACAGAAGAAGAAATGTTTGTCCTTACCTTAATGGGTTAGTGTGGGTGGCTGTTTACGTTTTTGTTTGTTTGTTTGTTTGTTTGTTTGTTTGTTTGTTTGTTTGTTTGTTTGTTTATGTGTGAGAGCTAATAAGAAAACACTGATAGATCCAGCGAAAGAAGGAGACGGAGGAGGATGCGGAGCTCAAAGCCGAGAGACCAGTCCGCCCGACACAGTAGATCAATGGCCGCGCGCGCGCGATGCACGTGACATGTGTCGTCTCCGCGCTACGGATGGCAGTAATCAATGTCTTAACTCCCTCCCTCCTGCCTGTCTTCTTCCTTTTCCTCCCTCTAGCGAGCATCTCTCTCCGGTCTATCCCTCCACATTTCTCCTCCCTTCCTCGCTCAGTGACCCGCCACCCTCCTACCACCCAAACCCTCCAACCTCACTTGTCCTCCTCTTATTTTCGCAGTCCTCTTTCTGTCTCCTGGTCCTCGGGCATCGCCGGCTGGCATGCTCTTCCTCTCACATTCCACGATGGACTTCTGTCGCTGATGCTGCACGGACGTCAGAGGGCATGCACACTGACGCTCATCTCCTCGCGACTCGCCGTGATCTTCGCTGGTCAGATTCGCCATCTTACCTTCCTCAGGTAAGACACTAGTCTTCCAGTTAAACCTAGTGCAAGTTTTTTTTTTTTAAAAAAAGAAAAAGAAAGAAAGAGTTCGTGTGACGTTGACAGGGAGGTATACCCAGCATCAACCGTGACCGACAAAGTAAGAGTCGCTCGTGTAATTAAAAACTCTCCAGGCAGATGACCTTTGAACCGGTCGCAATCGCAGACGACAGAGCGTGTGATAGGAGCGCTGACCAGACCTGAACGAGTAACTCGCTGTATTGTAATTAAGAAAAAATAAAAGAGGTAGTCAATGGACTTTAGGTTGTAGAGGAGTGAGGTGTTAAGTTTTTATTTATCTCGGGGATAGCTTATTGAAAAAAAAAATAAAGAAAGATTCTTGAATCCCAGGCCTCTACAGTGAAATACCCACTACACAGCTGGGTCAACTGACAGAAGGATGCTTGCGCCACACGGGCACCGAACTCGCTCATGCGCGCCTTGGAGTTGGGACACCGTAATAAACATAATTTCTGATCAGATTTCTGTTCTAGTGGTCTTTAATTTCTGTTTAATAAAACAGTTTTATGTGTGCTGCCTCTACAAGTAAGGCAGTATTTTAAACCTATGAGAGGGAGAAGATAAATATGAAGAAAGTTCCAAATTTCTTCTCGATAACTGCAACAATCCTAACTCTTGCAACGCGAGCAGCTGTTCACAAAGATAACATAAAGGCTTGTGTGCGTGCTTACGTGTGTGTGTGTATAACAATGAAAGGGAGGAGGTGTTTGTGTGTGGGGGGTGGGAAGACTACAGGTAGGTCTCCCACCACGTGTCATCGTGCGATTCCAACTGACGCAACCAGACAACTTGGAAGCCGTGAGAGGAGGCTGGCGTCAGCGAATCACAATGGCGGCTAATTTAGTGAGGAGTGAAGAGTGCTCAGGGTGCGTGGAGAAGGTCAGCAACGTCATGGGCTGCTGGTAATGGCCGCAGGCTGTGCGCCTCTGGCTGCTGCACACTTGCACAAAGGCCATCACAAGGCCTGGCTTCCCTACTAACATTTTTCTCGCCTTTACTTTCTCTGTTTTTTAATATTATTTTTTACCCGTACTGATATCTATCTCTATTAATTTTTTTACAAGCTCGCACGTGTCTGTGTGCGCGCGAGAGAGAGAGACACACACAGAGAAAAAAAAAATCTCTGTAAAACACTGACAAATTATTGACAAAAAGCTTTAATTTTGCTGATTTTCTTCTATCGATCGAATACTTTTTCATACAGTTCATCTTGTTGGCATCTTTAGGCCGATTTAAAAAGAAAAAAATCTTTCTTCACGCAAAAAATGTCTGCAGTACGCATGTCCTGTCAATAATATTGTACACGAAGGTAGATATTGTTACATTCAGGTTTTCAAACAGGTCTGGATAACATAAGTGCTGATTTTCTGTCTGATCTTCTCTAATGGTGATCTTTATTAGTGAAAAAAATGTTTCACCGATACCTATCTTTTGCTACAGAGCCAGCGTACGCTGATTGGTTCGTAAGGGTCACGTGACACGGTGCGTGCATTCAGCGGTGCTTGCAACAGGGATTCAGTAGGAGCAGCGACATGCATCTCCATATACGTCCATAACATGAGTAATCATGTACTTGAGGTGTGTACTTGATGATTACTGTTTTCTAGTTTTTTCTGATATTTTGTATCAAATACCATGAATACAATCAAAATCTTTAAAACGAATGCGGCTTTTTTGTTTGTTTTTTTTGTTTGTTTTGTTTTGTTTTTGTTTTTTTTGTTTTGTTTTTTTGTTTTTTTGCAACTGGGTGTGTTGTGGCAGAGACCTGTTTACTTTAAATTTTCCCCAAAAGTGAAATATTCCGTTTCCAGTTTTTTGTTGATTATACAGAACGTATGATTCAGTGCGCACGGCACCCTTCATCCCCTCAAGAAAGTTCTGGAAGCTGGGAAGTGGCTTTTTGGTTTTAAATGAATCTGTCGACCTTCAGGAATTCCTCATAGAGTAAAGAATCTGCAGACTTTTTAAGGCAGTCTCAAACGATTTATTTCAATGTCTCTTTTTATTTCTTGGCCAATTTTAATGTATAAATTTCTCCATTATAAGAGACAGACATTGCCAAAATAAATCGTCTTCGTCCTCCTCCTTCCTCCTTCTCCTCATCGTCATCAGTCAATGAAGACTTGTTGCTTGTTTACCCAGTGTTCTAACCAGTCGATGAGAAAGGAATGTAGAACCTAACCTTTCTAATCTCAGATGCCTACATATATATTGTAATGGTATAATAAAGAGTTATTCAATATCATGCTTCTGATGATATTGTGGTGCTTTAAGAAATTTTTAAAGGGTTGAAAAAAGAAACGGGTTAAAATATATGTGAATAACAACGATGATTTCGTGTAGCTTCGACAAAATAAAATTTATACTTTAAATTAACTTCTGTTTGACATTAGTTCTAGATCACAAGTTCTATTTAGCTTAAATTTGTTTTAAGATACTGACAACCAGATCATCTACCAAGTGTACCAATAATGAAGTATACAACACTGAAGCTTCATCGATGTGATAATAGTCAACAGCTAATGTTTCATTTTAGCTCTTTTATCAAACATCTTTCAATGGATTTTCTGCCTTTTTCTGTATTCATAATTAACTTCGCACATTCGCACAGAAACAAAAAGCTCTCTTGGAAGTAATCTCATAAATTCTGTTTCCTCGGTGAAGAGCTACACGCACGGGCTTAGGATAAAAAAATAATAGTTATAATAAAAATTAAAAATTAAATGGAGGATGATGCATTAACACCCTCCAGCAATTCCTAATTTAGCCCTGATATGGTTAACAGCATCTGTATAGGAGGATAGGGTTCACATCTCTTGTTGCAGATGATGCACGCACGTGCTCAGGCATGTGAAGAGGTTTTTTTTTTAGTCATTATTTCATTTTTTTTTCACACGCGGTAGAAGTGCTCTTGTTCATCATACATTCAATCAAACTTCTATCTCTTACCCTAAATAATTATTTCTAATCGAACTTTCCTGATGTGATTCAGCCTTGTGTAGTGTTGCTGTTGCTGTTATCTTTCATCACAAAATTTAGAAAAGGGAATTAAAGTCTATATAAGTATTTTTATAGTTTATTTAATCTGATATTTCCTGGAAAGATAATGTTTATATTGAAAATGCCTGATTGAAAAGTGTTTATTTCTCCAGTGCAAGGCGGGAAAGATCAATAGTTCAAGAGTATTTTATTTACTTAATGCATCGATCTTCGCCCAAAATAATTTTAGGACCTTGTTTCTGACACCATTAGTCCACTGTTTCAGTTCATGCCTGTCACAATCACTGACCCTATGTATGTGTGATGGCATTTTGTTTTTGTTTTTTTTTCTTTTTCACCATTAACAAGAAGGGGCTTTGAATCAGGTACATCTACAAGTTATATATAAATGCTGAGTTAGAGGACGAGTGTCTAGCATTCCAGAACAAAGAATTCTAGAACTGGGGTCCATGGTAAGAAACAAGGGAGTGCGTGTGATTTACGCTTGAAGGGGCCTGGAGACAGAGGATGGCTGTCACTGGACGAACAGGGGGAGCATGGAGAGGTGTACAGAGAGACCACAGCGCCAGTAATCATGTTGAAGTAGATACATGCATCTTTTTTTTGTATCTGATACGCTTAAATAAGCCGCCAAAACACATAAAGTCTGTCGACCCACGCCTGTCTGCTTAGATAGATTGATGGAAGAATGTGTATTTATGTAAAGTTGGATTCTTTCGTTTTTAAAAATCTTATTAATCTTTGTTGTTCACTCTTTTAAAAAAATGTAAAAGATGTGTTCATAGGCTCAGTAAAGTTTGTAGTTATGCTCTGTTTATAAAAGTTTAGTTCTTCTTTGACGTGAAGTCTTTCAGACCATCTGTAGGTGTTTAGAGAATCCAGGAGTACCTTAAAATGACTTTTTTTAAACAAGCACACACACAAACATTAAACTCTTTAGTCATGTGTACATTAGCTTCTTACTTCAAGAATATTTTTAAGATATTCGTCGTCGTAACCGTGTAATCAGGAGCGATTCAAATTTTGAAAGTTTCCAGAATGAAGCCAAACCACTTTGTTTGTCTTTTATTCCTTTGCATACATAATCTCTATGAAAATAAATTGTCTTTCAAGTATTTGTATCCACTTCGTTATGAAAATTTATGCCTTAATGCTTTAAAGGATATATATATATATCATAAAAATTACCTAAAACATGTTTTTGCATGTTGCTAAATTATGTACATCCCGTATGTCCAAATTTGAGGTCTTTGACACAGTCCTGATGCCGCGGTGTTCAAGAAAAATAAGGAGAAAGTTACAAAAATAAACTTTAATGTGCTGCCCATTGTTTTGCAGGATTTTGTCGACCCCTGCTGGGCTGTATATCTGTCATGTTCATTGTGCCAGCTTTTATACATGCCGGACCCTCTGTAGCGCCTGTAAAGTGTCAGAGTTGCTGGTCCAGTAAGTCTCGCTGTCTCGGAACTCATCCACGAGAATCCCCGAGACGCTGAGCAGAGAGAGAGACTAATGAATATGGAAATGTGGTCTTGAGTTAGCTTGGACTTTAAACAGCAGGACTAAATTAATAGTTGAAGGGTTTTCCGATCTTTCGAGATAATTTTAGATGTTCTGAGTTTGTCCTTAATCTCTTGTTTTTTTCGTTGAATCTTTGATGCTTTGCTTTAATCTCTGCTTTGAAAGCTCTTCACGTGGTTTGTAATTTGTTAGCCGCTGGTTCAGAAATGATTCTAAGTGTTTTCATCTTGACTAGCAGCATTGTTTAGTTTTAATCGCTAACACAATGTTAGCTCTCCTGTTTGGGATTAGTTATCGCGATTGTAATTACCTCTTGAACAATTAGCACATGAAAGCCATTTACCTGAAACTACGAAATCCCTGATAAATTACCTTTCTATTTTAGCTCTGTCTCTAAGTTTAACTGCGTTCTTTTATTCACGTTCAGAGAAGACAGAAAACAAGTTGATCGAAAATGTATTTTTAGATGTCATCGATTAGGCCACATTTAGAAGGTTGTGTCAGACGAAAAGTGTGTTGGAGTCTTGTGCTGTCGTCCATGTCTAAGAGTTGCTCAGCTTATGTTCCACATTTTTTTTCATAAACTGAAATTTGAGAAAATCTCTTAAGTAGGTTTGGTGCTTTGTGGTTTCAATGCCACTCACTTTTGGTGCCTCTCTAATCTCTGTCATCATTCTTAGATGAACTTATAGGCGGCTCCATTTGTTCTTTTAAAGATTGTCCTTCTCAATAAAAAAGACTAGGATCAGGGGATTGGTAGGAGGAGACTTTGAAATGTAGAAGATTTGTAAAAATGTGTCTGGATAGAAAGACACAGTTTATGCAGCCTTTAAATCATTCAAAAAGAAGAAGGGGTTAAGGCTAAATGCACAACGACTTTTTTAGGGGCTAGCTGGATGCACAATGTGCAGGATTCAGCTAAACCTCTTGATAATTTGGGATTTGTTTAGGGTCTAGCAAACCCATCTTGTATTTGTCCCCTAGTTGTAAAGATATAGCATTTGTAAAAAAATTTTTTTTTCTGAGTTTCACATCTGTGTAATCAGATCCTTTTGTCGAGGAATGCCGAAAAGCTGGCAAAGGTCGTTTCTAGTCCCCAGGGAATAGGATGTGAAAGTTCCACCCCCTTCTACCACAGCTCCTGGTACTTTGCCTTGTGGGTATGGCAGTCCTACCACTTTCAAAGTCCGCTGTAAGGCTTAACACTCACACTGAGCTCAGACTGAAATTCTTGTCTTGATGAGAATAAAGACCACAGTTCCCTGGACAAAGACAGCATCTGCTGGATGAGTTCCTGGTTGGTAGTCACCATTCAGAGTAATCTATTCTGAAAATCTTCTGAAGGTGTTCTTCAAGGCTGTGGGGTTTGCTCATTGCCTGGAAGGTCAAATGCCATG
Organism: Pomacea canaliculata; assembly: GCF_003073045.1. Taxonomy (NCBI): domain Eukaryota; kingdom Metazoa; phylum Mollusca; class Gastropoda; order Architaenioglossa; family Ampullariidae; genus Pomacea; species Pomacea canaliculata. The sequence goes on from NC_037593.1 coordinate 24,522,471, forward strand.
GAACTCAACGGGTAGTGGTTAATGCTGAAGTTGACTGAGAATAGGAAGGTCTGAGGTCAGTAGGAGTGGGTCAACATCTGCTGAGTCTGTGGCTTAAAAGTTTGTGCAGATCGAAATGTAGCCTATGGTTTCTCAGCAGGTGGAAGGGATGTCTTTTTTTTTTAAATTACAAGTACTTGTGATTTGAGAAAGGCACGTCTGCTGGGTCTAGATGTACACAGGCTTCTCCACCTACAAGTGAGATTTTTTCAATGCCGCTACTACCTTTGTGGATGGATTCTTTTCTGCTCCATCTGTATAAGCGCTGATCCTCAAGGTAGGTGGGTAGATGTCAGTTATAGTGAGGATGAGGCTTCCAGGAGAAGAAAAAAATGCCAAAAACAGCGTTCTGGTGGAGACTTCCATCCATTGTCTGACTCTCCAGTCGGGCAAGATGAAATCAGTGTGGAAGTGTCTTGTCACTGAGGATGTCCTAGTACTGGCATCAGAGCTCTTTGTATAAGTGCTTGATGCTTTTTCTCTTTTGCTGATTTTTGTTGGCTGTTTCAGATTCGCATGTAAGGGTCATGAAAACATCCTATTCATTTTCTCCCCCTTGCAAGAGGATTTTGAGGCTATGTTTTCTCTCTAGAGGCCACACACAGGCCATCTTTTCCATTTCGCGGACTGGGGTAGATTTCATCGCACCCAGGATGAGATGCAGCTGTTCCTCCTGCTACTAAAGCACACTCCATGACAGATCTCACAGCTTCTTGTAGAATGGAGATAGGATTCTGAAGTCGACTCTGCAGTTTGAAAGCGTCTCCTTCGTGGACAAGCTGCTGTTCGGCGATGAAAGAAGCGAAAAGTCTAGCGGCAGACAACTGCGCGATTTGCTTGAATGAGGATTTCTCTGTTTACCTCTCTCACGTCCAGGCAGAATGTCTTCTTTGCTTCACTCCCCTCTGCATGCACTTCACCTTAATCAGAGAAGGAAGAGAAATCAATAAGCGTCTTTAGAATGAGAAGACATCTTGTATTTTTGCAAAAGCTTGCGACCTCGGCAAATCTTCACCGGACTTCCCAGATGACTGCACTGTGCATGGCCAATGTAAAATGGCCTTATTATTCTCCTCCTGCGCGTGCACATCATAAAGAGTCTTAAATCATGACATATTCCGTGCACAAATAAGAAATTCATGTTATTTATAAATGCTATCGTCCTTTTTTTATTGAAAGACTGCTACATGAAACTCTGAACACATTATGACGAATCCGGTTTCTTCATCGATATCCTCGAGGTAAAAATAAATGACGAGGCACAGATGGCTATTTTAAAACTTGGCGATCTGGGCTCAGACATCTAGAGACAGATGAAACTTAATATTTCACAGACTTCAGCCGGTCATCACATTGAGGGATTCAGGTCCATTTAAAGTTGAATACGTTCAAGTTTATTCATACTTGCAGCTTCCAGCCGGGATAGAGAAAGAAAAGACCTAAAAATCGCCTTGGAATTGCTAAAGGACAAAGGTTGTCATGCCTATTTAGTTGCAGTTAGTACATGTATACACATCACCATCGTGTTCATTATTACATGTATTCAGGCTCTAACGAATAAAAATCTGGCGATAATTGATGAGAACGCTGGTCGTCAATTTTAAACCAATTGATCAGCTGATTTTTATTGCCAATCGAATTCAATTTATCGCAGGCTGAATTTAGTTTTTTAAACATCAATTAAAGCTATTAGATTTTAAAATGAATCGATTTGTGAGGCTTGTTATTTACATTGGACGCTTGCAAATTACCAAAAGAAGGTAAATTAAAGTTTTCAAACTTTCTGTTAACAATTTCACTTTATGTCTCAGCGACTCCAAACCATCGTCACAAATTCTGCCTGAACTCAGCTCAGTTTTGGTAACCGTATGTCCAACAGAACTGCACACTAGTTTCCATAGAAACGAAGTTGCAGGGACACTTATTATCCTCTTCGCGGGCACGGCAATCGTTGGCATAATTCGGTTTGCACCGTGCAAAGGCATTTGCTGATTTCACAATCTCTTTTCCCTCTAAATTATGGGACAGCTTTGACCAATCAATACGCGAGCCGTCAGCAGACGTCCAAATGCTAGACACAAATTTTAGTTTGGTCGCTGCTGCTGCTGAGTCGACTCGAATAATAATAATAATAATAATAATAATAATAATAAATGTTCCATTGACATCAACAGCATGGTTTGTCAGAGTTTATTAGAATTAATTAATAATAATTAATTAATTAAAGTTCCTGTATAAATTTTGTTGTCCAGGTCATCTTCCAGTCAAGTGCATTCAACCGGAACGCTTTCCCTCTCTTCGTTCTCTCGACTCTGGACATCACCAAAAGTGATCTCAGACATTTTCACGCTCTTCTTGTTTGTGAAGAGCAAGGAGGACACCCCGAAGCTGCTCCCAGCCACGCAACAAAGGCGTTAAGAACGACATCCTTATGGGATTTGTCAACACGAGGAGAAACAAGTGAAAGTGAATTGTAAGGGGAAAAACTAAGGGAGATAATTTACAAGAATTTTTTTGGTGGTTGAGAAAATTTATTGAAGTCTAGAGGTTCTCTCGAGATTTCTCGTACCAGCGTTTTACGCGTGTAGAATCCTTCACCCATTCATCAAGTATTTTGGGATACACGGAGGTTAGTGTTATTCCCTTGTGACTACTTCTTCCAGCAAGATTTTTTTTTTTATCCCAATGCTAGTTTGCCACTGGTTTCTTTACCTACACCTTGTATCGATGAGCAGGACGATTAAGAAAAGTTTACACAGTCACTTTTGTACAGCTCCCCCTTCCAAAAAAATAAAACAATTCCAACAACTTTTGTACCAAGTCAAAAACAATAAAAAAATCTAACAAAACATTTTTTTAAAATAAAAAGCATTCTAAAAACAGTTTTGCTTGAAATAAAAATAACAAAAAATGTTCACTTTTACTATAACAGAGATGGGCCTGTCTCGAAGACCTTTTTGTGCGGATGTAGGAGTCAGCATGAGCCACCTTATTGTTTCATTCTAAGAACTTTATATTGTGATTGTGTCATTCTGTGGAGCATCTATCCATGTGAGCAATATATTTGTCTATTGTGATGATATCAAGAAACGAGAAACTTTGATAAGCTGATACTTTCTGCTGAGACCTATGGGACAACTAAGGTTGCCACCCCTACTCTGCCTCAGCACGATCCTCTAAATAAAAAATGAGTGCCGAAATCCTCGCAAGACTTGGAAAATGTTTGGAGCAAACAGCCACATTTTACACAAACAATTATTGATCGACGAGTAATTTATAAGAAGAGGCCCCCGGGAACGGAGAGTCAAGCAACCAGACAGATTGATGAAAACCTCGTCTAAGACGCATGCGAGAGAGGAGCTGGGTGAGCGCCGTTCAGTGGACACGACCAGTCACATCTCTGGGACCTGTGTGTAAACACCACCTCGGCTAATTTCTACATTAACTGTTAAAGAAATTCAACTGTGAATAAACTCAGAAGTGATTCTGTCGCATGAAGCAGGTCTTTGACCATACCACAGCGCCACCTATACACGTGAGAACACTGACCAGATGCGGCTTTCGCCAAACGGCTAAACACACCAGACACATCCTCTGTTGATGTGTCTGGGGACTCGGACTCAAAAAAAAACAGAAATCTCAATTTAATTTCAGAAATGTAATTTAACAAACTTGTGCATGCTACTGCTAATTAGCTGGAATGTGCAGCGACACTATGGCTTCCCTCACGGTCCCTGGCTGCGTGATGTGATTTTTTAACGGTTTGTGAGTCGCAACGCAGCTCGCGATGGCTGACGTCTGAACCACAGCGCATGCTCGGAGGCGAAAAAACGGTCTTTGCATCCCTGTCTGTCTAGCGTGGCGGAAGCGATCGCAAGACCATCCCCTCCCCTTTCCCTCCCCTTCCCTCTCCCCCCTGACATCACGTGAACTCGTCCTGCATTCCTGACTCCCCCACTGATGGACCTGCCTGGTTTATGAATGAATGTCCACAGCGCAGGTAGTAGGACGAGCACCTGACGAGTGACGTGTGTGTGGTGGTGCGTGTCCTGCGCTGGGTTGCTACGTCACAGCGGCTACTCACTGACCACCATCCTCCTCCCTCCACACACAGTCCTACACGTGCTGTACGACACGGCGCCCTGCACGTGCCGCTGCTGCAGTGCCGCACACGTCCAAACCAACTCCATGTGGGGTCGGCGCACCGTGGGAGGATTAGGACGGCCTGACAGACCCGGGGGCAAAGCTCGGCAGTTCCAGATTCGACAGGTGGTAAGTAACCCCTTCAATTTATTTTTTTCTTTCTCTTTTTTTTTTTGCAGCTACTTCGATAAAAGATTTATTTCGACATTTTTAAATACTCAACATTCCCTCCTCTACACCCAACTCCACAACCCGCCATCACACATCTAAGCAGTCCTTCCTCTCTCATTCTGCACTGCACTTTTCTTTCAACTCTTGCCGGTTGTCAATGGAACGGTTCTGATCAATTATGTCATCTTTTCAACCTGCATTATGCAGCTTTCATTATCGATTTCCTTAGAAATTTTTCTTGGGGTTTGATTGAATCTTCCCACAACAGTTTACTCTTCAGTAAAAGCAGAGATTTTTTTTTTTTCAAACGGAAGTTTGTTCAGACTCAGGTTTTCGAGTAGGTAGCTTCAGCTTTTTAAAGATGATGGGTTTTAATCATGTGGACACTTGACAAAAGACTGTAGAAAGACTTGGGATTACTTTTATTTCCGGACCTTTGTGAGCGTGTATCACAGTCTACAGTGTTTGCTTGTGTGGTTTGTGAAAGAGGAGAGACTTGGGACTGACTCGCGCTCATTCATCTCTATACGGTTTGTCATGCAGCTTTGGGTGCGTGTCTCCATCTTGACAATAAGCTTTGTAGAAAAACAATTTCTGTAATCAAACTCAGAGTTAAGCATTAAGCCCATGGTTCCATTTGTAAACCCAGATCCCTTTCCTAAAAAAAACACCCCTTAATAAATTGAAATAAGCAGACAGGGCTAATTACATTGTTCCATAACTAGTCAAACCACCAGACATTTATTTGTTTACAGAATTAAGCCTTAGACGCTCACTTTACCTTAAAAAGTGTTAAGGCATGTTACTTACAATTAACCAGTTATTTTATACCTCCTTTTTTAAAATGTATGCTGTATTTTGTTGTCACAATTGTTGTTTGCGAGTTGCATAAACACATTCGGTTTGTGTATTTTTGTAATAAAAAAATTGTCTACTTTCCTTTCATCTATTATCTCTCTCTTATATATACTTTCTGTTTTTCTCCAGTGTATTAATTTTTCTGCTTTTCCTAAGTGTACTGTCCAACACTTTCTTCGATGTCTTTTTTTCACAATTTCGGCAAATGTTTCATTAAGTTGCCATCTACTACCTTACGCAGTAAAGAGGCAGGTGCCACAGAAAGACTGGTTAAACGTACACCAATCAAATCAGATTTTAACTTTCTTCAATTTCTTATTAGCCTTTAATGTCCCAGATCGCACTGACATCTGTACAAACCATCCGAGAAGACCATCGAGCGCAGAACGAGCATGACAAACCCGCCACGCCCCTTCTTTGAACTTTCTGACGCATCTTTGGACTTTGGAGCGATTCAGAACTGTGTTAGATAATGTTCGATCCATAAATTTGATACACCTGTTAATAATGTCAGTTTGTTCTGCCGAAAATCCGTCAGCTGAAGACTACCTCTGATCATATTTCCTTCCATGGGCAGTCCATGAGTCGGTGACGAACATCTCTTCTCAAGAATCGGGGCCACAAACATCGCACATCTCCAAGTACAAATCAGAAACAGAAGAGTAGCCCATAAACACCGCAATCAAATCTGCATTTTGATTTCATTCCATTGAGAAAGGCAATCCTCTTGGCATATAAATGAAACTTTATGACATGATGAGGATAATTTGATCATCATTACTGTCATCTTTTATAGCGCACGTCCCCGCCCATGGAGGCGAACTCATTGCCCATAACATGACCATGAAGACACAATCCAAAATCAAACATGCATACGGAGACATGTTGTATGGGCCAAGGATGTAGGAATGAGAAGTTAGAAAAATTTCAATTTTCTATCGAGAGTTCCGCTGAATAAATAATTACATCGACAAAAGCTAGTTATAACAGGATGGAGATGATGAAGCCACAATGCAAAGTCGAACACGGAGACATGCAAAGTAGTTTTTTTTTAAAAATGTCGTTTTTTCCGTTGAGGCTACTATTAAATAATTAAATCAACGAAAGTTGCAGCTTTAGAACCATATTTTAATTTTTAAAATACAAAAAGTAAATAAATCAAAAGATTAGCAGTGGAAAAGAAGGACAGATTGTGCACGTGTTCATTTCGTGCACAGGTGGAGAGAAGACCCTAGGGCAATCTCTGAAAACAGACCATCAGGAACTCTTTGTGGAGAGCTTAAAGCACAAACAGGACGTAATGACGATGAGGAAATCCGTCTCCTCAAAAAAAAAATCTGCCTTGAAACTGATTTATACATTTTTCCTACACTCTGTCTCATAAAACATGTGGTCGAGAACAAGTCCATCGTCTGGAAAAAAATTGCCATTTGATTCCTTCGAAATGGGATCAGATCATTTGTCTCGGCTTTTTGCTGCGGACTCGGTTGGAAGAAGTTGTGGGTGAGGGGGATACTTTGGAGAAGACAGGCACGTTCCTGACTGCAACTTCTTTTGTCGCACCGTGTGAGGTCAGCTTTAGTGTGTTTCTTGTAGAAGCGAGTAGTATCAACAACACAGTGTTACTCAGTTATTTGCGTGCTTCTTTAACAGTCTTTGATGAGTTTGTACATGAAGGTGGTAATGAAACCGACGGAGGCACAGTGAAACACTCCAAAATGTTTGACTGGTGGAAGGGTGAGTGAGATAAACACAACTTAATGTCTGTGGGTGAGGTGTGAGTGAGATAAACACACCTTGATGTTTGTGGGTGAGGTGTGAGTGAGATAAACACACCTTGATGTCTGTGGGTAAGGTGTGAGTGAGATAAACACACCTTGATGTCTGTGGGTGAGGTGTGAGTGAGATAAAAACACCTTGATGTCTGTGGGTGAGGTGTGAGTGAGTTAAGCGATGTACGCTTGATGTCTGAGTTGATGGATTGCGTGGTGGAAGACGTAGGAGGCATGCAAGTGATCTTCATGGTGCAGTCCTCGTTGAGTCCGTGCATGAGAGGACAACTGGTGCGTGATGACAGTTATTTGCCCCCGGCCCTCACGCCCTCTTCGAGGACCACGTCGACGATGACGCTTCAGGGCTGTTCTTCTAGTCAAACACGATTCGTTGGGAAGAGTTAAGATATGGAACAGTAGCCACAAACAGGAGGTATAGTTACCCCTCAAACAGCACTAGAACGTCTTATTGCGCTGCTGACCTCTGACACTGACTTCTGGAACAAAAAAATTCTTCTCACGCAAATGCGTGAGCAGACGAAACTCAAAATTTCAGCTCTAATATGGATTATATAGACGTTAGTGGCAGCTTTGCATAATTAAAATCGTTCATAAAGGCCATGTACTGTTTTATAATGTTTATGTACAGAAAAGAAAAAAAAACGTTGGCCCAGTCCAGGCCGCGGCTAATTTTTGTCCTAATTACTTGCGCCACACATGCGCAGACCGCCTTCTTATTGTCCTTATATGGCGTCCAATGAAAAGGCAATACATGTTCTACAAATAGCTTCATTTGAATTTTTTTTCTCCCTGTAGCAGGTAAAACGAACGATTTTCAGCGAGAATATTGCTCTTTCAATTCTTAATGGATTTTTTTTTACGTTTTTATTTTAAAATATTTTGTCGTTGTTCTGAACAGCAGACAAAGTGCTCGTTCTGTTGCAAAATGCTTGGTCGAGAGCGAAGTTTGTTAGACTCGCAGACAAGTTTTGTTGTTCGCGCATGCGTAGAACAGGTGAGTGGCAGGTGAGTGGGAACAATAGTCGCGTCCAGGCTTTGAAGAATAAGGTAGACGTGGTAGTTCCCTGGAGGATTTGAGTACAATGCTCAAACACTGTGAGCAAAGAAACAAGCAAACGCTAGGAACATAAAGTAGGCGAACGTTAGGAGAGAGAGAGAGAAAAAAAAAAAAATGTTAGGAGAACAAACAGGCGAACGCTAGAGAAGCACAGAAGGAAGAGTGCATGAAAATCGATGTCCCTGCTCTGTTCAAGAGACTACCTTCCTGTAATTAAGATGCACTATACAGGAATGGAGGAGATATACTGCTGCAGTTTATGGACCTCTATACAGGCGGCTACATTTCTATAATTTTGCTGTATTATGCAGGCCGCCATATTCGTGAATTACGATGTAATACATCCCTGCAGCGATGACATTACACAGAGGCTGCAATATTTCTGTAATTAGGATGCACTATACACGTCAGAGACCCCAACGAGCGGATAAAATGTGGAGCTGAATATGCATGAGAGCGAACACTTACAAACCTGGTCTCTTCGTGTCATCCCAAGCATCCCAAAATGGCAGCCAGCCTCCTGCAGCGGTGTTGGCTGAATTGCATCACACGCTTGACAAGCGATCAGATCGTTTCCCTTTAGCTCTCATCGGTATTTTCTCAGGAAGGCCTGAGGGAAGAGGACGGGGAGGGTAATACCTGCTGGATCCTCCCCTAGAGGAGAGGGAGAGCAGAGAACAAAATACAGGGCCTGGTTTGGAGGGTGGGAAAGAAGTGTGAGACTCGTTACATGTCTGGCAGTTGCACAGCTCATGATGAGAAACATTGTGATGGCATCCCTGTGTGTGTGTGTTGTCAAGAGTACAAAAAAGTCTTTGTTTGTAATATACATGAATATAACTCGACGATAAGATGAAATTACCTCTCAATGGATCCAGAAATTGATACAATTGTAATATGGGTCTAGCAAAGAAGAGTCCAGCCTCTGCGAAAAATGAAGCACCACGTGACCACGTGTTCACATCTCAACTCTGTTCACATCTCGACTTTGCTCCATCTAGAGAATCTCTTCTCTAACTTTCGCCAGATCCTTTTCATTTCATGACACACACAAGTCATGGACAGCCTCAGGGCGATGCTCGATGGTCCTCGCTTGCATTTTTTCTATGTTTAATTGAACTACAATATATATTTATTTTATAAATAAAACATATTGATGTTAACAAAAAAGTTGCGGTGGGAATGTCATAGCGATCGACATTATAAAGGAGCAGAGAAGAAATTTCGTTCTGCAACGCTTGTTATTTCCTGGACATTGCGAAGTCTATTTTTTGATATTGTAAACACCTGTCGGACCTGTGGTCAAGAAATCAACATTTCGTTTCACGACATATTTTGGGATGCCTGAATACAAGGAGTGAAAAAAAGGAATAGAAAAACATTCAGATAAAGTAGTTGATAATTAAGGAAAAGAGAGAGAGAAAAATCGAAAAGAAATAGGGAAAGAGCAGAGAAAAGTGTAAAAATCGAGAGAAGGGGAGGAAGATTAAAGGGAGAGACCAGATCTTCAGAGACCTAGAAAGAAACGAAAGACAAACTGGAGGAAGAAGAACAATTTATAAAAATACCGCTGTCTGGTAACAGCTGGCTACATCAAATGAAGAAAGAAGCAAATGTTGTTGCCTGATATCGAACACACATTTCATTATCAGGACCTGCTTCGTCTTTCCCACACTACAAACACTGTAGATCGCTGTAGGTTTTTTCTTACATTCGGCCAGTGATTGAACATAATTGATCTTTATGTCAACTGTTCCCTGCGCCTCGATAAACAGGGGAAATGATTTATTGATTTTGAAATTCCTGATTCAATGACAAATTCAGATTTCATAAAAAGTGTTGAATGCCTGATAAATGTGTGCACCTGGTTTTATTGATATAAAATGATTCAAAATGTTTGCATTTTCTGTCTGACAAATATAAATTTGTTTTGAATGTTGATTAATTTATCGACCAAAAAGAGACACGTCAACACTAGTTATATTTAGAAATTCAGTTGATAAAGATAACACGCGTAACATCCTTAAAATTTCTGAACTCTTGATATAGTTTATTTGAGTTCAGTTGATATTAAATGTGATAGTAATAAAAAAACTGAAATGTATTTTTTTGTAACTCTTATTTACGTCTTAATTCCAAAATACGTGTTTATAAATGTCAGGGTTAGAGAAAGATATAAATAGCAAAAAGACTAAAGAAGCCTTGAGAAGAAAAGACCTCGGCCAGTACAAGGGATTCCATGTCCACGTGACGAGACGTTGCCACAAGGAGCGAACTCTTGTCGCGGGAACTGAGGTCATGACCTGACGATACACAGGTGAAAACTGCGATGTGAAATAGTTTGTTTCCTTGAAGCATTCAGTATCTGGTACAAATTATAAAAAACTCAATCCAATTGTTGGAAAAAAACTAGTTTATGTGGACTTTAAAGTGACACTCGACCTTACGGCATGTTGATTGCAGGTTAATATTACTTCGTCTCACTCACTCACTCACTCACTCACTCACTCACTCACTCACTCACTCACTCACTCACTCACTCACTCACTCACTCACTCACTCACTCACTCACTCACTCACTCACTCACTCACTCACTCACTCACTCACTCACTCACTCACTCACTCACTCATTTATACTCCTCATCCCTATCCCACATATATAATACAATCTGTATGCCAGCTCCCCAGTCCTGATATAATGACTCAGAACACATTAAATTTGTAACAATCATATATAACTATAAAACAAGTTCGCTTGTCTAGTTGTTTTATTCTTCCTGCATTATCGTAAAATATTATTCTCGTCGTGTGAGGTGACACGTTTAAGATACTCTTGTCGAAAATCTACATATCTGGACAATAAAAAAGAACACGAGCTTCATCCTCTGTAAGATTCATGCAGAAAGGACATTTTTTTGTATTCTCTGTCCTTTCCTCTACAAGACGATGTTTGTGTGTCCGTCCATCACTCACTCTTACACGGAAGCGTACTAAAGCAGGTCTGAAGTCTGAGCATCGTCTGTGAAGTCCTGCAATAATCAGAGGACTTAGCCATCGAGAGTAAGTTGTAATGTTTACCATTAGACGGCTGCAGTTCATCGTCTGCTGCAGGTCCTCCTCATCTGCAACTGAGCCTCCGCTGTAGCTCATCGTCTTCTGCTGCAGTTCATCGTCTGGTGCAGTTGCTCCTTTGGTGCAGTTCATCGAGTGTTGCTTTGATCGTTGACGGGTCAGTCAACAGGCAGATCAGCCCGGAGATAACCGCCCCAAACACGTTTTCGGCGGCTGCTGAGGCTGATGCTGCTTCTGCCACGACCATCCTAAGTCAGCCGTCCGTCAATAACGCCATCAGCAGCTGCCCCACAGCGGCGCCAATTTCCTGTCCGCGGAGACAGAAGGGGTGGAGGCGGTGGGGGTGCAAGCATCCTCTCCTGTTTACGGCGGGTAACTCCTGCGGACCGACAAGCCGTTAGAACCGGAAGTTAAGGAGTAGTCGGCAGCGAGAAGAGAAGAGGGAAGAGACGAAGGAGGAGGGAAGAGATTGCGGGAGGAGAGGGCTGAGAGTTGAAGGACCTAACTCCAGAACTCTGGGATTCATAACAAACAACCAAAGGACCAAACACACGAACAAACAATACAGTAGACTGGAATCAGTGGATTGTTGTTATAAACTCATTTCCTTCGGTCTCTTGCGCCACCGACTGGAGGTTAACCATGCACCGTATTTTATTATTATTATAATTTCTGTAGAAGTGTAACTTCACTTGCACGATTCACATTAGCCACATCTTGCAATATATGTTGACTACATTTAATGTGCCTTACATCAGTTACTGATGTTATTTATGATGTGATTGCCTTTGTGCGTATAATGAGGAGGTTTTTCATTATAATTTTTTCTCTGATTTTAGACTTGAACTTCTGGAGAATGGGTAATTTCTGCACTGTTACATAAAATTTATTAAACGAACAAAACATAACAAAACCAACCAAACAAACAAATAAACACACAAAACCTTCCAAATATTTTCAAAATCTTGTATGAATGAATTGTGTGATTAAAACATTTGCTTCCCATTTCGCGTGCAGAAAATCGCTTGCGGTGACTAATGTCACTAGATGCTTTCCCCGGAAAGATGTCTGCGAACTACTGTAAAGTTTTGAAATGAAAGTTGCATGCAGCTGTCAGCATCTTACAACGAACCAGTCACATACTCAGTACCTGTATTTGTTGTTTTATAATGGTCGTAAATAACGGTCGATGATAGTGGAAACAAGCTATAGCTGAACGAAAGGAGGGAGCGGAACTGTAACTAAGGGGTTGTAACACATGTATGACTGGTCATTAAAAGAAATGCTGGTTACTTCCCTTTAATTTTGCTTGGCGCTCTTCCTAAGACACTGGAATTTTTTTTTTTTTTTTTTTTTTAATTTATTTACAATTTTTTATTATCTATTTTAATCCAAAATAGTGTCTGCTCTTTCGAAAGCACCTGTTGCACATGTGCACTCATGTTCACACGCTTCAGTATGTTCACAGGTTTAGAGTATTAGCAGACGGTTGTGTCCCTTTAAGCTCCACTAGAGCGCCCGGTAGCTTAGTGGTTAAACCCTTTGTCGCCACAGCAGTGAGAACTAGGGAGTCCTGAGTTCAAATACCGGGACACTCAATGTTTGTAGCAGGTCTGGCCTTAGGGCGTGTTCTCCGGGTACTCCACTTTCTTCGCCACCCTCACTTAATCATTTCTCTCTCCACTACTTGCTGAGATTACAGCAGACCAGCCACCCGCCTCCAGTAACATATTCTCTCTCTCTCTCTTTTTTTTATCTCACTAGGCCTTCTTCACTCTTCTGTCACTTTGGCTGATGATCTAGTTTGTCTCTAAGTGTTATACCTTCGTGATGGATATCAGTTTGTGACAGACTTATGAGCATTATCATGAATGTTCCTCCATGTCCACATGACCTTTGCTGTCACTCTTTGTTTGGTCACCTTGCACTTTCATTGCCATGGTTATTAGAACAGATATATCTTTATTTGTTTCCATAGAGAAGTCTGTCTGATGGCGTTTCAGGTTTCTTAGCCGATTGTTCTTTATGACACGAAAGTATCCCTTACTGGCATTTTACTCCACTGGCTCTTTCGTGTTTCACGCAAGCTTGCTTTCATGAGTTTGACTGAATATGTTTGTGTGTGTGTGTGTGTGTTACAAAGCTGCGTGTAGTGTGTGTTTGTGTGATTGTGTGTGTGTCTGTGTACGCCTTTTAAAGCTTGTGTTATCGGATGCTTGTATCGTGATTAAAATCCATCTGTCAGTGCGCAAGTCTGTGTGCGAGTATGTATGTATGAATGTAAAAATAACATGTGAGAGAGAGAGGAGGAGGTCTAGAGACAGAGAGAATGTATAATTTGCATCTGTTTATCTGTGTATGTGTGTGCGTGTTTGAATGACTATGATTGTCAAACTGGATGTGTGTAGGGGTGGGGTGAACTCTAGTGTGCTTGTCTGTATGTATGTATACCTGTGGTACTCTGTATGTGTGTGTTTGCGCGTGTGTGGTGGCTGCGTGTGCGTGCGCGTACGTGTGTGAAAGAATGACGGCCACAGAGACCAGCGAATGCGATCAGAGACTGGCTTCAGGAGACAAAAAAGCAACAAGATGTAATACAATTTTGCTTTGTCTCCGTTTCCAGGCAACCGCAGTTCAAAAGCGTTAAATTTCTCCGGCGTTTTGACGTCAGAGGGATGCAGATGCCGCTGTAGCGTGCATCATCCTTGGCTAACCCTCGGTCGAGCATTTCACAGCAATTGCCTGAAGAGCGCAGAAACTACAGACACCATTTGTCAGCCAGTCCGCCTTCTTGTCTACCCGTGTCTGGCTACCTTGCTGTCAATCAATCAGCTAACCAATTAATCAATTAAGTAAACGGTGTTTATGTGTGTCTGTGCATCTGCACGACTTTCCCTTGTCGCCTGGTCCTGACTGCTTTGCTCTCATTACTTCAATCGTCTCTAAAAATAAATCGCCATTAATGTTTTCATCTTCAGATTACTAGTTTTTTAAAGTCTCTTCTTCCTCGTCAAGCTTGGCCTAGAAGCCCTGCTGCAATTTTTTAAGAATCTTAATTAAGACAAGCAAAATTTTTAGAGAAACATTTAGAAGGGAGATTTATTTGAGTGTCGGGGGGAGAGGGAGGTAGAAATGAACTCGTCTACGACCCTCCCTTGGGAGAGGGTACAGTTTGGGTTATTAATACTCTCCAACAACAGGAGCAGAGGCAAGTGGAAAGAACAGGATTTGACCGCACGTCAAAAGCCACTTAAGATGAACCGATTTCAACGACGGATTCGAGTGGAGGACAGAAGAGGGGGAGGGAAGGACTGAAAGGGATACAACTCTGTAGGATGATGTGTTACACTCCCGCGACGATTTTTAGAAGAAAGCAGAGGATGGGAATGTCTGATGGAGGAAAAAAGAACAACTGCAACTGCAGTAGTGAGGACAGACCAATATTGTCAAGTAAGACGAGATCGTTGGTGTGGAAAATGAGGGACAATGGGTGAGTGAGTAAAACTAAGACAGAAGCGGGGAATTGTGAGAGGATTTGACAAGCCAAGAGTCAGCTGATCTTGTAGCACCTCCTCCAACCCTTATGTAAAAATGACTGTGCAACCATGGATGTGTATAGGTGGACTGCTGTCTGTCTGCCGAGACCAACGCTTAGCCTCTTGCGAAGTTCTCCGCTGTTAGTCTCGGCGAGCCAAAGCAAAGAATGTGACTAAACCGGAAGCTTTGTAGTCTCATGCCTCGTTTTAGCAGTTAACTGGAAAACAGCAGTCCAGTAATACAAGTTCTTGGTGCAACCAAAGTTTTAGTGTGTTGGGGAATGGGGGAGAGAAGGAGTAACATCAGATTTCATCTGCGCGATCTTAATGCCTCGCGAAAGACTGAAATATTCTGAAAGAAAAACATGTTCATCAAGTAAAAGCGAAGAATACATAAACTAAGGCTTCTACAAAACGCGTGTACACACGGGCGAATACACGCGTGCACTCACCCCTCATCCCAACACACACCCACTATATATAATACATGTACAGATATATAATATTATAAGACTTATACACATGCGACACACACACACACTATTTAACATATCTAAACATATAATACACACACAACCACAAACACCACTCACATATAAATATTAAAATATCAACATTGGACACACCCATCCACTAAATACATATATACACATAATATCTGCATATTTATATAATAATAAAAAGCGCATTTATATAACGACTTTTCAGCATCAGTGGGACTTAAAGCGCTTAAAATTGAAACACAAAGATAAGAATAATAATGGTCACCAAACAAAGAGTTCATTGTGTTTTGAAGGTGATGCAGTTACTACAGCTCAGTTATACTATCAGCTTCAGTCGTGATTTGTAGTTGTAGCATCAGTGAATAGTGGAGGGCAAACGCGCACACAAAGCACACACACACACACAATCAATCAATCATAAAAGGTCGAGAATGCGAGATATGCAATCCTCCTGTCGACAAACACACTGTCTACATCCTTACAACAATTATGTTCACTGTGTCAAGCGCTGCACGGGGCGGAGCGAGCTGTCGCTGCATGCATCGGGTCGTGGACAGGAATGTGAAGTGTTGGGGGATCGCGCACGTCACGGGAAGCAGAGAGAGCGGAGTGATCCCTCCCTCCCTCCCTTACACCCCAGAGATCTACATGATGGATAATCGCGGACTAATGGTTCCATGAAGCGTGCGTCTGCCCTCTGTGTGTGATGTCTGCCTGGTGTTACACTATACATCGCGCTGCAGTCTCGCACAACTCTCGTACATTCACGCGCACGTTGCCGACTCGAGGAAATAGCCACTACTTCTCCCTTAAGCCTCGCATCTCCCTCCCCTCCTCCCCCTCTCCTCCTCTTCTCTCCCCCCAACCCCACCAAAAAAATCAAATGTTCGTCGATGGCCTGTTGTTGTTCTCAAACAGAACAGTTTTCCCTGGACGAGAAATGATGTAAGCGGAGGCGAGAGTTTAGCATGCAGCAATTTTCGCAATCAGAGTGCTGCTCGTGAAAGCCTCCAAACAAAGACAGCACTCGGCTTACGCCCGCCTGGCTTTTGTGGATTATTTCCCCTGGGTGTGGAGGCTCCTGGCGAGAATGGCGAGGGAAGGTAGAGTGAAGGTGGGTCCAGGGGGAAATAATGCTGACTAGCATGAGCTGGTCAAGTGAAAAACAGCTGCTGTTCTACTGGTGTGAAGAAGATCTATCCCGGAAGATATGTAAGATGATTAGTTTTAGAACGTATTTGTTTTGTTTTTTTCAGACTTCAAATCAACAACATAGACCCCATGTTTATCTAGTTCAGAACGGCCATGCACATAGCAGGTCTAGAAGAACGCTTGCTATGGTAGCTTGGGGCTCTCTTTCACAGTCTCCACGTAGCAGACTTGGTCAGCAAGTTGTACAGAGAAAGCTATATATTAAAACTGTTTGTATATGCAGAGAAGCTTTAGGATTGTTTGCATACGGCAAAACGCTGTGAGATGACGGTTGTATAGGTGGACTGCTGTCTGTCTGCCGAGACCAACGCTCGGCCTCTTGGGAAGTTCTCCGCTGCTAGTCTCGGCGAGCCTACAGCATGAATATGACTAAACCGGAAACTTTGTACACACTAGCCTCGTTCTAGTAATGAAGCTGAAACATGGCAAAACCGGAAGCTGTTCTGTAAATAGCCTCGTTCTGGGAGTTAATTAAAAAAAATCGTCTGAGAGCCATCCAGGGTATACAGATTTATGCTAAGATGCCTTCGCTAACGCAAAAAAAGGATTATTCTCGTTCCTTGTATTTAGAGCGTTGCAAGATACTCTTGTTTACATGCAGAACATTGCGAGATACATTTGCTTGTTTACAAAATATTGTGAGCTTCGTTTGTTTACATGAAGAACGCCGTGAAATACTCCTGCTTGCAGCTTCTCACCCCAAAAGGCTAATCTTTCTCGTGCCAGGACACGAGCACCACTTGCTTGTCTCCTGTTACTCGTCGTGCCCTAAGACCTTCGTTTGATGTCAACGGCAGCCCAGCTGTTGCCACGTGTATGTGATAGACCAATAAATCAAGCCACGAGCCACGTGTGCAAATGCAAAATTATATTCGAAACAACGCGAGCATGTTCACGGGAGCGAAATTTTACCATATTCAAACACATACCTGCCATCTGTTGACAGTAGCAACAATGAACTGGAGAGCAGACAGAATAGAATCCATTGATCGAAATATCTATTAACGGGAAATGAAGTTTAGGAGCGGAGGGAAGGTAATATGTAAAGTGTCTCATCTCCCTGCCTAGTAGATTCAACATTAAACCTTTGTGTGTCTCCTATATTTATGTCAACACACACACATACAAGCAAACATACTTTATATATACTGGCGTACGCACACCCAAACTCATCTTGTCCGGTCTCCGACAAAGGTGAATGTGATTCTCGCTATTGTGATGCAAAGTGTCTAACCTACATCCTACACTACAAAGACCACAACTGTATCGACCATCTTGCCGACAAGTTTTAAATTACAAAATATTTCGACACTAAATATTCAAAGCTAGATTCATCTGCTCAAGAACTGGTTGCATGGAAACAATGTCTTCGTTGGACGCATTGTCGGACAGGCGGGACCCGCACACTAGAATATTCTGCGTGCTATTCAATATTCCAACGTGGACTTGGCCAGGTCTATAATTATGGACTGCTCTGTTCAGTGTCGATGATGTCGCAGCTGTTGTCAGCCCCAGAAACAATGTGGTTTTATATTTCTAGCGCCCGACATCTGGAGCTCTCCTCACATCACAAAGGTGGCACGAGCTGTGTGTTGAAATCTTTACATAAGGCTATTGCCGGTGAAGATGATGGTGCTTTGGCTGTGTGATTCTTAGACCTGACAAATAATCTACATTTCTGTGCTTTCTCGGTGAAGTGCCCTAAAATCTGCACTTTAGAGACCAATAATATTAGTAGTTGTTCATTTCATACTATCTAGACATATTTGTTTTATTATCGCCTCTTATTTTTATCGGCTTCAGTGCGGTGGTCAAAATAATTGTTTCCAGCGATAATAAACTCTGGTTAATCTGATGTTTTATCTGAAATTTTATCTACACACACTTTCTGTGTCGTTGTCTTTATCTCTGTTTGTCTCCCTCTCTCCATCTTTACCCCATAACTCCCTGTATCTCGCCCTCCATTCCATATAATAAACAAATATAATAGAAATATTATATCCATACTAATAAACAAATTTCTATCAAGATGAGATTTTTAAGTGACGGGGATTGTGTTGGACATGAGAGGAAAGAATAAAATAATAAGAATTTTTAATGTATAAAGCAATCAAGCTCAAATAATGTATCTGCTTTGGGAAAACATTTTGACAAAACTGACATATGTTGTAGACAGAGACTAGACAAAAGTAGTTCTTAAACAGATAACGCATTTGCTCCTAATCGTCTCTTATATGTGTATCTCTAGGTCAAAGGTATGAAATATTATTTATTAAATTTATTATGATGCTGAGACTTTCCCGGTAGACCTATAAAATGTCTTTAAAGTAGGAAAATAAAATTGTTTCTGTGTAAAGAGGTATCATTGAATTTGGGAGTGGGAACAGATACTTCTATGATCTCTGGAGAAAAGATTTCCTCGAGTTCGGCGACAAAGCTCGGGGAACTTCAACTATTAAAGCTTATGTGTGTTTACATAACCAGTCCCCAAACATTTCTTATCATTTGTAGGAATGGTTGCACAAATCGACAGACGACAGATACTAACAAGTCTTTTCATGTGTAAATATGCATGTTGATTTGTTTGCATACTTTTTAAGTGAAAATGTAAACATTTGTTGAAACATACTTGTCCGTCGTTCAGTGGAGAAAACTTCGGCAAATGCAAGTGACACTTGAAGATTTTTTCAAAAGATACAGTTTGCAACACTATAAGCAATGAAAGATTATCTAGCAGAAGCTTCATGAGTTAATGTTCACTAAATTAGTTTTAAGAAAATGCTTTTAATCAAAGGGATTTTTTTCACGTGCAAAGGTGTGTTTACATATTCAGGTTACCATCAGTTCCATCATAGAAGGCTACAATGAGCTTTAAAATGGATTGGTTCTGGAAATCAGCCTTGAGTAATCAAAGAATGTATTATTTAAACAGCATCAAGGTTTTTCTATTGTATTTATTGTTAGTGGAATATGGTGTCAATAATTCAGTTTTGGCAAAAAGCAACTTCTTTGTGAACAAAACATTCATAATGTAGAATCAGTTTACCCAGTTGTGTAAATAAAATAATAATGATAAGGTTAAAGATAACAATACAAAGATTGATCGTTTATTTTTACACTCTGTGACGTGAACAGTTATATTAACTTCATTGACGTTTTTACATTTTGTATTTTGGTAACAGTTTTATTGCTCAGTTCATCAGATGCCATTAATCTATACAGTAATAATGCTGCTAAAGTCCTGCTGTCATTTTTATAATTCCTAAAGCTTCTATGATAAATGTATGCCAGGTTGTTTTATTTAATGCCAATAACTTCATGTAAAACCTTCTATTGAATTTGTTTCAACATTTCAGACAGAGGTACAAGTAATAGCAATTAGTTTAATAATGCCATTCTATGTTGTGAACAGTGTTTTGAAGTTTTAATTGGTTTGGAACTTGCCAGGGAATGGCAGGGACCACACACTTTCATTATTATATTTTTAATTGATAAAATCAGAATAAAAATGCATTGTCAATTATAATTCTATCAAGGTATTGGCCAAAGTATTTCAAGTCCATGTTTACATCACTAAAACACCAGAAAGGTCACCTTTTTGCCTGTACCGGAAGTCAGTAACGATTTGCCATGGCGGCTGTAGGCACTTGTGCTGAATGTGCGGTCTGTGAAGTCTGTTGGTGAGAACCTTAGTGCTCACCCGACGAGTATGAATGATGACAAGTTCATGAATGAAAGTTCAGCCAGTGTACTTTATTAATCCTGACATCCAAACAGCATTTAATGCATTCGTTAGCCTGCGAACCGGAAGTTAGGGTTTAACGCTTACAAGATACTGTCGGCCACAAAAGCAGCAGTTTACAAAAATCGAATCTCTACTTTTTTAAACCAGCGCCATTGATAATGAAGTGCACGCATTGTTCACCTCAGAACCATAGGATGCTCTTAGCAGATTGCTTTTTCCTTAAAATATCTCGTGGAAAAGCGCAAAGGATGTCGATTGTTGAGAAGGACATGCCTCACAGTTTACAGCTGGGGCAGCAAGTGGTATTTCTGTCTGAGAAATTTTAGACGAGTAAGAAAGAATGCGTTTTTTTAATATGAGTTTTTATGTAAATAATAAACATATACAATATTACTTTACATGATAGTATTATATCATAGAATTTCATATTCGACATAAACACAAATGAATTTCAAATAAGTGGATATAGTTGTGTGTTCTCTGATTTAGCAAAACGTGTGTCTCTACCGTCCGCAATGATATGAAGACTTTAATTGAGTGACTATACTTAGTTATAAATTACAAATGGCAAGTGTCTGTCTGTCTGAGAGATATCTTGCACATGACTACCTAATTTTTCTGATATATATATATCCCTTACTGGAAACTCTATTTTAAGTTACATTTTAAAAGATTGTTGTGTAAATATATATTTCAGCAGAAGTTGATTTAAGCATTTTAAAAGTGCATAAGAAGCAGTGTCTGTAAGCCGAGGACAGAGGCTCAGTGTGATGGAATGTGTTATAAGATCATCAGCATTCTCAAATTCCTTTCAGCAATTCTTTATTTGCTGTCCTCTCAAAGAAGGTGAATGCACAAACTAACCAGATACTGAAACCTTTTACTGGTCAACTGATGTGAGCGAAACGCACCCTCTCTTGTCCTCAAGATCAACAACGAAACGCACGTGCAAACCATCGTCTGTCCAGCAACCGATGGATGCACATCAACACTGACACGTTATCTTCCATCAACCAACCGACGGATGCACATCAACACTGACACGTTATCTTCCATCAACCAACCGATGGATGCATATCAACACTGACACGTTATCTTCCATCAACCAACCGATGGATGCACATCAACACGGACAAGTTATCTTCCAAACACCAAACCCAACAGCGATACCCAACTCTACTTCAAACACTCCCTGATCATAGTATCAGAGGGGGCACGGGGCATCCGAAATTGCCCGAGCACAATGGAGTGGCACGCCGTGCCCTGTGCGCCATTATCCAGTCGTTCTGCTCCACACTTGGTGTCAACTAATGGAGTACAGTTAGCCAGAGCTTGCAGAGAGCGCGAGCGCGCGCGTGCGTGCGTTGGTATTGCGTGAAGACCACGGCGATGCTGGCGGCTGGCACAAGCGATCTGCTCCCACTTTGGTCGCCTTCCTGACAAAATTTTGAGGTTTCCGAAGAGGACGCGGCAACTGGGGGGAAAATCTAGTCTCGCTTTGGGGAAAAGGGGGACAGTGCCGACAAAGGAGTTAAATTTAGCATCAAAGAACAATGATGGTATTCCGACTGGTGAAGTATTTCAACGTGGACGTACTTCGCTGAGCTCTCAGCACATGCTTTCACCTGGTGCAGCACCAGGTCGCATGTGTGTTTGAAACAGGTGTCACCTTGCTGCTCACGAGTAGGTGTATCATTCAGGCGAGCTGTGTCCAGGTATTGTAAACCTGCACATAGTTGTGTTGGCCTCTCCGTTATCCAGTCTCACTCATACCTACCTGAAGAGCCAACATCAACGGTAGGAAAAATTCACCTGGGACCTGTCTGTTCTCCAGCTGAACTGTTCTTAATCACCTGCCTCAGTGTGCCTGGCAAGATGGTTTTCCAGTGGAGGAACAGGTGGTGACCGCGATCTACGCCAGAAATTAATCGTTTATCAAGACTAGGAAACCGTTTGAGATAGTTTCACCTCAGACAGCAGACGACACAAACGCTGATTTGTGTGTGCGTGTGGTTTCAGACGTCGAGGAGTTTGAAAAAACCAACCTGATCTGGCTGAGTGAAAGGGAAAGACAGAGAGATCGGACAAAAGTACTTAAACAGAAGTAAAGCAGGGTACCGTGCTTCTACCGTGTCTCATTCCTTCCACTGAACTAGCAATTTTGTACACGGCCCTGAACGTTCAACTTCAGCAGCGACGACACCTTTCCTTCAACGTCCAAGAACAATAATTCCAAGAGTCGGAAACAACAGGGATTGAACAGAATAACTCTCCGCTCTCAACAATCTTGATTGTTTAATCGAGAAGAGTGAAAATTTAATACACATTTTGTCCGCATTGAACAGACTTTTCATTTGAGAACTCTTGCCCGTCAATTGTCTTTTATCAGCAAAATAGGAGAGTAAGAGATTAGGTCTGAATCTGGATGTGAATAGGTTTTCACGAATGAAGCACACTGACAATTCTTTTTCCGAATGCGCTGACTATGGCCAAGATTCAGCTGCTATCAGTGAAGTGAGAGGCAAGTCAGCGACTAGGAAGGCAGCTAGAGACCTTCACAAGACCCAATGACACGGTTGGCTGGCTTGAAGGGAGAGTGCTTCCACCGTGCAGTGTCTTCATCAAACAGTCTGGCCTTATCTAGAAATCGTCTCACCTTCAGCAAAAGGTCGGACCATCTTCTTGTCTGTCGAGCTACTAGCGTTTGGCCCACAACTCAGACAAGCAGTCTCCAGGGCGAGCTGTCTAGGAAGCGAGCAAGTATATGTTACAAAGAAATTTGAAAAAAAAATCTTGGACTTGGAATCAATAGTAGAGAAACAAATGTCTCGAAAGGGCAGCTCAAGCGGAAGTGGAGGAAAACCAGGAGGGGTGTGTGCGGGTCTGAGCCGGATCCGGAAGTTGTCCGCGATGGACGCCCCGGACAGATGCCAGAGAGAAAAGCCAGCCGTCATCACCAGGAGCCGGTCATCGGATATCGGGTCCACGGGTTCTGAGATCGAGGCTGAGGTAGAGATTTTTTTGGTACTTTGGGCTTTTCGTGTATCCAACTTTAATGGAAATTTCTTTCTTTTTAAACTCTGTGTGTCCACCTTTCTATGTGTCTAATTTGACTTTCTTGAGATGGGAAGAAAGGAATACAATTCTATCTGTTCGTAGGTCTGTAAGAACGTCTGTGTGTTCGCAACCTTTCAGTTTAGCATAAGCAAACAAAGAGAGAGAGAGAATAAGAAAGAGGACTTCTCTGAATAGTGTCAATACAAAGAGCTCTGTTTATTTTCTTTCTGTACCGTGTAGGTGTAAATTTGATTTAGAGTTCTGGTGGACAAACTGAAGTGCTGCTCTCTTGCATGTTGCCATTGTCAATCCAGTACAAATCAAATTGACAGGTATCCAGGTGGAACAAAATGGATGCCTTATCGACCGATGACACTTTCCCTGGCTTTTGCTCCACAAATAATATATCACGTGAGCGCCACTGCGTCATACATCCCAACAGCCTTAGCGCTCCAGCTTTATGTAGGAAACAGTAAAACTAATCACGATAATTACATTTGTTTTATGTCTTGTCTGCCGTGATTGGTACAGTCAACAGGAAAGGAAAGTGTCCACCTTTAATCTTTTCTTTTTTAAAATTATTCTATTTTGTATGAGAGAGAAACAGAGACATAAAGAAAAAAGTAGGAAAAAAGAGAGACCATCACCTTTGTTCAGAGAGACGCCTAATTAACATATGATCCCAGCTCTCCCATTGGTTGAGCCCTTTGTAACGGAAGAATATTCATGTACAATTGTGACGTCTGCGTTGCTGGCCTCGTTCTGGACATGATGATGTTTTGTATGCCGCAGGGCTTCTGCTTACGCAAAAAATTGCGTACAGTACGCATTAAAAGTTCAGAGGACCCCTTCAATTTTCGTCAATGGGGTCCCCTTCAAATTTGGGCAAAGAACAGGGACCGCTTAAAAATCTGAAGAAGGGGTCCCGGGACCCCAAAGAATTTAGCCTTAGCAGAAGCCCTGTAATGCGTTAACAGAAGGAAGAAGAGGACGGGTGGGATTTACCCAGCTTTGATGAAATAGTATCTTGCACTGAGGTCATTAGAAAAAATTTTGAACCCCACTACACATCTTCAACTAGTTCCAGGTCTCGTTCCTTGTGGTAGCAACTCCATCTCGAATTCCATCAACCATCCAGGCTCACGTGCTAATGAACTCAAAGTCCTTTCAGACAAGTACTGCTACTTCTCGTGATCTCTTTAATTGCCGCGCACGTAATTAGGGTCACGGATTGGCCCTGTTTTAATTACACTGTAAATTAAGGAAGTGAATCGATTCCCTCAGCCAGTGTGTGAGGCGTAGAAAGGGCATCAATAATTCATTTCCAAGAGCACAGATATAGTTCTGTTAATTCGGTTTTGAAGGAAGTGCTCCTAATAAAGGACGACGGGAGGAGAGGTTGTCCGACGCAGAACAGGAGGGTGAGCAATGAAACTAGAGAGAGAAGAAAAGAAAGAAAATAAAGAAAAGAAAAAAATTGTTTTAAGCACGGGGGTTTTACTAGCTTTTGTGGTCTTTCCCGTATCCTCTTCCACACTGGTCTTCACAGCCTCCGACAATTACTGAGTGGTAAAACGTGATTGGCTTTGGCCTTCTGACTGGTTGACCGAGAGCTGACATTTTCTGCGCAGGCAACAGCGAGACAGAGATGTTTTGGCAATAGTTTGATTCAACCCTTTAATCACCTTTCTAAACATTCTATTTTTTTTTTTTTTTAGAATCCGAGAACTTGTTATTGTGGCTGTGGTTGGCTGTTGGTTAGTTAAGAATGAAAGTGCTTCTTCCATTTTGAGGCAATTTTTGCGCTATAGGGGAGTTTGATGATTCAGGGATGGAGAAGAAAACTTGAATATTCAAAAACAAAACAAAAAAAAACCCCGAGGAAGGTCCTGTGAACGGGTGTTCCATGCACAGTACGTCCCGAGACGAGAACTGACTCTGGGGCCTTCTGACTTCAGTGGTGACAAGTGACTAGACTACCGGATGTGTGGTTTGTCCTTCTCATGCTCCGCGTTTAGAATGACAAAATCGTTCGCATTGTATGGCAATGGCAATAACTACCTGGTAGTTTAGCAGACGATCGACAATTCAAACAATAGCCGCCACTAGACGCTCGTTATGTGCAAGCTGTTGCTTATTTGCTTATTTACCACTCGTTACCTCCCTTTGTCAGGGGCTGACGATAATAAAAAGCAGCTCAAATAAAGTGATAATTTTAGGTCTGTATTTGAAGGTTTCTCTGACAGTCGAAATACTCTACATTATTTGATCAGCTACGAGAAAATTTGTCTGAACCCTGTGACCCTTGTCCAGGTGAGTAAGCGCTTCACCAAGACAGGATAAGTTTAATTATGCGTGACACCTCAATAATAATTAATTTTGACCAATAGGGAAATCAAACCACTGATCGACAAGGAGAGATAACCCAGGGAAATTAAAAGATTGACCCCGACAGACAGATGTTAAGTCATATCTTGATGTGGATCCAGGAGTGCATACACGATGGTCGAGAGATAACAGAAGCGAACTCCACAACCTTTTGACCTTAGGGGTGTCACGTGAATGTCTTAACGACTCCAGTACACTGTAAATTAGTGCAGAAGTAAGCTGTGGTGGGTTGGTTGCAGGGGTGATGGTGGAAGCCAGACGGAGGAGACAAAACAACACAGCGGCCATACATTAATCATTGGCGGGCTCTCTCACGGTACACCCTGTGAGTAGGCAACACAATTTCCTGTCACATTAGACCAGTCTGCCAGTCACCTCTGCATCTCTCCGATCTATTCCTCGGAGGGTCGGGTACCCTAGGATACACATCGCTTATATCGCAAGAGATTTGGAAAGTCGCTGAAAGAACGAACAAAAAAAAAATGAAGCTAAAAATAACCCGGTGATGTCATGGTGGTGGTGGGTGGTGGTGGTGGTGGTGGTGGTGGTGGTGGTGGTGGTGGTGGTGGTGGTGGTGGTGGTGGTGGTGGTGAATGGGGTGGGGTTATTAAGGAAAATATCGATCCGTTAAAATTAGCTGGTAAATGATTGATGTACCCACGACTGCCGTGAACATCAGCAGCAAATCTCTCCGAGACAGAGAAGGATGAAAGCTAAGGAGTTGTTTGAACGCACGAAGGACGGCCAGTCATGAACTATCCCATGCTTACTCTATCCAGAGGATTAACAAGGACCAACCACGCGTACTTAGAAGATAAACAAGGACATGACACTAACATCTAATGGATAAACATTTTAGTTTATCAACACAACGCTCTTAAAGAAGAAAATACCAATAGTACCTAGCGAATAAACAAACAAAAAAATACCACTGTTACCACGGGGGTAACTAAGGACTAGACATTGTTACTAACATATGGAGAACTCTTTTACCAGTAGATAAACCAGGTGCTGATGCTCTTAGATAAACAATGGCAACAGGTTTGTACTTAGGGGATAAAGAAGGTCGACACAAGGGATAAAGAAGTGCATGACACTTTAAGGAAGGGCAGAAGGTTCTCGTCTTTGATTGAGTGAATCAATAAACGCTTCACTTGAAAGGGTAATCGATGTGATAAGAGGTACAACTCTTCATATGGATACAATGAGCTCTGTAACACGGTCAGCATCAGGTAAACAATTTTTTGACATCCTTCACTTTTCATATACTTGACATACTTTACTTACGCGCCTAAAAATAAATTCGGACACATACTAAATCTTTCGAGTGCACTAGATGCTCTTCAACATTTTATTTTATTTCTTTTTTCTTTTATGTCTCTCTTTTTAGTTTCTGAAGACGTTTTCAGTGTAGTTAAGACCAAACAGAGACGGCGAAATGCCCGGATTAGAGAAAGAGAGAATAAATCAAGGAAAGATAATTTCCTAGTATAAAAAAATTATAATCCAACAAGAGTGGAAGAAAGAAGGAAGCTAAGAAAAGGAGAGAGAAAAAATCAACGAAGACATTCATTAAGACTAAGAAGGATTTAGACATGTCTTGGACTGCAGGATGTAACAGTAAGAAAAAGAAGTCCAAACAGTAATTAACAGGAACTACATAACATGAAATAATTTTTGTGAGTGAACATGGCTGAAGTTTAACAACAAATTCTGTATGAAAGGCAAACATTACGATGCCTAGAAAGTCACCGACAAAAGGTCAGTCGGTGCACATCAAAGAAGGAGGAGGACAAGGTGAAGGACGATCATCCAAACAACATTTCATGGCGCACATGTTCTTTGATGTCATTTCCCTCCAAAACATTGACCAGGCGTGACATGAAATTGCAAGAAGATGTTGACATCGATCCTGCGGGTAACAATAAGAACAATAAAATATTCCCTATGTACTGGACAGAGTAACCTCTCCCTCCCTTCTTCCTTTGCTCTATCTCTTCTGCATCTCTTCTCTCATTCCCTTCTTTTTGATCGAGATGAAAACCTTGAGGAATCGTTTTGACCGTAGACAGACTTGATGCTTTAGTTATTTGTTTCTAGAATCATAACCAAGGGAGTTTCAAGAATTGTGTCGGGGTGAGATGATTTAGGACACGGTCCACGGACTGCAATATCCAGGCAGCCGCCTGCTGTGTCGCAATCACCGATCCTCCAGTGTGGAGAACATTTTTCTGAGACATTCTGCCTGGTGTCGTCTGCTGAGTTATTAGCTTTCCTCGCTTTGACAACCGTTTATTCCCGGAGAGAGATCGCAGTTTGTGGAAATTCAATCAGAAATGTTTAATTGTAGTGTTTTCGATCTTCGTGGTGTCTTCTGATGTCTACATACGGCACAGACATAAGCATTCACGAAGACAGAGCTTTACGAAGTGGTACAAAAGCTTTGAAAAGTAAGATGGTTTACATCATCGACTTTCTTCTTTCACCATTTTTTTAAAGGATTTTTTCTCTGTAACAGCCTTGATGTCACTGTAACAGAGTGTGTAACATAATCCCAGGAATGTTTGACCAGATTGGATGGTTACACATTCTGTGACTAATGGTGCGTAGCGCGTTGTTGTTGTTGTTGTTGTTGTTGTTGTTCTTCTTCTTCTTCTTCTTCTTCTTCTTCTTCTTCTTCTTCTATATTTCATGAGGATTCATATGATTGCAGTATGTCAAACTGTTGTTGTTTGATATTTCATGACGATTCATCTGATTGTTGTAGGTCTTTCACATCCACATAAGTCCTGAACTGCTTTTTTCTCTACTTTGTGAGATCTTCCTCTTATACTGGCATGTATTTTTTGTGCTTATATATATATCTTGTTACCTCATGTTATATCTGAAAGGTATTTATGCTCATTTTTAGTCTATATTTTATACATTTGTACTTAGTTTGTTTCGGAAAGCTTATCGAGCCTATCTTCAAGTGAGATTACACAATGATGTTGTTATTGTTGCTATTGTTAGCCTTGGCTCAGAGTCTGTAAACAGGAACTGAGAGGAAGACTGGAAGTCGCCTTAGATATATAACCTACAGATTATTCCAGAACCTCGTGTCGCTGGGGACTGATGTAGGAAGGACCTCACTTTTTGGGGCCAGACTCCCAAGGTTTCAGGTTCCCATTCGACAACAGGGCCAGTGGGGGGCTTTGCCACGTGTATCAGTGGGTGTGCGCCCCCTGGCGGGGACACCAGTGCTCTAACCACGCAGCTTCCGTTAGACAATCCGTTAGACGGAAGAGACCATTTGCGGCGGGTCCCAAGATGGCGAAGACTTGTGTAATTGGCCTCGCATTCGCGGTGCTCCAGATGAGGCAGGTCTCGCCACTGAGGTCTGCCAGGGGAATGCTCTGCAAGCTGTCTGCAAACCAATATTTCAAAATGGTTTCGACACTGCGGTTTATCTTCTTATGGTGTGGCGATGTCCCGCGAGGATAAATTGTTTAGCGCCGACACATTGCCACCTGATCTAAAGGCTGTTTTATTTTATTTATTTGTGATTATCTTTCATCTATTTACGTAGATCAGGCTTGCTATTGTACATCCCTTATGCACGATACTATGATTTTTTTTTATTATGAAGATTTTGTCATAAATTTTTTCCGCTGCTGAAATTGTATAAATGAATAACATCATAACGAGTACGATGATGTTGTTTTGTTGCTGTTGTTGTTGTTCTTCTTCTTCCTCCTCCTAATCGCCCCCAGTGGAGCATAGGGCGACCACGATGTAAATGTACAGTATTAAAAAAGACCAAAGAGTCAATGGAAGAAGGACAAGAGAGGGTAGATCGAAAAAAATATATAAAGTGTGAAGTGTGGTCAGAGATAACATAACAGGTGAAAAGTATGATCAATGATAGAACAGCAGGTAAAAGTATGATCTAAGATAACACAACAGGTGGAACTTGTGGTCGAATATATCACGACAGGTAGAGGTGTGTGGTTTAAGATAAAAGCGTGAGAATCAGCCAATGATTCTCTCAACGAGCAATTCTGAGGTGAGAGTCAATATTCCGTTTGTGGCGGCTTCATGTTTTTCTCTCACTTATCTGGAATTCGATGGATGGCTAGGATTATTTGTTCATTCATTTATTCTAGGAGAGTGTGGTCTCTGTGTAGTCATAATAAATCAACTATTCATCTTTTCGAATTATGTCTGTGTGTGTGTGTGAGAGAGAGAGAGAGAGAGAGAGTGAGAAAGAGAGAAAGAAAGATCATTTTCGTGTTGGAGGAAGTCAGGTCAGGTAGGGATTTCACGCGTATAAATGTCGTGTGTCTTTGTTCCTTTCATTCTGGCCTCGTAATCCAGTCTTAACCTAACGCAAGGAAACTTAAAGAAATCTGATTAAAATACGTGTGGCGGTGTTAAGGACCTCACCAATCCATTTTATTTTTAAATTCATTAAAAGCTTTTGTGTGCACGTTTGATGCCATCGCTTCCTAACCCTCTGTGAAAGAAGGGAAGTAATGCATAGCACGTTGACCAGAGTTGTCTCTCACTAACCACCCGCCATGGCTCCCTCCACGCTGGCAGACACATCGAACGAGGTCAACCACAAGTTTCAAAAGTCTCGCTTCAAAGAATGAAGACTAATCCTTCTTTTACTTCCATCTCTCTTTCTTGTTTATTTGAAGTGGAGGTTTCTGCTCGTGAAACCGGCAAGTGCCACATCCCACGGCCGGTTGCTATGACAACGAGTACGTCATCACCAGGCACCTTGTCGTGATTGTCGAGTACATTATGTATATGGCAGAGAGCGTCTCCTTTGTCCCAGGCCGGACGTGTCTGTAAATGTCGTGGAAGTTGTCTCTGAGGCCTCGGCCTGTGTCGCGGGTGGGCATATCTCTCAGTCTTTGATGGACTGTGACCCCTGACCTCGACTTGCCCAGCTGACTCCGTGACGTCACACCAGACGACTTTCTATATATATATGTGTGTGTGAGATAGAGAGACAACTGGTAATCATCATCACTTGGTAATGATCATCATCATCATCATCGTTATCATCCCCAGCACCACCACGTGATGATACTCATCCTACTTATGTGCCAGCTTGATTCCTTCTGCTGCCGCTACTATCCGAAAAGCCATCTTGATTACTTAAAGTAAAATTGTTTTCTTCAGGTACCAGCAGACTCGACTTAAAATAACCAAGGCCGGCAGTTTGAGACTATAAAGCACAGAGCTAAACCGTTCTTCGTGGGTAGACACATGGGTAAATGCATGTGCACCGTGGCTACAAAGACAAACAGGACAGGTATCATGGTAAACTCGTCTGGAACTCTGGGTAATACTTGTGTATCGTGGATCATGGGTGACACAGCATGTCATGGTGAGAAGGATGTGAATTATGGTCAACAAATATTCGTGTATCGCGTAAACAGATTAGATTACAAGTTAACACCTGTGTACCATGGTGAAGCAGATGTGAATCATGGGTAGACGTGACGTGTATAACGGTCAAACAGACGTGAATTGGGTAGAGGGGTATGCACACGTGTGTTAATACCATTTGTGTTCTGATTACCACAGACAAACGCTGACTGTTCTCTGGGTCAGTGGCAAGAAATGCGGCTAAAGGTTGCAAAAACGATTTTCTTTTCTTTAGAGACAGGAGCGAAGTGTTAATTGAACATGCTGCGTACAAAGGAAAATATATTTCCTCTCGTACAAACTAATTTTTGCATTTTTTTTTTTTTTCACCCGAAACTTACCTTACTTATGTCACTGGTGAAGCGTCCAATGAATCTTTCCTCTTCTCGGCCATCGCATTTTTTTTTCGATTAACAAAAAATATTGATTCATTGGATTAGTGAAGACGAGGGCTTAGAGATAAGTACCGCTTCCAAATCTGTCTCATCCTCTGGAGATAGACAGAAGGTGGCAGACTCGTGTTCTTAGATGAGGGTTCCCCGAGAAAACGTGTCAGACAGGCACCAGCATAGCAGAGTGCCACCGCCATGCAACCTGTTCCCATGACAACCATCTCTTCGCAGACGGCAGATGTGAGATTGTCTCCCTTAATGACCCCCGCTGCATTGTCAGCGTATTACAACAGAAAAGTCGGAGAATGCAAAAGAGGATGGAGGGAGAGGGTGAGAGATGGAGGAGGATGGGCGGTGAGGAGGAGAAGAAGTGTATGGAGAGTGGGCTCCATCAAAGAAATAAGGTAGAAATGGCCACGGAGCACCAAAGGGACGCAATCGTCTGTGTCCCTGTAACGTCATTTCCGGTCTTCGATGTCTATCGTCTTACAGTGATTACCTTTCAAACGTCGACGCAAGACTATCAGGAAGTCGGAGAGTAAGAAATGAAGGAGACATAAATAAGAGGAGAGTATGAAGCTCTGTTGCTGTACGTGGGGTAGATGAGTACAGAAGTCGTACCCAGGACTCGCTGCTCTCCAATTTTTGAGAAAACTTTCTGTTCTTCCAGCCACCGTTACTAATGTAGTCCAGCTAGCTGCACTGTTCGACTTTCTTTCTGTGTCTCACAGTCTTTGTGTCTCACAGACATTTTGTGTCACAATCTTTGTGTCAATGACATTCTCTTCCTCACAGTCTTTCTTTGTCTCACATACTTTATATGTCTCACACTTTTTTTTTTTGTCTCACAATTTCTCATGTCTGTGTCTCCCTGTGTCCTCCCTCCCTTTCCTTCTACGTTTTCTTTCACTTACCCCACTATTTCTCTCTTTCTCTCAATCATAATTATTCACATACACACATCCCAACGCACTCACTGCAGGCGCAAGCACATGCAAACAAACACTCAAACGGGAAAGTGTTCTTTGTGTTGAGTGATTTTTAAGAGAAATGTCATAGCCAGCTCTCTCTCTCTCTCTTTCTCTTCTCTCTCTCTCTCTCTCTCTCTCTCTCTCTCTCTCTCTCACAGGGCACTGAGGCAAATTTCTCGATGCTTAGACGACAGCTTGGAGAAATCAGTCCGCCATATCGATCCTCACATCTCCATTTAAGTCTCAATGTTTCTCTGAAAGACCAGCAAACCATTTAAAGAAAAGAAATCCTCTCAGATTACCAGCTGCTCTATGTGGACAGAATGTCGAGAAAGAATGTCGCGTTTTAATCTCTAGACCCTGAGGCATTAAAAGCACACTGCATTTTTAAAAGCATGACCAAAACACACACAAAAAAATAAATAAATAAACAACAAAAAAACATTAAGAACATAACAAAGAGCTTTATAAGCATTCTCGATTTTTGTACATCAAGCTGGTTGTGCTGCGGGATTTTAGTTCAATTTCAAGTTCGACCTCATAAATGATAAGAGAATTTTTGAAAAAAATAACATATTACGGTCTTTTTTTTTTTTGTTTTTTTTTGTTTTTTTTTAACATCTTTTACTTCTAAAGTTTAGTGCATTAGTGTTTGTGTGTTACAGTTTGTGATTGAGTCATCGTAGAGAGCTGTGTTGTTCTTTTAACTCTTGACTGGAGATGACAGTGCTGGTTTTTATGTGTTTTAGAATGTTAAAATATCTATATCATATCTATATCATATCTATATCATACACATCTGTCGTGTCGGTGATGTGTCCATTCAGGCAGGTCGGATAATACCGTACACGTGACAGTCTGCACAAATTTATTAAATACATCAAGAAAATGAACTAAAGACTGCTCACCAGTTGTCTATAAGTATACAAACATCAGTTCTATTTCTTTTAGCTTCATAGGTCGATCGTTGTTATGTGAGGAATGAAAATGTTGCCAGCTCTGTTCTTCAATATTCAAGAAAATGAAAAAAAGTTAAAAGCCCACAAGAGAGCCTTTTAGCCAAAAGAAACGAATACATGACTGATTGGTGTAGCTAAGAAAAAATGTGAATAAAATAAACAATGGTTTTAATTTCACTTCCTTGTCTCCTAAATTTACGATGTCTGCATCGTTAAATGTGAACTAGAAACTTTGTATGTGGCAAATAGATGCTCAGAGACTGGGAAGGATTTTGGTATTCTTTGTTTGTTTGTTAGTTTGTTTGTTTGTTTGTTTGTTTGTTTGTTTGTTTGTTTGTTTGTTTGTTTGTTTGTTTGTTTGTTTGTTTGTTTGTTTGTTTGTTTGTTGTTGGTTGGTTTGGTTGGTTGGTTGGTTGGTTAGTGTGGTGGGGGGATTCTGAAGCAAGAAAATCTTTTATTTTTGCCAGCAAATAGACCCAATCAGTCAAGCGCTTCCTCAGGCAAGTGTTTTGAAAGCCACATGTGACAAGCGGTCTCTGCTGAATACTTTGATGTCACCTTTCATGACTTCTGTATTTTTCGTGCTTCTGACAGAGAAAACGCTGCGTTGTTTACAAGGATCCAAAAATGGAAAACGGGAGGAATGTCGTAAACAAGGTTTCCAGAAAAGGGAAACCTGGGGATGCCGACATGTTTCTACATTACCAGGTCCGGTAGACAGGCGCGCGTGTAACCGTACACACAGACACACTTATAGACGCAGAAAGGGAAGCAGACACAAGAACAGAGGAGAAAGCATCATCCAGGAGTGACCGTTCCAACAGGTCCGCATTAAATGGCGGAGGACCGATGGAAATGTTAACAATATGTGTCCCAATTGTTCCCCTCCCCCCTTATCCCCGCCTACATTCTCAATAATTATAGGCAGCTATGGATAAATCATTAAGCAAAATAATTGCTGCTCATAACACAACGGGACCGAACCTTATTCCCAGTGCATTACAGTTTTTCCCTTTCCTAAATAAAATGCTAGAGGTCAACAACACATTCGTCAGAACTACACATGGATACGTGTATGTTGTGAAGGTCTGAGCCAGTCACAGACCTAGAACTATTTGTTAATTCGGCTCTGTGACCTCACAATGTTACATTTTTCTGTGCTCGTGTTTGTTTCTTAACATCAGAAGGAGTGTGTTTGTCCAGATTGACGAAAATTTGAACTGAGCGTTATCCAATTGTTAGAAAAACATTCTGACCACGCTAGTTCCTGTCTTGTCAGTTAAACGGTAAAAGGACGAGAAGCAGCCATTGCTGGGTTGTGGTTGAGGCAGTCGCTGACCTTAACCGGGTGTGAATTATGCAGGATGACCTCAGAATGGGTAGTCTCTCTTGTTAGTTCATTAGCCACCCGCAATACCCTGTTAGCACATTAGCCACGGCGCTGTATCTCCTCACCTTGATGAATTCAAATTATGAGGCTTCCTGTCGGAGAGGCATTGGCAATATTCAAAACAGGTGGAATATGGGATTTGTAGGGAAAAGTAGCATGATGAAGGACGCCAGGATGTAGGAATGGAAAAGAGGCCAGACAGTGTGAGAGACGCGCAGGCAAACAAACAAACAAACAAACAAGCAAACAAACAAACTCTCACACACCGTGTGAAAGAGATCTCGATAAAACAATGGAGACCTTCGTTCTTTCCTCCAGATTCACTGTTTCCTTACAGTTTCGGTTAACCAAACATTTCGTACAGCAGTCTTTCCACGTGCAAAAAATAAAAAAATATAAAAATATAAAAAAATAAATAAATAAAACGGATTTTCTTATGACTGAAATCACTTTTAGTTTGTTATATTTCCGACTCCGCTGTTAGTGAACCATAAGAAGTTGCACTGACTGATTCAAAAAAGAAGTTTCAGAAATTTCTTGTTGTTATTTTCTTTTGATCTTTCCAATGTCAATGTAGATTATTTTTTACCTACTATTTAATTTATTCTAAAAAAAGCCATTTACAAATGCAGTCTCTGAAATATAGTCTCTGCTTACATTTTAATAAATAAAAACGAACATAGTTTCTTGTGTGCACCTTGAGATTCCTAAAAGACAAGTTGAAAATATTTTAAGATGTATTTGTGATATTAAATGCTTTTTTTAAATTTTAGGCAGGAAGAAGATTGAAAGAGTCTGTCTGTGGGTAAATTTGTCTGTCTGCGCGTGTAGAGGAGGGAGAAAAGCGAATAAGTTAAGAAAGAAGAGAGAAAAGAAAAAGATGGAGAGAGGAAAGACCGGAAGGAAAGTGCCTGGTGTGTTTGCGCATGCGCTGTGTAAAGTATCATTTAGCCGCAATGGACGCATTCACCGAGACCATTGAGAGATAAATACAGCGGGGGTCTGTACGTGACAAGTCAATCCATGAGTGCAATGTCCTCTCCTGCTGCTTGTTACCGACAGACCTCGCCAGCCTCCATGCCCACATTTTCTGATGTCCTTTTCTTGTCCTTTCTCTCCTGTCTTTTTTAGACTTTTTTTTCTCGGGTGTCTGCTGTCTAGGCCCGGTTGACCCAGGAAACTGCACAAACACCTTGTTAGCTTAATGTTTTAGTAAATAGCCTTAATGTCGGACTATCGCGATTGTTTGATTTTTCTGTCTGATAAAGGTTATCAGAACTATGTTTTACATCTGAGCCGTTGGTCCTCGTTTTGTGGCAGCAATTTGAAAATATCATCAACGAAAAGTAAATTGATCATTGCACACAACACACTCTGACATTTGTAGCTTGGCCTTTAACTTGCATTACAAGCCGTTGTGGAAACCTCGTGAAGCTGGTACAGAGAGACAAACACGTAGAGAATACATGGTCTGGTACTTTATAGAAACAGTAAATGTCCACGTGTACGTCTCGTGTCTTCTGCAGGTTATTTGCTCGTGTGGCTGTGTGTGTGTTCGTGTATAGACACATGCACGTGTGTGTGTGTGTTCTATTTCCTCTTGTACATATACTTTATAAATGTAATTGTTCGTGTGTTTGCGTCTGTGTGTATGTGTGTGTGTACATATGCATATGTGTGTTTAAGCATTATCTTTAATGTGTCTTACTATTAAGACGTGCCTTGTGATAAATGGAATATTTATAATCGGTTGGTTAGTACAATCACCTGTCAAATACTCTTACTCAAAAGAATCATACGCACACAGTATAGCCGTACATCCGTCCGTCCATCCACACGCGCACACATGCACATAAATACGCGAAGTACACACAAAGACCTCACACGACAGAGAGAGAGAGAGAGCAAAGCAAAATGGATTCCAATCATATCTGAGCACTGAAACCCTAGACACTGTGACACTAAAACTGCCATCAGCAACTAATATCATCGACATCGGCACTGACATTGCGTCAACTGCCGCAGGTCATTCCCAGAGGAATAATCCATTTGTAACTTATAGAAGACTGATGAATTTAGCCAACTATTTGGAAAATGCGATTGTTCATATTTTTCATGCAAAATTGCAAAAATAAACGAT
The DNA here is from genome assembly GCF_003073045.1 of Pomacea canaliculata. Classification (NCBI taxonomy): domain Eukaryota; kingdom Metazoa; phylum Mollusca; class Gastropoda; order Architaenioglossa; family Ampullariidae; genus Pomacea; species Pomacea canaliculata. The sequence goes on from NC_037593.1 coordinate 24,559,319, forward strand.
TTATTACCAGTTTATACTATATAATAGTAATAACTACCATAAGGCAAATACAAAAAAATAATGTATATCTATAGAGAGAGAGATGTCACCTTGCCTATCAGACGGCACAGAGAGGATAGATTGATATTTAGAGAGAGAGCAATATCAGTAGTTTAGTGCATTCTATTTTCGCCATTTAATGCGATATAAACTTTGCGTTCGAATGCAACCTGATACAAATGTTTTAGTTTGTATACTGCGTTTAATATTTTACATTAGAATAACTCTTATCTCTTACATACTTTTGTTTTTATACATGGCATTGAGTATTCTCTAAATTAGGGAGCGGTGCGTGCGTGCGTGTCTGTGTGTGTGATGTCAAGTTATTATTATTTATACTTGTGGAGGAGCAATAGTGGAACAAAGAAGCACTGCTACAACTGCCTTTTAAATGTTCAAGCTGTATACATCGTAGCTCGATGTCATGTCCTAAACGAAAAGAGAAGACAAGGTTTCCAAAAATAAAGATAGCCTTCACACAATAACATTTATCGCCCCACACAAAGCATTCATTCCTCTCAATGGTTGTCCAGAGCAAAGTTCACAGATGCCATGAATGCAAACACATTACAACTCCACTCTAGTCACGCCTGACCTGCTTGAACTCGGAGTTCACAAAGTGCGATGCATTTCCTTGATTAAAAAAATATTCTTTGGCAAAGGAGAAAACAATTTTATTTTCTATTTTAGGAAAGTCGGGGTTTTGTTGCTCTGGCCTGTTTCGGGGACAGAATTTGCATGTTGCGACAGGGCTGAAATTGGATATGAAAGGATCGTTTCCACTGGCATCTTGGATGTTTATTTACAGCAGATGCTGCCAGGTGTTCTTATTTGTGTGCGTGGAGATGTTTGTTTATGTCAAGCGCTCGTGTTTCTCTTCAATTCCTCATGCTCAATTTTTATTTTATTGTGTTGATATCAAAATAAACTCCATTGAACTACACCAAGTTATCTCACTACTGTTGATTCTTTTCTTTCAGCCTCCTCAGCACGAAACAGCCATCATACTGACTGACGAGCAGAAAGCAGGTAACACCTACATTACCTTTCTATTTTCTCTTCTTTCCACGGATATTCGGTGTTTATTCGTCTACAATATTCTTTTGTCTGTCCTTTCGTTGATTTGTTTATTTGTTTGTTATTGTTTTGATTTTTTTTTGGGGGGGTGTACTACCCTCTTATATTCTGTGTTTGATTTTGTCATTTCTTCTTATTCTTGTTTATTTGTTGTTGTTTTTATCATTCAGACTGTTTTGTTTTTATTTGTCTTATTTTTGTTGAATTTGTCTGTTGGTTTTTTTTTTTTCATTATCCGTCTGGTTTGTTTATGGAAAGTTTCTTGGTTATTTTTATATTATTGTATATGTGTTTTTTGTGTGTCTTTTATTTGCTACTTTGTCTTCTTGTTTGTTGTTTTGTCCATTGTGTATGCCTTTTGGATTCTTAGTATCTGTTTGAATGTGTTGGCAATATTTATTTGTCTGACCAATTAAACATTTCTTTTCAGTATGAGGCCGGCGTCATTGAAGAAGCAGCAACATCTGAAACTGTCTGCATTACCAATAATGTTGTTAGCCAGTGTTTATTCTCAACATTCTTCCTTATTTCATATTATTATTTTCAAACTCTGTTTGGCTGTATTCACTTTTAGAATGCCGTGGAACTCTTTTTTTCTCATATTATGCTCATTTCTTATAACTGTACCTAAATGGACAACCTCTTCGTTTTGGAACATGGTTTTGTAATCTGCAATGAAGTGTTTTACTTTTGTTTTTTCCCAACTTGGAACTTTGCACAACCATGATTGTTGTAGCCCATCAATCACTTACAGTTCATCTTCTAATTCATTATTTTCCTTTCTTTAAACTGACGAGTAGAGTTTCATTACAGTTCAGGTAGGGCATCATACAATAAAATACAATAAAATTCCTACCTTGCCGGGCTGTCCTGGACTGGACAGGTACCAGAAGGTGTGCAGTAACGGACCACGTGACTGGTGATGTTGCAGAGCTGAAGCAGGCGTTTTCCATGTTCGAGAAGGCTGGCAAGGGCAAGATACAGGTGCGAGACCTGGGCGAGCTGTTGAGGTGTCTCGGGTGGAATCCTTCCGAACAGGACCTCGAGGAGGCGCGGCACGAGCTGGAGGTCACAGGTCAGTGCAGTAAGTGTAGTGACTTTAAAGTCACTGACTTCACCTTTCCTCGCTGACCTTGACCTTACTACTATTTTAATTATTGTAAAATGTGCAAATGTTGTGTAATTTAAATCCAGACTAGTCGCCATGCAGCTGTTATGTTGAAAATAAAATTTGGCGTACAGACTACGGCTCTGAAATAAACAACAACAATATCGAGCAAACAAAAATAAAGAAATGACAAATGAAAAAGTTGCCAGATAATATGCTGGATTTTATGCTCTTTATTTATTCCTCCCTTTATTATTGAATAACCTTTCATCATGATGCATGCTGGACCAGTCAGCCGTATTTGCCAATTTTCTGACGAGTCCAGATTGTGTAACATCCTTCAAGCAGATTGCTCAACATGGGCTTTAGACAACAGAGATAAATAAACAAATAAATAAAATCCATGAATCATAGAGTGCAATCCATTAACGCCCATCTGACTGGTTATTTAAAAAGCCAGGTTCTTTGATTCTTTCATCCTTGCGGGGACGAAACTCAGATGGAACGGAACTACTAGCTGGCACAGAGAGGAGGGTGGCCGTTCGATTCTCCCCATCCCCTGATTATCTGACATCATGAACTATCTACACTGGCAAGAGGGAGAGATATGGTGACGAGCTGTTGTTTCAAACAATGTCACGAGATTTTCACCTGATCTTATTTCCCCGTCTTACTAACAAAGAAAAAATCCTTTTTTTCTTAGGAAAAACACTGCAGTTGCCTCCTCCTCTCCTCCTCCTCCTCCTCTTTATGGGGTCAGATAACTCTCATCTATTTCCACCATGTTTGCTCTCGGCATAGTTAATACGCACGGCCTTCGTTTGCGCGCGCCATTTTGGTCATCATCGGAGATTCCGTGTCATCCTGCCCTTCGATTTTTATGTCCTCCGCCGAGAGGAGAGCTCGCAATCATGACGGTTGCTTCGGTTGTGATAACGAAGTAGGTTTGCACAGGCAGCCGTCATTTCTGTTATGGGTTTCCATACCCACCATGCACCTCCCTCCGTCTAAACACGAACTACTTAGCTCGTCATTGATTGCACTAAAGTGACTTTGCCATTCTAAAATGGACGCGGCTACGTGTGTGCGCTGGCAAGATCACGCGCATGACCACGTGACTGGCGTCCATTAAAAATAGCACTCATCACGTGTCAGAGTCAGATGTCAGGGTCCGATGTAACGCCTGTTTGTGTAATGTATACAGTCCACCGGACATGAAGAAGGTGGACACGCTCGGTAAATCTCTTGGATGTATTCCTCCGCGTCTCTAGCGCGTGAGGTCTGGTGACGTCAGAAGTGAGCTCCATTCAGTCAGATCAGTGTTTTGTTTTCTGGCGTCCTTTTCTGTTTATTATCGTTTTATCGTCGCTCCGTTAGCATTTCCTGGCATTTGTGCACTTGCACACACCATCCCCGCCCACAATCAAGAGTGATGAAATCAAATTCAATGATAAATGTGTGTGTGTGTGGTTGCCTGTAAGACGCACGAGTAACAGATCACATGGCGCCTGTGTTAATCTTTTCCTTTCTGTATCTGCTTGAAGCAAGAGGGACTATCTCCTTCGCTGACGTGGAAGCATATATAGCACGAAGAGGTGGCATTTACTATGGCAACAACGCGGAAGAAGACATCCTGGTGGCTTTCCAGGTTTTGGACAAGTACGTGCGCTTTTTTTTAAGTTCTCCAAAAGACCTAGAGATTTCTTTTACTCTTCTGACTTGCCTATTTATATGTGTGTGTGTGTGTGTTTGCGTTAGCCTGTCCCTGAATCACCCAAGTAAGTATCATGCTTTTGCTTCCCTTGAAGGTACATTTGTTGGGGACGCATATATGGCTGACATGTTCAAGTATCTATTGCCTGTATCATCCTTGTGCCATCCCTGTGTCATCTCTGTGTCATCACACCACTCACTTATACCAGTCGTTTATGACGAGAACAACGATGGTATTGTCTTTTTGCAGAAGCGGCAACGGCAAGATTGAGGTGGAGGAGTTCCGTCACTTTATGACGACCATGGGCGAGAGGATGACCAACGAAGAGGTGGAGGACCTCCTGAGGTCAGCCAGGCGTGACGGCGAGGAGTTCATTGAGTACAAAGGTCAGTTCTCACAGCAATCCATTCCTCATAATTCTGCTATGATCACAAGCGAGGTAGGCTGGACATACCCGGATGAGATCGTCCTCTAGGATTGCAGTTGCTCCATGGCGATCTGTGCCAGGCCAGGATGGACAAAGCATCTCTACAAAGACGGCCTCAAAGCCATCCTTAAGACCTTGGCACTGATCCTGCCACCTGGGAGGAGCTTGTTCTCCACTGTCCATCCTCGCAGCTCCCTCACTCAGAGAACCCATGGAGCTGAGGCCAGATGATTTGAATGTCATGCCTGCTACTTTTCATTCTTACTCTTTTGTGGGGTAGAAAGAAATCGAACAAATAGTAGAAAAGCATTTAACTTCAAGCGCAAAAACTCTGTTACCTGAGTTATTTCAGTTTCTGTTTTTTTTCATTATTTGCAGATCTCATGCGAGCCATGCAGCAACACCCCACGTGACCAAATGTGACAACACCATTGGCAGAATCTAAAAAACCAACGCCTGACTGACCGTCTCTGCGTTGTGACCTTCGGCAACGGCAGGAGCCTCGATTTCGGATTGCAAGCCAATCAAATCTGCCCAGCGATGTGACGACACATCACGTGGTCTCGCCTCCGCACCAATGGCAGCATGAAGCACGACATTCCTGTTTTGCGACCCCAGACCGGATTTCCGGTTGCTTTTATTTTTTTTTTTTTATTCGATAGACGAGCTTTGGGACTGCACTGAAAATACTCACAATCTATTGGTCGATATATTTAACTCACACACTTCATCTTTTCTCTTGTTTTTATAATCGTTTGCACTAATCTGTAGTCAAGGAAGAAAGACACTTCTGAATATTTCACTTTATAATCACATAATCACACTTGCACACAAAGTCTAGCGTTTTACATCCTTCACTGACTGATTTTTAAATCGTGATATTTCCCCTTCTATTTTTGGGAGAAAAAGCTTTGTATTTTTCTGTAAGTATTCATCTTCAGCTCTATCTTTTATAATTATAGTCTAAGAATATCTGGACTTAATGTGACATTTTCCTACATCTGATTCACTTTTCCCTTTCCGCAAGTCCAACGGGTATTTAAACTCTTCCACAGCCCCTCAACCTTAGACTCTTTTCTACAAATTGTGGAAATTATGTACATGAACCTGTTATAACAAGTCTAACAAAACGAATAGAAAAAAACAAAAGGCAGAATGCTTATGTTTATGAAACTTTTGTTAATATGTCTAGCAATTCGCATTCCAACAGAAAAACACAAAACAATCTCTTTTATCACAGCATTTTCTTTAATTTTGATATTAATTAGACAATATAGCAATTAACTAACATAAATTACTGGACTTAATCGACCTTACTCAAACAGTTAGCTGAATATGAAATAAGTGAGTATGCGGTAGGACAATTTGTACAGACCTTATTTTAAATAAATGTATTTAAACTTCACGAAAAACAGCAAATAACTGTTTTATATAAAATTTATATCTTTATTATATAAACCTCACTAAATATTCAAGTTTATTCTGAACATAATGGAATAAATAACATGTAAATAATATCTTTGCCTGTAGCACAAAATTCTTTATTATCATGACAATCAATAGCTGAACCCACACTTGCACTACAAGGGAAATAACTAACCATCGATGTTAATAATTTTTTTACCTCAGAAAAACTCTTTCTCTACGCACAAATAATATTATAAGATAGTTCGAATTTTTCAGTTCATTTAAAGTAAATCCAGTGGAATGTAAATGGCAGTGAACTGTGGTTTATATCTATTAAAGTTGGTGAATTAGACAGACCACCCATTCTAATAAACTAGAATTCCAAATGCAGTGAGATAATTTGGTGATAATGGTTAAATAACAGAATTGTTGCCAGTCATCTGACAGAAAAGTTAATTTGAAAGATGTAAAGTAGTGTTAGGAAGAACAGTTGCAGACATTGTAGTGGACACAAGTAAAACAAAAACAAGGAACCGCCATGTTTGAAAGCTGCTCATCAACTGTCGGCTATCTTACATTTAGAGAAACCAAAACTCATTTAGCTGAAGTTGGTTTGTAGCTACACAACCTACCAGTAAACTCAATAGTTACATATTTTCTGTCGTAGAAAAATAACTACTAATAGTTATTACCAGCATACATCTAATTGCAAAAGCAGGGCTGAAATCTTGGCTTTCATACGAGTCAGGTTTGTGACTGTGTACCTATAATTTTTTCAATACATTTAAATAACTGCTAACAATATAATTTAATATTTTATATTGTCATTCATAGCATTTTTACTTGAGACATTAGTTCAAAGCGCACAGAGATAAGAGCAGAAGAAGGAAAACCATTTATCAGATGGATGGAGAAAAATTAAGTGAGGGAGGGAGAAACAAAGAAAATTTATTATCTGATACTGTTTGTGCTCATAGCAATAGTTCAGTGCATACATTCCACTGTAAATTACATCGGTCCGCGTGAATTGATGAGAGGAATATTAATTTATGACCCGAATGACCCTAGACTGAAACGTTTACACCGCCATCTACATCCTCCGTCACAGACTCACAGACGTTCACATGTACGCACTCCTTCTTTCTCTCTCTCTCACACACACACGGACACATACGAGGCTGATTCGTGTTTCTGCAGCTATTTATATCCTCAAGATGCAGCTTCCATGTTGTCAATGATTCCACCTGCTCCATACTTACCTCCCTTGCAGCGTTTGTTCAGGGAAAACAAAAATACTGCTTTTTCCTCAGACTGCTCGGCCTTCACCCGGCCGCAACGAATTTTGACCTTTGCCCCTTCCTCCCCATGCCTTGTTGACCCGTTTCAATTGCACAATGTTGTTACACTCACACAGCAGTTTGAAGACAGCCTTCCACAATCTGTCTGCACTTGGCGAAGACTAGACTCCAGATGGTCAGCTTCTTCGCTAACCTAGCATTATGTTGTTTCAAGCATTCCACTCGATTAAATAAACCAGTGGTGTATTCAATTGTCTTTATTTGACAGTTTTAATCAAGACAGCACGATACCAACAAACAACATCTATCATCTCCCTTTATCTCCTCCTTTCTCCTCATCCCGTCTCTCACCGCCATTAACAATGGCCAGTATTGTCTGAGACCTCAGTCACCCAGATGAGATTTCACTGAAATATTCTCTGCGTAGTAATGTGTTTCTACAGAAACAAAGTGTACACAAAGCTCATATCGTAGTTATGAGACAGAGATAAATTCCTACCCTCTAGTTTGATTGACTTTCCCTCAAAGCCTCCAGTCTTCAGTCCTCAAAGCTGTGGACGATACCCAAGATGTGGTTTTGGAGATGATCAGATAGTCTCCACATTCTGGACTTGTTTCCAAATAAAAGACACCCCAACACTTACTCGTTCATAGCTAATCCCTGGGTAGGGTTACCTCAGCTTCGTGACCACGACCTCAGAGGTTCCCCGTCTTTCGCCCTGGACTCACTCTCTAAACTTTTTATATAAAAAATGAACAGTCAGGAGAGTGTGAAAATGTTTACCGGGATTTGATTCTTTAGATGTCAGTAAACAACTTTAAATAAGCTCTTTAAACATCGTCAATGTTGAACCATTTGTGTACATTGTGCCTGAGTTTAATAAAATAAGTCTGACAAATTAATTTATTATATAACACTCTTAGATAACTTTTTTGGCATGCATCCTTTCTCCTCTTGTCGACTTTTTTTTAATTATAAGATACACCTTACACATTTTTCCGCGCATAAAACTTGTCTTTCAGAGGATCACGACATTTTCTTGAATCAAAGAATGTATATTTGTATGGGAAAATGATGCACTCCATCCTATTTACAAGTGCACATCTACTTTTACAGACTATTACAACAGTATTGTATTGAATAATTCCAGTTTTTCTCTCTTTCTTATGAAATTTAGATACTTTGTTAACAGTCATTGGACACACTTTTTTTTTAATTTCTAAAAATATATTTGGGTCTTTTATTTCTGTTTTAGCTGGGTTCTGTCCTAACTCTACTTTCTTAGTGTTAAAAAAGATTCTGAATAAGCTCTTCATTCTATTTCATGTTTTGGCTTTGTTTTTGGATTTACAATATCTATGGAAAAGAAGTTTATAAAGTTTTATTGGGGTTGTAATGTTATTTGGAAAGCGCACATTAGTTTTACAAATACTGGCAGAACAGTTGTAGCAACTTTAAAATGTTTTCAAAGGCAATCTGCATTTTACACTTTTTACACCTTCTCTTCTTGTTTTACAAATCTGTTCAGTTGCTAGCATCGTCAGAATAGTGTTATCATTTTGCTCTGAAACTTGTTTCTGGCTTAAATAAGAATTTGATATTAAGCATCCGCTGAACACTTTAATGTTTTTATTCTCTTTGAATAAATTTTACAGACTGTAAAGTCGCACCTTATGAATGTATTGAAGTTATTATGGATGTATGAACGAGAAGCTGGATATGATTGTGATGTGTGATGTGTTATTTAGAGCTGTATAGCAAATACCACTAGAAGAAAACAAAAACCCACATCAAAGACAGACAGACAGAAAGAAAGAAAGAAAGAAAGAAAGAAAGAAAGAAAGAAAGAAAGAAAGAAGATCCACTCTCGTATAATAATAAATCATATAAGTGGATATTTACATAACCATAAAACGATCTCAAGGGCTTTTGCCGATTAAAGTGAGATTTTTGCGAAGCACTGATTGATTCTTTGCTTTTAACTTTCCGATAAATAAACAAACTTTGAGAAACGCACTAAGTTGAACTTTTGTTTACAATGCAACTGTGTTAATTCTAGTTATTCTTCGCGATAGAATTTTCTGGACAGTCCCCAGTATATCGTAAATCAAAGCGGAAGTCATTACTTATTTAGCGATCGTCTGGCGCGGAGACCAGTCTGAGCCCGCTGACGGCCTCGTATCGATGACGAGATCACGTGACTGGCTCGTGGTGAGTCGTCGTCACGGTTTGCACTTTGGGCGGAGGATTTTCGCGAAGTCCCTGGACACCATTTTGATGTTGTGCGCTGCTTCCGCTTGTCCGAGCAGAACCTGTGGAAAAACCCATCATCCACCTTTCCCTTCCCTCCATCGGTGACCTTTGCACTTCAAACTTCATTTAAAGCTGATTCAGCGGGTGTAGGTCGTTTGGTGGGTAGGCCAGAATTGGTAACAGGGATTTAGTTCATCCTACACCCTCCCAAGATGACATAAGCGTTGTATTAACCGTTTGTTATTGGTTTTCATTGGTATTCTTGATTAGTGTGTTTACAGATCATCTCATCATATCATCTTCATCCCTTTTACTCTTTTTCTCTACAGATGATGAAATGAAAACTCTTGAAGTAGATTATTTTATTGTTTATGTGTGTGCATCTGACCCCTGGTCCCCATCATATCGTAATTTGAAGTGAGAGCCATTACTTATTTACCAACCGTCTGGCACGGAGACCGGTTTGTGACAGCTGGCGGGTTTCTGTTGATGTCGAGGAAATCACGTGACTGGCGATGTAGTGACGGTGTGCATCCTTCCAGAGTCAAGGATGTGTCGTCAAGGTTCGGGTTTTATCGGTTTGACCTCAGAGGACTTCTCTCACAGTCATTATGGTATTGCGCTCAACTTCCCTCTGGTCCGAGAGAACCTTCCGAGAAATTTTCCCCTGGAGACCTCTGCAACTCAAACTTCCACGTGTGCTGGGTCGCCGGGTGTAAAACTTGGGTGGTTTGCCAAAACCTCATTGACTTGGATTATCACACCTACCCTACGAGACACACCGTCCGTGTAACAAGACCTCTGCCCCTGATTTACCAAAGTTCTTGGGTTATAATCACGCAAACAAAAAGTAAATGCAGTTTTAACAGGTTTTTTTACAGGTAGGCAACAATAGGTTTCTTACAGGTGATTATACTTGTCACGTGTCAACGTAAAACGGTTAGAATGACTTTAATGTGAAGCTGGCTGCCTTAGTACATCTGTACAGAAAATAGAGTAGGAGAGTGTTTTTAACAAGAGTAAACAGTCTCTACAGCTTCTCTCGTTCCGGTGACGAGATATATTTATTTACAGCAGAACGATGTGTGTTCGCCAAGTGATCGCCCTCGGGATGTAATGTTGCAAATGCCTTGTAGCTTCCGGCATTATTGTCAGCATTACAGATAACAATACCCGGATGTCCGTCGTTGCCGGTTTATTATTGTTCTTGCTGGCGATGGCGCCTCGAAGCACTCCAGTCCTCTTCCAACACACACACAGGGACACACACAGAAGGACACAGAGAGAGAAAGACACTTTTTTCTTTCTCCTCTCTCTCTCTCTTTTAAAGAAAAGTAATGAGTGTTGCTGTTTTGGGCAAGATAAAAGTAAAAATAAAATGACACTACCTTTTCCCACTCCCCCAAATGTCTACAGAGAATGAATGGCCTTTGTTCACTTCAAGCCCTCGACTTGATATTTCCTCATTACGTGACAGATGTTCGCTCCCTTTAGTCACGTGTGCCAGCGGACAAGGCCTCGTGTCATACGCATTGTTGCTTTCTGGACTGACACACTCGTGTGTGATGAGTAAACGTAGGTCGGCGATGATATATTATAGGCTTACAGGAAGTGACGTCAGTGACCAGCGAACTAGCCAGGAACCGTGTCATCCGTGGAGAGAGAGGTGGTCACATCAAATCGGAGAAAGTTCAGATGATGCTTGAGGAAGAAGCTGAAGACAAGTTGTTCAGCACAACAATTTTCGTGTGAGAAGGAGCAAAATGTACGGACACCAAAAGATAGGATGTGATTTTTTTATGTGTAGGTAAATACTACAGAAGTCCTTTGAGTCTGATGTAATTTAGGCTGTTTTTTATATTTTAGTTTAGTATCATCATGGACGTGTATAGGTGGATTGCTGTCTGTCTGCCGAGACCAAGGCTTAGCCTCTTGCGCTGTTCTCCGCTGTTAGTCTCGGCGAGCCTAAACAAAGAATGCGACTAAACCGGAAGCTTTGTAGTAGCTTGCCTCGTTTTAGTATTTCAAAATTCGTTTTCCAGCAGTCCAGTAATGTAAGTTCGGGTTTCATCCAACCCCCACTGTAATTTGTATGCTCCTTTTATTCTACTTGATCATAGACCTCCAACACCAGGTCTCGTGCGATGAACTAATCCCAAGATACAATGCTTCCGTCAGGGAACGTTTAAACACACACAAACTCTTAACAACAGCGTCATCTTCGCATCCCCAACACACACAACCTCCACCACTACCACCACCACCGCCACCGACCCCGCACCCTCCTCTGTCTCTCACACAAGTGGTATGCGAAGAACGACCTTCTCTGGAGTCAAGTTAACTCCTGCAAGTTGAATGTCCTGTCCGCTGGCTGCACAGTCATCGCAACCAACCTCGACAACAGCGACACCGATCCCGAAGCTCCTCTCGGATCAGCGAGTCAGTCACTGGATATTTATGAGATGGAGGAGAGCTCGGCCACGAGGGTCAACGCACTGAGCGCGGAGATCGTAAAACACAAAGAGAGATCATGGCGCGCGATCGCAAACTGCAAGCGGACTTTTTTTTTTTAGCTCTGATTTCTGCCACACGTGCACACTTCGCTTTAATTTATCCCTTTACAGGGGCCATTGAAAGTGCAGGAGCTTCCCTGGTGACTGTTATGGTCGAAGCTGCTACAACATAGCGAATGGTGGTCGGGGCTCGATTTGTTTAATGAATTTTTTTTTTTTTTACTACATGCCACCGAGCAGCTTTTAGACCGCAGATTGAAGTTTTATTCGTCCAGTTCACTCGCTCATTCAGTTGTCCTTCCGTGCAGAAATCAATAACAGAGAGCACCAGTTCATTTATTCAATTAAATTGAATAATTTAAAAGGTAATGAAGAATTGTCATGAGGTAAGTGTTCAAGATAATGATGAATAATTATAATGAAATTAATAGTTAAAAAAGACATATCCAGTTTGGATTGCCGTTTGGACCAGTTCGTCAGGTACAGTTCAACTTTATTGTCCATGAGGAGCCGCTACTGTTTGAATCATTACACATTATGATAAGTCATATGTATGATGTCGAACTTCAGTTACTTCAGCTTCAAGGCATCTTGTGTTCATATCATGCAACTCCTCCCTATTGAAATCAGCAGATGCAACAGATTATTTCTTCTACATTCGCATACTTTGTCTGTTTCCTTCAAATGACAGTGAATGCACCTTTGTTGTTGTTCTGGGGAGTTCTTGTATCCCTCCCCCCATAAAAAAGAAAGAAGATGCAAAGAGTTGCTTGGATAATCATAGTTTTTTTCCTTGCTTATTTAAGTAATTTTTGGGTCCTTTTTTTCTCTCATACTGCGTTGTTGTCTGCCTGTTAAGCCCGAGAGAACAAAACCTCTCACCTGTAAATAATGAATGGATTGCAGAAAAAGCAGCAACAGATTTAATCATTACCATAAACAAGCTACAAATAATAATAACAATGGGTTAATAACGAACTCTTATCACAGTAATCAAGTTAAAAATACCATCACGTATGAATATTCACTCACAGACATAGATACATACACTCATTCACAACATGAAAAAGATAAACAATATCATAACAACAACAGTTACAAGCATACAAAAGACCACAAGAATATTCCACACCTCAACCCTCAACCATTCATTACAACTTCGTGACAAGAAAATAAAATCAGCTCGGAAATGATGCATCTAAAGTGCTCTGAAGTTAGTGGACACTAAATTAATGATAAATTAATTTAAAAGATGCTGTAATTTAATCAAAGTGATTTTTGTACATACATGAGATCCATCAAGGAGGGCTTTGTGGCAAAGAGCTTTAAACAGGATTGATCCTCGAAATCAGCTTTTGGTAATCAAAGACTGTATTATTTAAACACCATCAAGGGTTGGTAATTATTGTATTTATTGTTGGGGTAAATAGATAGTTGATAATTAAGTTTTAGCAGAAAGCAGCTTCTTTGTAAATGAACATTCATAATGTATAATTAATTCTCCCAATAGTGTGAATGAAACAGAAGATAATGCTAAAGATAGCAATACAAACATTGGTCGATTTTACATCTCTGTGGATGCATAAAAAATGTATTAACTTCATGGACTTTTTGTTTCTTCGTTGATAAAGTTTTTCGATTTGAAAGCCTGTTTTGGAAGTATCTGTTTGGACCATGCCTTCGAAATATGTTTTAAAGTTTATGCCTTCTGTCTGTCATTATTGTTTATAGAGGTAAAAGTAAAAGTCATTTAATATTTAATCATATCATGGCTTTGCTGTGAACAGTGCTTGGCAATTTGCGGAAGTAGTTGGTGTGGACCATGGTTCGTATTCCAGCGGTTTTGAAGACTACATCATCGTAAAAAAAATATACTAAATAAATAGAACTTCTGTAACAAGATACTTTTTCACAGTCAGTGTTAGACTAATACCTCGTAGGAATACAGAAAACTTGACCAATGATCCCATTGTTTACATCACTGAAACACCGTTTTCCGCCTGTACCGGAAGTGGATAGCGAGCTGTCATGGCGGCTCCAGGCCTTTGTATGGTCTGTGGTCCTGACAGGCCCACGTGTGATGACTCTGCTGGTGCTGCGTTCCCACGGTCATTGCTTACCGACAGGTGTTTTGTTACCTGTTGATCAACATGCAGACTGGCAAGAAGTCACGGACACACGCACGTGCATCTGACTCCAGGCTACATTCCAAACAACAACCTCTCGCTTCTCTCTCAGCCAGATGTCCATCCATGTTCACTACATAACTGTTCACGACAGTTTCTCGTCTCCTACAAATTAAAATGCCTTAAATATGATTATGTTGATTTCTGTTGTCGTCTAAGATCAACTAGCAATGAACCTACAAAGTTTGTGCTGAGCTTTTGGATTTCTGGATCTTGCAAAAGGTGAGTCTTGCCATCCTTTCTGACCGTAGCATTTACCTGTAAGGTAAACATGTCGAGTAAACATGGCTTTTGTGCGATTCATAATGCAGTCAACAATAAAGACTTAACAGGTATCCAGATAGCAAAATGATTTTTTTTTAAAGAGCGACAAATTCTACTGAGTTTGCAAGAAAATCTTAGCTCTTGTGAGAGTTTTTTTTTTAATTTTCCCGTTACCTCACAATTATCTACTCGCTGATGGGCCAATTGTGGGTTAGGGTTAGGCTCAACATTTTCAAACTGGTTGCGAACGCCAGAAGTAAAGATTTAAGTAAACCAATACTTGCTTTTCTAAAAAAAATACAAAGTCACTAATTCATCTGCATTTATGTAATAAATTTAAAGCAGCTGTATGTTTTGTTAACTCGCTACATACTTGAACTTAATGATTGAATCAGCTTAGTCTCTAACGATGTTTAGTGCTACAAGATCAAATAAAAAATTATGGGAGAGATACATCGTACAGCCTGAGCATTTGGGGTCATGAACGGTTAAAGGTCGAAAACAGTAAGTTTTTTTTTTCTTCAGATCTCGGTCCACCCCCTTATCCTCCCCATCGCTGTCTTGATAAAAGCAGGATGGCAAAGTTTTGTCTCTAAATATATTTTGCTCACTTCAAGTCTGTACTTCAATGGCACGAGGCTCTGAGTCAGGTTTAAAAGCACCGAACGGCGAAATACCCAAAAGTGAGTTGTTAACCACTTACTATAGGATATGTAAAGGCAAATGTTTTATATGACCATCGTGGAAAGCTTTGCTGTGTGCCGACAGATAACAGTCAAGAACGTCCTTAAAGAACAAATGTCATTCGGAGACAAATGTGTCAAGGGTGTCTTTATTGTCAGGTCTGGATTCTTGTGTGGACGTCACTGGTCAAGAGCTCTCACCACTACTACTTTAATATTTAACATCACAGCTTTCATAGACCCCTAAGTCTGAATGTCTAAATAACCCTTTTAACTTTGAGGATCATGTGATGGCAAAGCAACTATTGGGTGCTACACCTTCAAAGTAAAAAACTTTAGTGTTTGTGTGTTTGCGCGCGCGAACACGCTGCTGTTTCCTTTGACAACCATCTGCTCCCTAAGGGAGCTTGGTCATAGTTTTAACATATCCTTGTGGAAGTAGCACAGAAACTAAATCACTCTGTAAAGCAGGTCACAAGCCTATAACCAGAAAACACATGCTTTTTAATTACAATCCTATCTCACATGTTGACCCGCGAGTCATCATTTTGAAATGAGTGCCGTAGTCTCACGATCACGATGTTGCGTGCTGCCTATTAAATCATGACTACGGTCTTAAAATTAATAATAAATTATTTTTTTAGAAAAACAACCATATCAAATACATTTAAAACATTTTATTTCATATCTTTTCATAGCATGTCAATCACGGACATTCAAAATGTCAAAATGACACCCAACACCTGTCTCGAGAGGCCATGGCCAGGTCCCTGCGATCCATGGTGTCAAAAACTTGGGATCCAATCCTTTTGCGCGGCTCAAACTAATTCGCGGATTACTACACGGCAGTTAAATGGCCCTGCACTGTATCTACATACATATATCAAATACGAGTAACAACACACACACAAAATATCATAAATGTCGCGAGCGATGTGTACAGAGACGGCGAGGTGAAGAAGAGGTTATCGAAATTGCGCGTGACGTAAATGAGAGGTCACAGCGGTAGGTGGCGACATCATACACCAACTTATTTGTTTGTTCTTGATAAGAGAGATGAGGTGGAGATACTCGTGCTTGTTTGGAGTAGTTAGGGAGAGTGAGATGATTGTGTCGGAATGTGGAGGACACTGTAGGGTGAATAAAATGAATAAAGTCCTTGTCACCTACAGTGGCTTCACCGGAATTCTTACAGACATACCCGCTTTTAAATGTTGTTTCGGGTTAGCTGAGATGTGTGACTAAAATAATAAAATGTCACTATTTCTTGAAGGTACGAACAGTTAATTTCAACTTAATCAGGCAAAAGCTCCTTTTAAATTAAATTCTTTGGAATAAAGGTATTTATACATTATTTCGAAAAACGGCCAAAATCCAGTGATCTGAATAAACTTTTTACTTGAAAGAGATGCGAGGCATGCAGTTAAACGAGGGAATACTTTAATCAGTGAGTGACAACACCTGTGCAGACTTTTACACAGAATGAATATCACTTTTGTTTGTCTCTCATGCGTCAGGTAGATATAAGCTCAAATGTAACGAGTAAATGGTTTGTGACGACAGATCCGGTGTAAATATCTTTTCAACAAAGCATTCCATACTTCTTGCTACCAGATCTTCTTGCTTAAATTGTTAAACCGACGAGATGGAAACATTGGCAAAATAAAGACACAGAAAGAGGAAAAATCGAGACAGATGAAGTAAGTGAAAGTAAGAAAAGAAAAAAACAACAACAAAGAAACAATGAAAGCTGCAGAGGGAGAATAGAAATCCCCCAGAAAAAAAGATAAGAACAAAGAAGTTATGAAAAGCTTTTCATACAAGATCTGAAAATAGAAGGGACAGAAATTAGAAGCAGGATATAACACCATCAAAGAATGTCACACATGACATGTGGACCGTCAGTATGTAGACAGGTGCGAGCTCGGTGTGGTGAGTGTATGAGTGTGTATGTGAGAGAGAGTGTGAGTGTGTGTGTGAGAGAGAGAGAGTGTGTGTGTGAGTGTGTGTGAGTGTGTGAGAGAGTGTGAGCGAGTGTGTGTGAGAGAGAGTGTGTGAGTGTGTGAGTGTGTGTGAGAGAGAGTGTGTGAGTGTGTGAGAGAGAGAGAGTGTGTGAGTGTGAGCGTGTGTGAGACAGAGTGTGTGAGTGTGAGTGTGTGAGTGTGTGTGTGAGAGAGTGTGTGTTAGTGTGTGAGTATGAGTGTGTGTTGTAGTACAGCCATTCGCCGAGTAACAAGACACTTTTCTTGTCACTGATGAACAAGCGACACTTGGACTTTCAGTCCCATAAATCAGCGAGCAGCGAAGAAAAAGCTAGAACATGAGAGCTCCTTACACACCTTCAAAAACACACACGAGCACATACACACATCCAAGCAGGCACGCGAATACTCACGCATCCTAACACGCACACACATGCACACAAACAGACGAGCGCACAAACTCAGAGAAGTATTCAAGTAAATAGTAAACGCAAAGTCTCTCTCTCTCTCACACACACACACAGTCACACACACGCATGCTGGCGTCACACGTGTGCACGCAGTCAGGTGCTAGCCTCATGTCAGAGACTGTTTCTCGAAGACGCCGCGTGACAAACGCCGACGAGCTGCACACCGACGACCTCTCACCTCACAGGAGACAAGAGGGAGGCCGCACCGTGCGCTGTAGGAGAGCCTCCTCCTCTCACCTGAGGTCGGTTACACGGTTACAACACCTCCACCTGTTACCCACACGCTGACTGAAAGACATCTGTGTAGTCGCCAGAGGACACCAGTATTCCGAGCTCAGTATGTCCTTTTTGTTTTTGTTTACAGATTATAACACAGTGGGATTCTCAACTTAATACCCGGGGATTTCATTATTTATAAATTGTTTGATTTTTGTTTAGCAACTGAAGATTGTAAAACATAACATCAGAAATTACTACACAAGTCTTTGCTAGGGAGAAGTGTTATGCCAATGTTTTAATGCTCGATCGTTTACACGATATACTATTTGCATAAGAGGAGATAAAAGAATAACAAAGTATATAAAACAAGTTGGTAATGGCACATCAGACAACCGAATAATCCAAAACAGGAAAAGTCTTTATGACAATTATTTTGAACGAACTAAAAACCTCCCGAAAACTATGTGTACATTCCTGTTAAAAGCTATTTTTAAAACTAGAGAATGTATGATGATTGGAAACATTGTTATTATTACAATGGTTATATGTTGTAACATTTGGGCTTAGTAATCCATTAAAAATATGTTGGCATGCCTGGTTACCGTAAGCACGCTCCAATAAACGAGCAAATAAATAAAATGCACAGTTTTTAAAAAATCAAATATATAAATAAGCTATTTATTTTTTAAAATATCGGTATGAAGTGTGAATGGCATTATTTCCAGCTTTCAATCAAGTTGTAAACAAGTTTTATGTTACCCATACTGTACAATGTCAAGTAACAGGGCGAGTGTCTGATAGAGAGGACATTTTAACATAAGGTCATGTTCTGCAGTCCCTTAAGATTGAAAAAAATTAATCATTATGCGGTTTTAGTTGTCTTAATTTAAATTATCCCTACCAAAAAATTATTTGAAGCAAGATTTGTTTATCGGGTCTCAACCGAAGTGATGCGCAGGAACGATTTTACTGGAGCATAACTGAAACTCTTGAATTGTGGTGTGTGGATTTTTTGTAGTAAATAATTTATTTCAGTAAAACTTTAGATAGTCTAGAAAGTTTGTTTACTAATTCATAGCACAGCAATATTAACATTTATATTTAAAAAACACTTGACTGATCCCAGAAATGTTAACAATTTCCTTCCTTACCCTTACAAATCCCGCCTGTCAGAAGTTGGTTCAGCCAACTCAAATCTCTTCAACAATAATTGAAATTAGCTTTACAGAAGAAATGGTGGAAAAGAAAGTTGTGCTTTGCATTTACATTGTATTAGCCCTAAAGCTGCTAATTTCTGTGCTAAAGGCTTTGCTAAATCATGGTTATTATTTCTCGGTCAACTGCTTGCAACCTTAATTTGATTCCCTCGCCAGATGCAAGTCGGTCATTTTCAAAACTCTTTAGTCACCTGTTGCTGATACCTGTAGTTCCAGCTCGGCTTCTAGTAGTCCTAGAATGTGTCTTGACCCTGTGGTTGTATCAAATATCTTGCAGTCAGGTTCATGTACATCATCTACCTCCCCAACATCCCCCGCCACACAAACGCATATATCGTCTTCTTACTTTATATGATAGCAGTGTGTAAGACAGTCTGAAAATCGGTTTTTGTTGATATCTCCAATGGTCTCCTTTCCAATAACGACCTTACAGTCCTATTTTCCCTGCAGACACTCACAGTAAAAAATAAAAAGCTGGCGATTAACTGAGGTAACATTAAGAAGCGCATACCAGTGTAGAGCCAGAGCACCTCCACATTCCTACACATAAAGTAGTGCGAGACGCCGGGTGACATTAGTGGGGAGGGCGGGAGAACAATGGCACGGACTGTATCACAGGAGATGGAGTGTGTGATGTATTTCCAATGAATCCTTCTCTCCCTGCCTAATTAAAGTAACAAGTACTTTTTTAATTAAAAAGAAAACAACTGCATTTAAGTCCCCGCCGCCGACTCTCAGTTGACAACAATTAAAAAAATAAATAAACGTTGGGAGTTAAGGTGACGAGGCAGAGTGGGTGAATAACCAAAGACAGAGAGGGTAGGCAGATGAGAGAGACAACGATAGAAGGGTGCACAAGCACCAGAACATAATTATAACTACATTGTTTAGGGGTTGGGATAGGGGTGGGAGAGGGTAAGTCAAACTAGCTCCCGTAGAGCTTGGCTTTCAACGAAGTCTGTGTAACTTGGTCGGTGCTGTCAGGTTAAAGTATTGAGGCACTGAGCCAATGATCTGGCTTTTTTTTTAAAACCGATTCTCACCTGATACCTCTGAAAATGAAGGGAGTCAGTTTACATACACTCAGGCCCTTCGTTGAAGTATGTAATGTTCCATTCCTCATGTCGCCACCAAAATAATAAGCGAGGAGCGAGGTGGAGACATAACGAGGGTATGTTCTATACCTGGGGATAATATTAAGGGAATTTCGTTTTGCTGCAACTGTTGACGAGATAGCGGGTGGCAGGTGAAAGGGGGACGAGATAACGGGTGACGACTGTATATGACTAGCTCTTCCTCTTTTCTTTGATGTCCTCGATGCCGTCCTCACGAGAGGCAATAAAATGCAGAGTTGTTTATAACACACATTGTCCAGCTTTAATGTCCCTGACATCATCATGATGACACAGGGAAGGACAAATAGTTTTGTTTGATTAGCATGCATAGAAAGTGAACTTCATCTTCACTGACATCTGTTCCATTGCAGTGTGGACTGTCTGGTTGAATTGTTGTGGAGAGAGAGAAAGTGAGCGAGAGAGAAAATGAAGAAGGGAGTGAGAGAGACTTATCAAGAGAGAGCGAGAGAGAGAGAGGAGTGAGGTCCGTGTCAGGACGATAATGAGAGCACTGGTAAGGACAATCAAGGTGAGGTGCTTCATAACACCTGTACATCTTGCAACCTACTTAGCGGAAGGTCAAGAGCCGCGTGAGCTGAGCGATCACGTGCTTCTCCAGGGCTATTCTTAGCTCCACCCTGTCGTGGACGTAGTGAACGTAGCAAAGACAGACTACAGGAGCGTGTTACGTGACGTACCGCAAGCATATATAGTGTTTCAGCGAGAGGACGAAGTGTGACGATTATAACATTACGCAACACACACACACAATTCCCTCCTTCTCTCTCTCTTCTTCTTTTCTTCCTGGTCTGACAGTGTCTTCTGTACATTCAAGTGTCTGTCATGTGACGTAAACCTGACAAAAGGTAGAAAGACACCTGCGTATTCTTTAATCTTGAATAGAGGCCTGACTTAGACACTCGACAGTAAAGAATTAAGTTATGGAAGCAGATGACAAAAAGAATTATTCAGGAAGACAACAATAACAAACCTTTGATAGGGCCAAATCTTATTTTAGAACCTTCAGGTGCAGAGCTGGTTATAACTAATTATTTGTTTCTCTTAAATTGGCGCTTACTTCCCTATTTCATTATAGTTATAGTTTTATTTCAATTAAATGTAGTCTCAGACGTGAAGCTGCATAGTGTGGAATCAGTTTAGTTTTCTTTGTCATATTTTTGCTATTTATTGCTAATGTGAATACAAATACAGTATATCATAAAGATGGGTAACCAGAATATCCTCTGAATGAGCAACTATACTCAGCGAGTAATTGCTACACCTGTGTCCTAAGGGATAGCATTTCACCTTAGTCTCAGGGGGTCATACCCTATGGTGGAAAATAAAACATGTTGACGGGGAGGATGGAAGGCTGTATCGGTGACTGTGCAAGGTCTTGCACCCAAGCTAAAAATAAATGAAACATAAAATTAATGCAAATGCACTAATTTACCTGTACCATACATTATTAACTTGAGTGCATTCATGTGGCTATGCCACATGTTTGTAGTATTTTATTACATCCATTTCATGTCATCAAACATATGTACAAATATGACAGGCCCTGAGCCTTGTTACCATCGAGGAAGCCTACATCAGTGACGATCAAAAACGGACTCGAGACAGAGGTGGGTGACAGAAAGACAGATGAAGACAGGTGTGTGCAAGCAGATTATAAATAGGTTGCCTCATACACAACCCTGTCCCTGTGTGACAATCTTTCAAGTCTACATCCTGTTTTATATGACACTCCGAGACTCAGTGGGTGAGGACAGTCAGGGAGAGGAAAGTCGCCAAAAAATGTTGACAAAAGTTCCACCTCGAATCTCATGATGTGTATAGTGAGAAACTGTGACACTGTTCATGACCATTTCTTTGACTCCCCCAAACCAAAACAAAGATATGTTCAGCGGGACAGAAGTCCGTTGAAGTTTCACAAAAAGACGGTGTTGTCAAACTAATGGAAATAAAGTCAGTGTCGACATATACTTTATTTTTACAAAATTTATATCGACCATAACATTTTTCAAATTTGATCGCCATTGAAAGTAATAACTAATAATCCGTAGTCTTTAGGTACCTGTTAGCATGGAAATAATCCATGTTGTGTTTATATCACCTAGACTGAGGATGTCAAAGCACTATGTTCCACACAAAAAGAAACTACTATTGCGTAGGACAAGAAATGCTGCGTAAATATTAATGAAGAGATAGACGAATAAATAAATAATGAGAGTGAAGTTATTAAAATATATCCAGGTTTAATTCATAGTCAATAAGCACATATGGCACGTTTCCTTTCTTGGTAGTGACTTCGATGCACTTAAAAGAGCAGCCTGACTATAAAAGTAGTTACAAACTACAAAAACAAAGGAAAGGAAAAGTGGTGGGTGAAGGAGAAGACAACCGGTTAATAGAGGTATTAAAATCTTCGAAGGTGATCCATATTTAAATATATCTCATGGTCAGCGCTCTAAATAACCGCTGTCCCTCCTTCTTGTCCTTCCAGGCAGCATGAGTGGCATCCAGGCTGTGCCGCCCAAGGGAGGCTACAGCGCCAGTCCGCGCTACGGACGGCGAGTGAACACCTCTCACGACCAGACCTTCTACAGCACCACCTCCGCCTGGAGCAGCAGCTACGACACTGAAAACACCAGAGACGACAACTACACTGAGAGGGATGACACCTTCACGGAGCGGGATGCCACGCGCTCTCAGAGGGAAGTCTCGTTTTCGCAGAAAGACATCAGCGCCTCCAACGTGGGATACGTAGGCGAGCGGTCTGCCGACAGGTACCACCTCGACTACGAGAAGAACGAGTGGAGCTGTGACGGGACTGGGGGCTGGCAGAAGCTGTCGGTGCTTCTGCTGGGACTGGGCTTCCTCTGCCACCTCATTGCCGTCACGACTCCTTACTGGACAGCTGGCTACATGAGCCAACAGATGGTGCTGTACGAGGGCATCTGGGTGAGCTGCTACAGAGAGACTACGGTCGGCAGGTGGATCTGTACAACATATAACGGAATCAGGAAAGTTAATGGTCTGCCCTGTGAGTTATCTTTCATTCTGTGCAGCAGATTTTTAAAAAGTTTTTTTTTTAGCATTTTATTGAGTTCTATGGAAAAAATACAAAGACCGACACAGAAATACAGCGAAAAAAAATGAGAAGGTGAAAATGTGCATTTCACCTCGGCCTTGTGACAAAACTCGTGAATCCCTTACCGACTGTCTGGCACGAAAGTAAATTAATTCTCTCCCTCTCTCCTGCTCCTTTGTCCTCAGCCTGGTACCAGGCGGCTCAGATCCTAGCGGTGCTGGGTTTTCTCATCCTGCTGCCAGTTTTGGTCGTCATGACGCCCTACACCTGCATCCCCAACCTCAGGCGCCGTTCGCAGGCCTCCTGGGCCTTTATCGTCTTGTTGTCGTCGTCAGGTCAGTTACAGCGATTTTTGTCATCGTTTCAAAATTAACCTTAAGTGGATATTTGATATTCTCTCTCAGCTACCCTAGCCTCTCACCCCCCCCCCATCCCTCCAAAAAAAGTGTGTTGACTGACGATGATGGTGTATAGTGGGCAGAAAACAAAGGAATTTTGTTAAGCATATGAGACTTTTAGGTTTCTGTTCAATGAGCTTGGCAATATCTTTTGTAAGCCATTCAAATCTCTCATAGTATCAGCTTTATGTTGCAGTGATCTGCTCCTTCCTGAGCATCGTGGTCTACGGAGGGGTTACCCCGACAAGCAGGACTTCCCACCAGGCGAGGTCTACTACCACTTCTCCTTCGCCCTGCAAATCATCGGTTTTCTTCTCTGCCTCGCTTCACTCTCACCCACGTGCGCGACTCGTACCGGGCTCAAGGTATGGGGCAACCTGTCCTGCCAAAGCGCGCGCAGCACCGAGGTTTCCAAACGGGCCCCGAGTGTAGGGTCCTTCGCCTCCAGCAACAAGCCATTTCCCAGAGAACATTCCAGAAGCCCTGCCCAACCACGATCCTCCAAGCTGCTGTCTGGATTTGCGCTGCTCAAGCTCCCGTTGGCGCTGTCTAAGTTCAACAGAGGCAAGTCTCAGCAAAGCGCGGCACCAACAGAAAAGGCCACTGTGCCGATAGTCACCGCCACCAACGAGGAGTACAACCCGTTTCCCGCGCGGTGCAAGGGAGACCACCGACAGCAAGCCGCCGCTGGAGACGCTTCGCGTCCCCAGGAGTGATTCCCCTTATCGAGCTGCCGCTGACCGCAGTGTGGACAAATCGTTCACAGCAAACTCTGTCAGCAGTGCTCACAGCTCCGTAGTGTGAGCGTTGGAGGAATTAATTTTCACGTGACCTATCTGAAGGTGTGTAGATGTTTAGAGCATCGCATGTTTATTGTTATTCCATTGTGTAACCAGTCTAACCACTGACACGGAGGAGGACCTAGTGTCACCTTACTTGCCCGCCTTGATGCAAGTGGTTTCACTACTGCAAGTTTTTCGTTTCGCCGAGAGTATGAACGATGTACCGTGCCAGACACATCCAATGAACCTTGCATGGTCTTCTGCTCTGCTAAGTGCCGAACATTGCAGCGTGAGAATAAGGCTGTGCCAGTGAAAGGCACGAGTTCTCAGATGTACCAGGTATTCACTGCGATGAGTTACACAAGCAAAACTGCATTAAACATTCAAGGAAAAAAATATATAATACTTGGACAGATAAGTGCTACTGTACATACGAAAACGGAACTCCCTATCCAGTTTGAAGTAGCAATTATATTGAAACAGCTAAACCGCTTAATTGTCTATATCTTCTAAGTTTTTAATACAATATCATATCTTTAAAAGTGCTTTTAAATTGTTAATAGTGTATATAGACTTTATACAGTTTATCTAATGTGAGGTGTATATTTGCACACCATATATTTGTCAAAAGAATCTAACGATTTGAATTTATTATCAATTCATCATGATAATCAATTATTTTCTGTACATAAATGTGTTTTAAAAGGAAACTTTCTGGCGTATTATTAGTACCAGCCATTACCAACCATGTTAGATTATTAAAATTACTAAATTTTCTTCAGCGAAAGACTGCAGCAACTACAAAAATCATTAAAAATAAGATATTTTGAGCAAACATATAATTCTGATCTGCATCATATTAAACAAAACAAAGCATTTTAAAAGTTTTCATGCTAATAGCATAAACGTAGACCTTTCAAAACAGATACGAGTTGGATAGCACCACCAGGGACAGACCCACCACTTCCCCCGTCATCCCATAAGCCACCATCATGACGGACTTTAAAATTACACTTAGTGACACATCGAATGTCCTGACATTTGCCCATTAACCACAATAGTTGCTGTATTTTACATGCTCTTTGATCATGACCTGCACTACACCGTCAAGTAACCAGTGAAATATCACGACCCCTCTACGGTGCTTGCTGACATTTTATAATTACAATGGCAAGACTCACAATCAGTGCTGAGAGCTGTGAGTTGTTTCATGAATAGGATATTTTTCTCCACACGCTTTTTAACGTTTCGATCATTTAGTGATTAATCTCTACTTGTACAAATTTCTTTTTTTTTTGTGTAAATCTCAGTGCGAAATACTATTTCTTAAAAAGGGGCAAATTGTTTTCCATTCTCGAGATATACAATTACAAGCACTACCATACATGAAAAGTAGCATCACTGCTGGACCTTGAAGATGTCAAAGTAACCTTGAACATACTAAACTTTGTTACTTGTAGCCTCAAAAGTAGTCTCTTTTAATTTGGGGCAGATGAGGGAAGTAGGGCCACAAAGTGTGTTGGTTGAAGACAGCTCTCAGACTTGGCCTGTGTTCAGCCTAAACGTTATTATACACATCTGATGTAAGCTGTTTTGAGCCCAGGTTGCTGCTTCGTTGGTTTTTATTTTAAACGTTGGGTCACCGAATAGAAAATTACAAGATGGCGTTATGCAGAGGTTTTGCAACAGTCAAGCCTGTCACCGTTGAAGAAATGCTGAGGTCATAGATACTTTGATGGATGCTATAATTATCCGCACACATGCTTTCGGATGACCTCGGGTAAAACTGTTCATTTTAATTTTACCATTACAAAGTGTTTAACAAAATGAGTAACACAAGGCCAAAGCAATGTAACAAACTACACTAATTGCATGCTGGATATTTCAAACACGAAGTTGCATCTACGTTTTACTAACCTTACATGGAACTGCTTAATCTGCTTGCACTATTTATTTAAAAAAATTAATACAAACTGCTCAATCCATGCAAATAAAAGCCAATTCCAAATGGTTTTGCAAATGACTTGCTTTTATTGGTTTTGCTACTGATTAATGCAATGTAGTGTTGGACCACAAAAAAAACTCTGCTTTTATTTACAAAGAGACATGAGAAAATGCGAGAAAATGCTGCATTTATTTTAAGCTTGGAGCTAAGTAAAATTGAAGCGAAACACAAAAAGATAATTATGAAGCTCTATTTCACTCGTGCAAATTTATATGCAAACAAGAACAGCTTTCATGTTACAATCAAATTTTGACCAAAAAATCCTGATTCAATTTAAATTTTAAGAAATTCTAGCTTTAAAAATAATGCAAAAAGAAATTTCATGATTAGAACATACAAAAGGTTTACAGTATTTGCACAATATTAGAGATTGCAAGGACACTCAAAAATTAACATGTTTAACATCTGTAGAGTACAAACTTCTTGCTAAAACTAATAAAACACATCTGCCAAAACAAATTAATTACACAAAAGTTACTTGTTACACAGGAAGACAAAACAGACAACACATCCATACACTGTACATGAAGAGTCTGTACTTTTATCTTTGCTTTTCCAACAGTCTGTCCCATCTTACAACCGTTATGAGAATCACCATGTGGCATTTCATCAGTGCTGCAGTGCAGGAGTTCATTAAAAAAATTATTTACAATCCACAAAAAGAAAGAGCAGTGCAACAGGCACAAGTATACAGCAAGAGGGGTGGATTCTGCAAGTCTAACAAGGTGGTAAAATATGCCGCGGAATGGGCAAAGTTAAATGTGATACAATGACTTGAGTACTAGAACCGAGCATTTTACATGCTCAAAATAATAACATACATAGAAATATGCCCTCCCAGATATATCAAAAAAGAAATTTAAAATATGGAGATAATTCTGTCAAATGTCTATCACGTTTCATAGATTATATAATAAACACACATACACATGCTTTCGGCCCAGATACACAGCAGTCTGTTAGACTGAAAGATAATAACAACATACACTCAAAATAACAACTCTCGCCATAAAAAAAAAAAAAAAGGCTGGATGCAGTAAAAGGGGGAAAATCCTTAAAAGGCATATTCATTATTTTCTCCCCAATTAGTGTAAAGTCAAGATGATTGGTCATTTATTAAATCTTTACTGTGGGCTTGTGTTTGGGTTCTCATTATTCCACTTTACAACATTTATAACCGCATTTAAAATTTTATTTTTAAAGTTACATTTTTACAGTGCTTTAATCCAAAAGAAAAATCTGGCCCAACATATTCATGAATTCAGACTGAGATGAAATCCAATGGAAAAAGTATGAAACAAGCAAGTCCAAGATCCATCTTCTCCAACAATAATGTAGCAATAATGATGCTAGAAACACAACCACACAAACACATATTATAAACCCCACATTCTGTATAATTTAGTGACCAGTTATGCTTTTAAAAAGAAAAATCCAAGATGCAAATATCTTCAATGTTCATCAAAGTAAAATGGATTGTAATGACACATGCATTATTTATCACGTCTGATACAAACTGAGAAAAAATTGGTTTTAAACTTCCTAACTGGATCGATTTTAATTATTTGTAGAAAAAAATGTGAGCATCACTTCTTGTCCCTTACTCCTGCTTACAGTTCTCCATTTTTCCCCCACTGAAAAAAAAAAAAAACAGAACAGGATGTTTTCTTCTGTTCTATGGGCTTTTTCTTGAGAAAACAGTAAGTGCCCCAACACCTCACACACAGATCTTTAGTTGGCATGCCATTATTTCTTCAAACTGATGCTATTTTTACTGATGGGGAAAAAAACTGACATCTAAAACTGAATATTTTTGTCTTATGTTTATGTACACTGTAGCAATAGTTACATGTGACATCTTAAAAAATAAAGATTAAAAAAAATTTACAAGAGTGAAATACCTGTCAAAGAAACTGGATACAATGTGCACTGCCTATATGTAGATGCATTCAAGGCACTCATTTGTTTTAGTGCTGTACACAAATATTGCATCAGAAACTAAACAGAGCCTATAAGAATTTGTAAAGAAATGCCATTACTTCAGTAAAAAAAAAAAAACCTGATCAAAAGTAATTTTTATGAGTAATTGTTCCTTTTCTCTTGAGAAAGGGGAAGCAAAAAAGTTAAAAAGCATGTACCAGCTCTTTAACATAAATCAATTCTTAGAGAAAAATACTGTCATCATGACTTGGGTATTTTTGTATGGGGGAGATGACAATAAGCAGCCCAACAAAACACTGTATTATTACACCATCACCTGTATCCAACATATAAAGCAAACATGCAGGTGCATATAAGTACATATGTGTATTCACACAGTGCACATGCACACATTCACACACACAGATAAATCCCTGTAAAGACATGTAACTAAGGACAGCAATGCCATAGATACTAAGCAAACATAAAAAGCTGTGACTAAATTCTAGTTTGATTTTTAATTATAGAAAGAAAAACCTGAGTGCACACAATGTGCCCCAGATGTTCCCCTTGTTTCATCTCTCAAACAGACTGTATCACCGCATTCCCCCCTCCCACTACCACCACCAGCACACACACACTCGTGCATCCATGTACATCAAACTGCTATCTCCAAAATTGACATTAAAAGCATAATATGCAACAAATATGTGTCTTGTACACAATCAAGGAAACACTGATGGCAGCACAGTCGTTATTCCTCCCCTAATGACAGTCAACATAAACATTTTGTATCTGAAATCCTATACAACTACAACGCATTATGTCAAACTATTTTGTCTTCCCACTCCTCAAACTCAACTGGCTATTGCAAAAAGGTACAACTTATTAAAGACTATTACATGCTGTGTGATGCAAATGCTGCAATAAGCGTGCCTAACAGAACCACACATCAATGATCATCAACAACAGCAATTCTACTTAACTAAGTTCACTATCAAACATGGTGCTCGACATTAACACTACAGCCCAAGAGCTGAATCCCCATTTCAGGATATGGCAATTTGCTGCATTAATCTAACTGCTGTTGTGTCAACATGCATCTACCAAAGATCACATGACAACTATAGAGTCAAACCCAAGGTGTTAAGCTTTAATGATCACTCTGTAAGTCTTTATTACCACATATAAACATCTTGGTTGAAAATCCCTAGTACAGAAATAGATTAAAAATTTTAACCACAAAGATTTCTATTACATGAAATGATTTCGTAAAATATAGCACCCTGAAAACAGGAAGCCACGTTCTCATAGGTTCATTCTTCTTGAGTTGAGAACAGTCAAGGAGACATGACATGACCATGCAAGAAATTTCATTTCACTCACCCCAGGAACTTGGTGACCAACAAGCAGCAGACCTCTTTTGGATTTTTTTTCCTAAGTATGGTCTAGGCACCTACAGCTGACAGCTAGTATGGAACAAAGATGGCAGTCTACTGTACTATGTCATGCACTGCAGCTGATAGAGCTAGAATGCTGGGTAAAGCAGATGGCAAAAGATACAACAGCCTGTAAGTGAAGCCCTTCAACAAATTCACCAGGAAACCAAACTTCAAAAAGCTTTTCCACAGCTTAAACACAGCATACATTTTTTGTAATATGGAAAATGTAAAGATAGCAATAAAATAAAATTTATTCAGTGGGGTTTTTTCCTATAAAATGTAGACAAGTTATCTGGCTAAATATGTGACTATTGCTTGACTCTCAGCCAGTTTTATAAGATAGAATGTTTTCTCTGAACTTAAAATACTGCTTAAGACAATGATAAACTATGCAAGTGCTTTAAATGTTTTATTCAAATGGCCTTTAGTGATTATTTAACACCTATTTCAAAGTCATCAGTACAGACTACTAACTCTGTCTCCTGGTAACAAGTTGCTGTAAAATCTTTCAGCTTTTGCCCTAAAATCATCCTGGTGTATTCTGCCTGCCAGTAAGTTTTAGAAGATATATCTTGTGTGTATTATCTTCACCCAAAACTCTTATGATAAAAACCAAATCAGAGGGAAATTCTCTTTGACAGCATACACATAAGCTATCAGTGTTTATATTATATACAATTTCAAAAAAAGGTAAAATAAAACAGTGGTACACTCATTATATGTTGCATGATATATACTTGAAACTTTGCTGTTGCTGGTTAGCCCTTTGCAACAAAGCTTCAGCTAAACCAACACATGTATAAGAACACAAAACGTCATCTGATAAAAACATATTAAAATATCCACAAAGGTGCAAGAGAAATCTATGAAGGACATTTAACACAAATCCAAAGTATTTATAAGAAATATAAACAATATGCTCTCAAGTAGAGATGACTCATTCAGTACAGATATATGGCGATGAATGTATTTGTCACATGCTTGTCTCCTCTTCACACATCACTGTACAGCCCTACAGACGTCTCCCCATACCAAACGTTACACACAACTTATGTACACAGACAGTCACATTGGGGTTTAACCACTCAGTATTATGACAAAGCCATGGAGGCAGAATGTAACTATGTTTTACCGATGACCTAAGGCAGCATCTGGTCTAGGGACGAATGTGAAGGAAAATACTATTTCAGCTTATATTTGGTGTTATGATATAGGCCCTGCAACCTTCCCCTCCACTCCCAGCAGATTCCAGGATTACTTGACGACACAATAAAAACCTACCTCCTGTAGCAGGGTCTTCAGTAAATTGAAGTCAATGATACTGAAGACTGTGATGACGCCCCACCACGCACTCCTTCCCACTGTTGTGAGGCTTGCAGTATGTACAGAACGAAAGTGACAGACCACTGCAGTATAATGAGGTATTACAGAACAGTATGCAACACACGCTGGACCAACACGAGCTCTGTATTTCTCAAGGCGGCTTTGAAGCCTCCAGAGACACCTGGCTTTACGTTGTATACATAAAGGTGACACTATTGTTATTTTGAACAACAGTTAACAGGAGGAGGGATGAACAAATCCAGAAATGTCAGTTACCTAGAACATGGGAATACCCAGGAAAGTAACATGTCTGACATTCTGGGGCCACATTTAACAAATACATCTGCGTATGGAAACGGTTATGTGGAAACAACTGTGCACCTGAACCCATGAAACCCAGCAGACAACAGAGTGTTTAACAACTACATCATTATATACAGGTTAACTTCCGCATTCCAAATAGAAACTTTGCAACAGAAATGAAAATAGATGTCTCTTTCTTTTTGAGCTATATATATCTTAATCTTTTGTTTATAATGAAAACATTTTTGACAAGAGTCCATGATAAGTGGGAAACGAATATACTGATCCCAAGCAATTATGACATGGTACTGACTACATGAAAATTCTGTCCCTGCTCTGGCTATTTACAGCCCATTGCCATGACAAGACTTTACACATGGCCTGTCATCCTTTATCTGTAGTAAATACCTGGTTCTTTATCTTTAACCCGAACTACTCCAAACCACTCATCCCCCACCCTCTCACCATATATCTCAAATTGTTTTCATAAGTCCTATTCCTGAGTATCCACAGAAAATGTATGGCTACCAGTTGGTTTAAAGATGAATAAAATAAAAATCCTTTTAATAACCAGAGCCAGGACAAAGACTTATCATGCAGAAAAGTGTCCCACATTCTAGTGGCCATAGGGATAATGAACTTCAGAATGGTTCACCATGTCTAGGGTATGGCATATTGAGTCCAATCCTCTTCTGCTGCCTTTGGCCTTCTTTGGAAAATACTGCTAGGTGGATAGAGATTTCAGCCTCTGGCACATTGGAGTCTCAAATCCACAACTTTTGGTCCAAAGACAATCATACTAATGATAGCACAAGGCAGAGAAAGAGCTAGTAAAATAAAATAAGAGGGAAGAGATGAAAGAATATGAGCTTACCAGACAGCAAGAGAAAAAGAACAAATAACCAAAATAACATGCTGGGACCAAATAATGGTGGCTTTAAGAATGAAGTGCACACGTTTTCACGCAAACTTAAAAAAAAAACAAAAAAGAAAAACAAATTGCATACATCTAAGACATGAATTTTCTCCAAAATAAGCTCGGAACTCAATCATTAATAAAAGTGAACATGCAAACTTTTCTCTCTACAAATAGGAACACAGGACCATCCCTAAAAGATTCCAAGGCTGCTTAACATGTAGGCCTATAATGGAAGAAGGGGCTGACAAAAAATATGAAGGAAGCAATTCAGTTTTGCTGTTATTTTGAACAAAAAACATAAGCCCAAATAAGAGATTGGTAGCAGTTACACAAGTAGACAACTGCACGTCCCTTCTTCTCCAGAACCAAGCTGGTTCTAACATTTTGGTTTGGGGCAAAGTCTTCCAACACCATACAAGCTACTTTTGCCAGCTAAAATATGATGAACTAAAATCCTGAAGGCAGCAAAATTCCTGCCATGCCAGGACCAACAGAATCAGGCAGAAGGCAAGCCTGCTGTCTAGGTCGAGGGTTGAGGGCTGTAGATCCTGCGATCACCAGCACTTGGCCCTCCACGCTGACCGTTGCGATCAGAGCCAACACTAACAGGTACCCATGCATCTCCACCGAGAGAAGGCGAGCGGTGAAGACCAGCTGCCATGCGCATCTCCATAGCTTTCTGGGCAGAGTACATGGCTGCCCCACTAACCTGGTTGAGGTCAGCCATGTTTACAGTTCCATACGTGGTCAGCGCAGGAACACTCTGCAAGCTGCCATCTGGCAAGAGAGATAACCTTGGTGGCCAGTTGAGTGCTGGGGGCCATGTCTGGTGCGGAGTTGCTGCTCCTTGAGCTCCAACCACAGACTTGAAGTGGACAGGCTGTTCCATCACCCCAACACCCATTCCAACTCCTGCCTGCTGCAGTTGTCTGCCAGCAATGGCTGCTGCTGCAGAAGTGTACTTGGGTTGTTGAATCTCGGCCATTTTGGAGGCAGAGGAAAAGTGTGAGGTTGGGACAACAAGTGGCTGTGAGCTCTTCCCTCCATTACCTCCTCCACCGCCGCCAGCCTCCTGCTGCTGTGAAGAAGGATCCACCTTGATGTCTGTGCGCTGGCCTGCCATCATCTGCTGAAGCTGAGCTGCACTCAGGCAGTTCATAGCTGCACCCATGGCAAAGTGCTGCTGCTGGGACTGTTGCTGCATGTCAATTCCCTGGTGACAAGAGAAAGAAACATGCAGCAATAAGAATGATGCTGGGTTACAAAACATAATTTTTTTTAAATTAACACCTTATTATAAAGTCTCTACTTCTGAAGTCAAACTACCTCTTTTCATCAGCAGCAACCTATTATCATCAAAATTAAGTGACACCTTCAAATGGCATTATCACCAAAACTTATTAAAATTTTACTTCCTCAAAATCCTTTATTAAAATAACTGAATAGATGAGGGTGGGGAGAGAGAAAAAAAGAGAAAAAGAGCATGCAACCAAAGGACTTGCATATAAAAACATTTCAAACCTCCGAAGAATGGACCATGACATTCACTGTCCCTGCCATGTCCTCTAATTCAGACAAAGAATACATAAAACCAACAACAGCGAATTAAGCATACCTGGTTTCCACTACCCAGATGATGAGGCGTCTGCATTCCTCCATCTGTTGAGGAACCTGTCTGCTGATTCATGCCCCCATTATTGCCACCGTTGTTGCCATTGTTGCCGCCAGTGTTGTCTCTCATGGCCATAGCACTCACTGCTTCATTGCGTGGAAAGACAATGTCGTTTCGCATGCCACCATAGTCAAAGGTGGACCTCTGGTTGGCGAGTGCAGAATTTTGCCCATTAGCATCGCCAGTGTTGGTGCTTGTCGTAGTGTTGGAAGCCGTGTCATTCTTTGAACTTCTGCTCTTTTTCTCACCCAGGGCCAAACGTACTGGCGAATGAGTCTTGCGTTTGCGACATCCTTCTAGTTTGGTAACCTGATCATGATCATTTGACAACAAATAGCTTTAATCATTAAAAAGGATAAAAGCCATAATAATATCAACAGCCATAATAATAACTGAATCTGCAAGCTCAACGCACCATGAGCAAAAGACCCCAAACACACTGACAGCTGACCATACAACAAAGGAACACTTGCATAATCAAAGGGATGACACTTGGAAAAACATAAACTTAATGTCTGGATGATAGGTTAAGAACTTAATAAACAAGATTTATTACGACAAGAAATGTCCCACAAATGATAAACGATGGGCTCTGTAAGTTGTATCAGAAAATGGCTACACAGGCACTTTTAAAACTGGCCTAGCTACTACCAACTGAAAACCAGAACCAAGTATTAAAGGGTACATGCCATCATAAAAAATTTCAAGGACTTTTTCCCATATTTTCTCCTGCTGACCATGTTCAGGTGTTGGAACTTTTTTCCAGGATTAATGAGATCTATAAGATTTTATTTTGTGATTTGACAGAACAAGTTTCAACTCCAATATTTCTGCTGCCAATTTAAACAAAAGGAAGAAAGGACAACACTCAACCAAGTTAATTTACATCTGAACCATGAATATACTCCTCGAAACAAAGTTTAAACATTAATTTTACTCATTGATGAGTATGGAGAAACTGACATTATAAATAGTTCACTTCCATACAACTTCCTCCGACAGAGCTTGAATAAAAATACTTTTAAGAATAATGTTATATAGAGAAAGGAAACCATAATTATATTAAGATAAGGATGGCAATGATGTTAATAATATTATTGCATCTATAATATGACTTACTTACAATGACATTACTTTCAAAAACTGTAACTAATTTTTTTTATAAATTGGACAGTTTTCTCCGTACATGCTTTTTTGTGGAACAAAAGAGACAGCTAAGCGTAACTGCTTTAGGATGTTAAAAATAAAATCCATGAATTAATCTTTTTCTTCTATTCTTGAAGTAATCACACACTACGATATAGCAGAATTCTCCAATATTTTACAAACTTTACATTTAACATAGCGTTGTTGTCTTGGTATATTGCAAAACCTCTCAGTCTTCATTGGAATATTATGAAAGTTCCATATTTTAAAATAAGTTAAAATATTTTGAACATTATATTCTTGATGCATCCTTTTTAGTAATCTGTTACATGAAGAAACTGGTACCTGTGAATTCTGCTTGTCAGGGGTAGGTTGTTTCTCATCGTCAGAATCTGAGGAGTCACTGGTGCCACTGTGTGGGGATGTAGCACTTAGTGCTTCCACAGCTCCAGGCTTTGTCAGATCAATATTCAGAGGCAGGAAGTTCAGGTTGCGATCTGTAACAACAATCACCAGTCTTCTGATAAAAACATGCACAACAATCACAGTAAAAAGGCAGACTTATCAAATATTTTACTGCAAAACAGAAACATGCCAATGCAGTCCTTTGTAAAAATGAAGATGCACCCGTACAAGTTTTTACAGCAACAAAAACACTCGACAGAAAAAAAAGAAAGAAAATGATAGGCATAAAATTTTTAAGGAAACCAATCACTAGTTTTTACCACTTCTCTTTAATTTTTTACATCAGTTCATTTTCCTGGAAAGCCAGAACTGAATACTGCAAAGAATATTTTGGAGAAGATTTTATGTTTTCAATGGTCCAAACCCAACATCCAGCATTAAACATTTTGCATCCATGTACGTCCAATTGCTGATCAGTCTATCAATATTTTGCTCTTTTAATCACTTGCAATGCATTCTGATCTATTTATACAGGTACTACAGTAAAAAAATGTATTCATTTATGTGATGTTTCTCAATAAAGAGGGAAAGACATGATGAAGAAAAGAATGTTGCCATGTTTCTGAGTCCTTTTTACATGTAAGTGCGATTTCAGTCTTATTAAAAAAAAATACAACTCATACCATCATAGAACCCCATCTTAAAGCTCAATTTAATAATATTGCTTCTCCCTGAGAACATATCAGTTGTACACACAACAATCAGGACCATCTGTTTCATTTAAGCCCATCCACTGGATGGATCATGGCTTTGGCAAACTGTGTTGCACAGATTAGGCTTTTATTTAACTTGTCATTATTTAGGAACAATTCGAAAGAGTTCTAATAAATGCTGAAGAATGAACATCTGATTTTAAAGTTTTTCACTTCTTGAAACCATGACCAAAAAGATATATTTTTTATCTGGAAGCCACAGCTGATTAAAGTCTGCTTTGTCAACATTAAAGAGGATGGCAACAGTCAAATCAGCAGGGAAAGTTACTGTGCCATGTGCCAATTTCTGACTCATACAGAAAACAATTAAAAACATTCAATCTAAAGCAAAAATCAAAAATAGTTAATGCTTCAAAAATTAAGTATAATCAATTTTCAACAATGTTTCTTTTTACTCGCTTCTGACTTTGAATGAATTTTTTAAATACTGACTTTTCCATGGACTAGAAATCATTTTTCGAAATATACTTTCTGAAGTTTTTCCTGATCCATATTATCCCTGTTAACAGTGCCCCATTCAGGTTGGTGGTTTCTCAATTCGACAAGGAATCATAATCCAACAACCAAAAAAAAAATAGTAATATTTAAAATCTAATGTATATTCTAATATTTGTTTGTTTGGCACTTTATGTTTATATATTTTGCTTAGATTTTTGGGGGGGTTAATTTCTAATTAATAATCTACTGTCAGTACACGAGTTCTCTGTCCCATACAGTACAGTTACCATCTTTCATCTGAACTTAGTATTAGAAAACAAAAACTATATTTCCAAAAAGTCACACCACATCAACGTTTCAAAAAATGCTCTTTAAAATGGTGTGTCTTCATTTTAGGTTAAAAGTACAAATATTGAAACACTACTAGAGGAAATATTAAATCACACAGATTTCAATATTGTACAAAGAGAAAATAAGTTACCATAAAAAAAGACTATTTTTCAACACTTACATAAAAGTATTTACATATCAATTTTTTTTTGTAATGCATCTTTTCATACACAAAAAAAAAAGTCTTTTGATAATATAACAATCATGAAGCTATCTATGCTCCAAACTAGTAAGTCCCCTTAGCGACACTTACTCTTAGTTTCAAGGGCAGCAATACCATGTGACTTCAAGTGCTTGTCACGGTGATGGCTGCGGAAGAACATTTTCTCACAGACATGGCACTTGTATGTACGTTCCAGCTCGCCTGTGTGCATCTTGACGTGTCGATCCAGATGCTGTTTCCGTGTGAAGGCTTTCTCACAGAGATGACAGGCAAAGGGCTTCTCACCTGTAATCAGCAAGAAAGGGCCACAGTGTTCACTGCCTGCTGTTTGTTATGAAGGATTCTGACGCCACCACTGGGTCCAGATCAGCCCTTCACACTTCTCAACTCTCAGCACAGACCTATCTCCTTTAGGCCAAACCCTTAGCAGGCAGCACTGGTGACAGTGCCAATGTATGTTCTTGTGTTTGATTTGCTCCCTAACATGCTGACATCATGGTAAAAGTGCAAGGATGATGGCACCTTAGCTTTGTGGTCATAAAAATTGTAACCCTAAGCGGTTTCATAATGTCTGAGCCAAAGCATATGAGGCAAAGCACACATTTTCAGCCTCGTTTTACCTCCCCTTATACCAAGGTTTCACAACTGATGTGTGGACTGATGGAATTGTATGGCTGCAGGTCAGAGTCTTGAAAAAAGGACTGCTCCAAAACTGTGGGAACTAAATACAAGGTCACTGGTGCGATTCTGAGCAATCGGATTGTCCTCTGTACAAGACTCCCCAACATTGGGAGCTGAAGGGGGGTAGGGCACTTAAAAAAAACACCTCAAAACTGTCAGATTGTCAGTTTATGATTGAAGAATGCTGAAGGGGAAAAAAAAATTTTTTTAAAACGCAGAAGAACTGAAAAAAGGAAACATTAAATGACAGCAACAAAGCACTCCGGATATTCAGAATTTCAAAATTATATTCAGTACAACCCCATTCAACAGCAGCTGCTTTTATACAGCAATTGCCGGAACGAAAATAAATCACATATCAAGTGTTACTGCAGCAAATTGCAGGAACGACAGCTGCGAGAATTCACTGCTTGAGAAAGACAGAGATATATATATATAAGACTATTCTTGAGGGACACACCTTAAGACGTCCTTTATCTAACCAGCTTCAGTCTTTTGTAGAAAAGATTTAAAAAATAATTACAAGTCATAATAATGACAGCAAGAGAGATTTATGAAAAAACTACACTTTTGATCGAATGTTTTTCCTGCTCATATAAGTGCATAAACATTTACGGATCTAAAGTTGCTACTTATTCCCGCAAGTGTCGTTCGCTATAAGGAGGGTTTTTAAAAAAAACTTTCTCTTTTGTTTCAACCTTATGAAATTTATTAATTCTTTATCATACAGAAATGGAGGTCTCACATAAAAAGGCAAACCAGAGCTTACAAGTGGAGATCTGCATCTTTTCGGATGACTCTGAAATCTTTGTTATCGGATAGAAAATGAGATCAAGGGACAGGGATGCCAGAAAAAGGTGTTAAAGAAGGTTTGTCGTTCCTGCAATTGCTCTACAAAGGCAGCTGCTCACCAGAATGGCTTGTCAGGTGGCGATCGAGGTGCTGCTTCTGCTTGAAGGCCTTGTCACACAGATGACAGCCAAATGGCTTCACGTCTGCACACAAATTATGCAACTTCTCAAACTCACAGAAATTAGAATGAGAATACATTTTACTGCAAACCACCGGTGCTGTATTAAACATAACTGGATCCATCAGGCATCTCAACAGCTATGTAACCCATGCTCCAAATACACATCAATGCCCACAATTACCCTTGGTGTGCCTGCAATCGCAGACTGTTAAAGCACTTATGAACGAGCTTGTGCAAGTACACGTTGAGACAAATGATGTGAAAACAGAGAAAATAGATCATAAACATTACTTCCACAGAAAGTTGACATACAGTGTAAGTCTGAAGATATTCACCAGTAAGCTGCTTTTGTGGTACTAACCTTAAAATTATGACACCAAATCAACAGATCCTTGTAAGTCCCTACAGAAGGTTTTAAGTTTACAATAATATTAACTTTTCCCCTCAATACAGCAGTTACTTTAAGGCGAAGGGTGGCTGGAGAAAGCAACAGTTTTGGGGAGACCTGGCCTACAGCATCAAATTTTGATACTTCGATACATAATATTTATAAAGTTCACACCTATTTGTTACAAAGCATGGGTTTTGATGAAAAATAAATTCCTTTTTTACACCTACCCTTATCGATTTTTTTTTTAAAAACTTCATGCTAATACTGATACTTTTTTAAGCCTAGGTTATGCACATGACAAGTGCATGAAGCCCAACATGCATATCATTGGAATCTGTATTCTATCCCCTAATTTGCTAAACAAGTGAAAGACTAACACCATAAATAGTTTTGAAGCCATTTTCACGTTTCCTTGATCAGCTATTTTGTGATATATTAGGCATCTCTGGAGGTTTTCCCCCCAAACCTATTTTTGTGACAGAACAAATAATTAAAACTTTCTGATGGTTATTTTTTTTTTAAGAATCATTTCTTCCCAATTACATGGAAATGGAGACTTGACAATAGTGTCAATGTCAGGTATAGAATGAATGTTTCAGTAAATTTCATGATGAAAAATTAAAAATATCAACCTCTTATTAATAGTGATGATGAGCTACAAATAATTAAAATAAAAGCAAGTTTGCATGTAATCCAAACTTAATCTTATTTGTGCAAGCAGAACATGAAGCCATGACAGAAAACAAAAACAGAAAACAGGGAGGACAAAAGAGCTAATGGCTCCTGAGCGAGAAATCTGTAAGAGTGAAAAACTATGATATTGACATATTAGATTTTACTTAAATCATATGGTAGGTTGTCCATTGTAGTTTAACCAATATTACCAGATATTTTACAGATTATTTTCATCATAGAACTTAAAAATTTGAATTTCTCCAACTGATGTTTTTGAACACAAAAACAAAAAGATCTCAAGATTAGCTTATGCTACGGCATTGAAATTTAGTTGGTTTATCAAAGATGCATAAACTTAAGAATGACAAAAGGATATCCTGGTATGAACATTAGTTTGGCTTAAAATAGCATTTGAAGAGTTCAAAAAGTTCACAAACATATTGTTCCTAGTTTACAAAATACACAAAAGTTTTGGTATATGACTGATGTTATTGGGTAACTTGGTTTATAAAATAATTGGATGTTTTGAACAAAAATGATTAATTTACAACTTTCACTGTAGTTACACAAATACGTTTGTTTAACAGCTATTTATATAGTATTTTATCACTTCTACAATTTAAAAGACCCTTAATAATAGTCAAAATATATATTTTACTTCTTAGAGCATCCATCTGACCTAAAAACCCTAGAAAATCAAAACCACTTTAAAGCTTAAAAAATGGTTACCATTAAAAACAATCAACAAGGAACTGTAGACTAGAGGGTGGATGGAATTGGTGTTTTACGCCAAGCCACCAACTAAGGCTATATCATGGCAAGGCAGCGCCCTGTAGACTAGAGAACCAACCCTCTACAAACTGCGCTGCATACACATAAGCCTCCAAGCAATACACTAGCCACCATAACTGATCATTGCGAAACATAGTGCCAGCAAGCACAGTTGATAAAAAGCCCACTAGGCAGTTATTTTCAACCTTTTCTAAAATACTTTCAACCCAATGAGAGTTAGAGACAACTACAGCCATGTGCAAATGTCAAGAATTAACCCAAGTGCTAGAACTACTGCTGCACAGCTATCACAAAAATACTCAAAAGATTAAATGTCCTAGAATAAGCACAGGTGGTAAGAAGCACACTACAATAACTAGCCCTTCTCTCCACTGACCTGTGTGCATTAGTTCATGGCGCCGCAAGTGGTGACTTCTGCGGAAACTCAGCTGACAAACAACACACCTGTATGGGCGTTCACCTGTGTGGATTCTGACATGGCGTCGTAGATACTGCAAGGTGAAATATCCAAATTCATGTAAAAACTTCCACGATCAACGGAAAGTGTTTATTAGAGAAGCAAACAAAACTTATTTTCCTAAGAAACTAGGGGGAAAAAACTAACTTGAGCAGACGTTACCTCTTTTTTGGCAAAGACACGTCCACAGTATTCGCAAGAGTTGAAGGTGATAGAGGAGGTAGATGCTAACAGCCTGTTTGCTGCTGCAATCTGAGCCCTGGCCATCTCCTGTGAACACCATATTTTCACATACTTAAAGGAGGAGCTGGCAAACAACACACCTGTATGGTATATATACAGCATACACTCTTGACATAAGTATCAACCTAGCATGAAACCCTAAAAATGCTCCCATAAAATCCTAAAAATGTTCCTAATTACACTACAGTCGACCGTACTACCAACGAAATTTCTCACTAGCCTGACAATCAAATTTATGATAAATACTAATGTACTTTAGAAGGTAATAATCATAATTTTATGACATCAGTGTACCTATAAAATTCTCTAATTTCTGTCTGCACCCTAATCAGCAAAAGTTTTGTAGAGAAGGGCAGATAAACAAAGCAACCAAAATGTCAACATGTCAAACAAGAAAGTCACGCGTGCCTGCTTGCTTTGCACCACAGTCGTGACATCTGTTTGTACAGCAGTGTCTACCAGATTAGGTGCTCGCGGCGGAGGCTGGTGCTGCGGCTGCTGCTGCTGCTGCTGCTGTTGCCCTGGAGGTGGCCCTGGCTGAGTGACGTAACTCGCCGCTGCCGCAGCTGCCAGTTGGTCCATAATGGCAGGCGGCAGGGGCCCTGAAATGGACACATTCCCCAATCTCAAAATGTCTTGTAAAAAAACATTTTGAGTCAGTCAACAAACAACACTCTTCCCAATAGCAGCTAAGCCAAAATATAATTTAATAAACAAATAAAAAAGTAAATATTCTTAAAAGTAAACAATTTCAACCACCCACATTTCCTTTCAGGGCAAAATATTTTTGGCAAGATTCAGAATGATGACAAAGACGACAGCTAACCCCTCAACAACCTTCTCCCTTCATCTCACAGATTCTAAATTTACTATAATGAAGACGAAATAAATGGTATCAAGAATGCCCAAGACCCTACCTTGCAAAAATCAAGCATTTAGCCTGATAATGTGTAACTTACAACAATCTGACATTAAATTTATCTTTTTAAGTCATTGTACTATTCTTTGCATACTGATATTTAATTTTAACCCTTCAGACAGCAGGCTCTTTTCACTGTGCAAAGCATTCTGTAGTCAAAGGTCTCATCTCTTAATTAAATTTGCTTTATTAAACTCATTTACATTTTGAAATTTTTAGTAATAACAACTGACAGAATATGTTAAAAAGTGTTCATGTTTGTTCAACTTCACAACACTTATTATTTTTTCATTCTACGCTTTCATTTCCTCAAGATAAATTTATTCATGCATTTCATTAAAATGGACAATCAATATTCAACTGGCTAGAATAGAATAAATGCATTAACATAATATTTGTTTATTGAAAGATTTATTAATGCACAACTTTCTATTCACTTCCTTTATTAGCTTAATTAGTTAAAAACAATAAACTTAAAGGACACAGCTACAATATTACCATCACCAAGCTGAATACTTCTGGTTCTACGTCACAAATTTCTTCAACTCTATCATCTCTCAGACAACATTAGTTAAAATTTATTTTTAAAAAAGCAAAATTATAAATGTGCACCAGCTCTATGCACTACTTTCATAAATTATTTTATAGAACTAAGCAAAATAAGACATCTTGGAAATTCACTTTTAAAATGTAGTCTACTATTTCTATTGCTGATATGTAGGGTGTGTGTGTATGTTGATGAATAAGTGAAATGTCCACTGCTTTACTTTAAGCCCTCTTAGCTGATAACTCTTACGATTGGAAATTTGTATTTTCAAAAGTCATTAACAGTTATATATATATATAAAGCTTTTACACCAATTCTTCTATTACTATTAAAACTCCTGCACAACGAGGCATGGTATACTTTTTAGACGCATTCTATAAACTTCTGGCAGATCAGAAAAGACTGAAACTGCCATAGGTGACGAATGCTGTTAGATACATTTCCCAAAAGCAGAATTACACAACAGCAAGTCAAACAATGATATATACTATAGCAAACACTAGTCTGATGTGTTTACAAAAATTGTTTCTTTTTCTATATCATTTAAGAACAGTCTTTAATAATCACAGTATAAGTTTAAACATTTTCCGAGGAACATGCAATAAATACATTCTGATCCTTCTTTGGAATTAGAAAAAGGGAAATGAATATGAGACAGGAGATTTAGTCAAATGTACTAAGCAGTAAAGTTACTATTTCATCTTTGATTCCTGGTGAATGGGATGTAAAAATAAAGCAAAATTTGTGCTCACACTGCAGTGAGTTCATTTCATTTGCTGTGAAACTGGAGTGCACACCTGTTCCAACACAGATTTTTCAAACCTTAGATGGCCCAACATGGTACATTCATAAATTCATTATTTGTATCTGAATTACTGCTGACTCAAAAGAAGCCGGCATTTTTTTATGGATTCTGTACATATCAGGATACAATAAGACTGAGGCATAAAAGTTCCGAGTCCAGAAAGCCTAAGGCTGCATAACCAACAATTGTTGAAATGGCTGTTAAGTTTGGTATGCTGGAAAAAGGGAAAAAAAAACAAAATGCTTTAAAAAAATAAATTAACTTAAAAATAAAAAACAAAGTGCAAATTAAGTCAGATTTAAATAAGTATGCATAAAACCAGTCAAGGCAGGTGTTTCCATCTGCCTTCAATGCATTCAGCCATGGTCCAGCCAGGTAGCTGTTTCTCTGTTAGCCGGGTAGATGTTATTGTTAGGATAATATACCATCTTGGCCCATGCTTTTACCTTCATCTCTGTTGCCAAACGTCACATTGCATTCATATGTCTCAACGAAGATATGTCTGACATAAACTGCTATGGTAAAATTCAGGTTAAAAATGATTTTCATGCTTCTATGAAAGGTATTGTTTTTTAAAATGCTGCTTTAAAGGGTTAATGATGCAGGGAAATCAAACACAAGAATGTTTACTCTCTTTCTTTCTGGCACTATTAAAGAGTGAAGAGTGGCGATGGAGGGGTGGGGGAGCTGGAAGCTCCAGTTTCTCTCTCTAAATGTATATATATATACAGTAATCCCTCATTTATCGCGGGAGATGCGTTCCAGAACCACCAGTGAAAACCAAAAATCCATGAACTAGAAACGGTATATCTATTTATGTAATTGATACACTATATTAAGGCTTTATAAACCCTCCCCATACTTTTACACTACATAAACCTTTCCCATTTCCCTAATAACCATTCCCACACTGTTCTGCGCATGTATTGTACCTTTAAAGTAAATAAAAGAACAAGCACATAATATGTACTGTACTGTAGAGCAATACAGTACCTGTAATAGAACAATAAACCAACAAAATCTCTCTCTGCCACACACATAATGTAAAAAAATTGTATAGTAATATATTTTTATACCACTTTGGGCTTTTTCATCTAAGAATTCAAAAAATGTGACCCTACACGATGAATTGAGTCTTAAGTCAGAAATCTGAGATTTGCCATATTGCACATTTTAAAAAAGTACAGGTTCTAAACTTTCTTTTGATACAAAAGTTGTTCTTCTAGTCTAAA
This sequence comes from Pomacea canaliculata, assembly GCF_003073045.1. Lineage (NCBI taxonomy): Eukaryota > Metazoa > Mollusca > Gastropoda > Architaenioglossa > Ampullariidae > Pomacea > Pomacea canaliculata. The sequence goes on from NC_037593.1 coordinate 24,604,183, forward strand.
AATTCAGTGTGCTATAAATGTTTGAAGTGTGACAGTACGGTGACAGCCATTTTGAAAAAATCGGGTTCAAAGATTAGCGTCGAGATGGTCAACCACATTTGTTTACTCCTACTAAACTTTTGCAAAAAAATCTTTTGATTGGTTAATATTTGAATCATTCCTCAAAGAAGTTGAACATACAGACTCCGGACTTTAAGGAAAGGTATAATGGGGTTATGACTGGGAAACAGAATCAAAACAGCATTTGAATTTCGTCTGAAATCAGTACGAATCACAGTAGGGTACCTTGATTAAAAGGTATTTTAAGTCAATTTCTAACTAGCAGTGACATAGCAGTGTATTTTCCTGATAGTGAAATAACCAAGGAATCCATTTTCAAAAGAAAAGTCAAGCTGCACAAAATTGACCCCTATCACCTTTCGGGACCTCGAGCACAAAACTACTCCGCGCAACTTAAGACTCAATTCGTTGTGGACGGTCACAAATATATATATATTTTCCACTGATCAAATTTCGCAGAAAATCCATGAAGAAGCGTAGATCCACGAATCATTTTTCCCATTAATTTCTTATAAAAACCCGCGAAAGGTGAAACATGAAGTGGCGAGGGATTACTGTATACACATACATGTACATAAATGTATGCATGTGTCTGTCTTTCTCGCTATGTGCATCTGCATGTTTGTAAGAAACAAAGAAAGATAAATACAATATGGTGCAGGAATCACTGTAAGTAGAAACAATGAATGATCTGAGAAAGAACATGCCACTCATTTTATTCAAAATGTAAAACTTTTAATGTGAAGTGCTCCTTAATGTGATACTTTATTGATACCCTCATTTTGTACATCTGAAATATACCTGAGACCAGCTAATTAAATACAAGCTGTGGCTGATTTTTTTGTTTTTTGTTTTAGAATGATGTTCTCTTTTTTTCTGTACAATGCTCAGTATAATCTTTTTCATTTATGATGCTCACTTCTCTTTCACAGTCGATGTCTATTGTTTACAATCATACGTATCTCTTGCTTTAGAGATAATGATTATGGGAGTAAAATAAAATCAAAGCTCTTCAAAATTATAAACCATACTTAGTTACCTAAATTATTTTGTTCTCAATCTCCTGACAAATGATAGCCCTTCGACGAATTTCATCTGCATAAAATATTATCATCTACAAGTTTTTATCTTCTCTCAGATTTTGGCAAGCTTTAGACAGAATCAATACGCAAAGCCTTCACTACCTGCAAAACCTTCACTAACTGACAGATCTGCAGACACAGCATAATCACAGCTTCAAAAACTGCTTGAGACAAAAAGTGTGCAGTTCTAGGTTATTAGCTTATCCACAAAGTGGATGTCACAAGTCCCAAAGGCACCGAAGTCACCTTTATTCACTGCTGGTCCTGTCGCATTAATACTTACATGAAGGAAAAATCACCATATTGTATTAGCCATTAAAAAAAAAAAACTATTCAACATAAAATAACCTACCATAACCTGTCTCAATTGTCTGTACTGCTTCTGCTTGCAAAAATAGCCTTGAATTTGGCAAAGACTTGCCATTTTTCAGAATTTCATCCATGGAAAGAAAGAACTGCAAAGATTAACAAGACAAACTTAGAAGGCATAAGATACAATTAAGGTTTCTATTGATACTGGCCCCGTAAGTTTTCAGAGAAAAACAGAATATAAATTTTGAAAAACGCATTCTACCTTTCTAAGTTCTCGGCAAGAACTTTCATACTTTACTTCTTGTAAAAGTACGGCGACACTTGTTTATATTGACCATTAAGAATGTACACTACTTTCTCTGCATAGATGGAGTGTTGAATCAAAATGGATTGTGCAGTCATGTGTGCATTTCAGCAATTTATTCACTCACAGGAAAGTGATTGTAACATGTATTAAAAAAAAAAAGACTATTTCACTTCCTGCTAAAATCATGCAAAATATGAACTGAAATCATTGTTTTCAAGCATGAATCCCACCAGAAGATGCAAAAATGCACAATTCTGTCAGCAAACCAAACCCAACAGCCAAGCAATCAAAATAGTTTGTTTAATCCACAACAATATCAAAGAATAAAAATAAACATCAGGTGAAATAATAAAGCAATATAATGTTATATTTATTGAAATTAATGTTAAGTAACACTTTATTTTCGTATTTAAATAGCAATTGCAATGCCACAACACTGTTTTTTGATATTACCAAAAAGGAGACGCAGTTGATTTTTCCTGATGGCTTACCTTGCCATTATCCTCAAAGTTTAGGTATAATTTGTTTTAAAACTCTTTCAAATATCCTGGATCTTGGTTCCGCGGGCATTTAGCAATCCGAAAACGGCCATCGGGCATCAATGAGAGTCGAGCCGCGCTCTGAAAAGCCGAATCTGGTGCCGTACCACCCACCCAATTTCCCCCTTTTCCCTCCCTCCCTCTGTGGAACCCAAACACTGACCGCCATGGGGTGCGCCAAGTTAATATCAAAATCTACCTCCGGATGGAAAACTCATGCAAAAAACTTTGATTTGTTTCATAAAAAATGATTTCTCTCAATTTCTGCCGAGAAAATACTCACCAGTGGGCAAAAAGAGGTGGTGTTTTTGATCAATCTTGATGGATGTGGAATCTGGGGGCCCGACGGGGGACATTCAGGAAGTCTTCAACTTCACCTTCGACGCGAAAGAGCGTCACAAAAATTACGTCCCCTGAAAGCGTGGGTGTGTTCTTTTTTCGCTAAATCTTTATAAATTGTCAATATTATGCATCCAAATGAAAATAATAAAATATATTTATAACATCAAAATATTAAGATAATGTTTTAAGAATTTTTAAACATCCAGTTTACTTGAGAATAAATAAATTCAGTTCCAATTTGTCGCGCGTTCCCACCCGCCACCACCTTCCTACGTCACACCACCCACCCACTCCTTCTAATCATAATGAGGGAGTTGACGGATCCAAGTTACCGATGTTGCATCATGCCTACCAATAAATTTAAAGTATATATAGTGGCCGTGCATACGTTTCTAATATTGTTTTTCTGAAAGACTGTAAAGTTTGAATGGTCTATGCGACATGCTACATCAGTCATTACAGGCAAGCCATCAAGCTCCTTCAAACCGTGACCTGGGAATGGTTTGTGGCGGACGCGGGTCATAAAAATACACTTGCCCGATTTCATTAGTCAGTAACTATTTTGTATCAGAAAATTTATGATCAAACTTTGTACCTAGTTATCTGTACTTTAAAGTTGGTGAAGCCCATCTCCAGTTTTCTCAATGTTTTGGCGCCAGGAATTTTACTTGGCATCCTGTAGCCGCGGTCATATTTCACAGTTCCCTCCCTTGGTCGTCTCGTGTGCGGGATGGTGAGGGAAGTGATGCTGATGCTATTTTATTGCGAAACAGAAAGACAGTGTTTACAATACAATCAGAGACTATGTACTGGGATGACCTTAGTAAAGTTGTTCGTTAATTGCTTGGGATGTTTTTCACCCTTTAACCTACTTATTGTTTAAGAGTGTGTGTGTGAGAGAGCGATATCAGTGATCGAGAGAGAAAAATATTTCCTAAGAACAAAAATATTATTTGCAACGTACGTGTGTTTATAGCAATAACAGCATAGTATTTGTCCAGCGAATGGCGATAATAACCATAAATTCATCATAAAAATAAGTAAAATGTTAGTTTCGGTATTGTCGTTCCGGAGGTGGCTTTAGTGTTGCCAGTCCTGGCCCTGAAGGGTCTCCCACATGTGGAGCATATGTGGGACATGGAGTGGTGTTGGCGGAGCTGGACACTGGCCGTGTGTGCTTGCGTTTCTATTGTGTTACCGTAATGCGTCTGAACTCAGCTGCATGGGCTCCTTGGGTGAGGGATGGGTGTGGGAGGGCAAAGCCAAAGCGAATGGCGATAATAACCATAAATTCACCATAAAAATAAGTAAAATGTTAGTTTCGGTATTGTCGTTCCGGAGGTGGCTCTAGTGTTGCCAGTCCGGGCCCTGAATGGTCTCCCAGTGCACATGTGGAGCATATGTGGGACATGGAGTGGTGTTGGCGGAGCTGGACACTGGCCGTGTGTGCTTGCGTTTCTATTGTGTTACCAGTTACCGTAAGGTCTGAACTCAGCTGCATGGGCTCCTTGGGTGAGGGATGGGTGTGCAAAGCCAATATCGATGCCACGGTTTCTGAGGGGCATGCATGCTTGAATGTTGTCTTTGTAGTGCATTTCCACCTTGCACAGTTCGCCATGGAACGCGCACGGACGACAAGCCCAGCCCATCTATCTTGCGATCCAGCAGGTGGGATTGACACTTTTTCTGGAGTTGGCGGGCCTCGAAGATTGTGTCTGTGGTGTCGCGCCCAGCATGGAAACCACAGTGGTTTTCAGGATCGAGCACTCAAGAAGCTGAAAATCGAGGCAGTTAAGTAACTGCATGTTGGGCCAAGATTTTTCCCGATGTGTAAGGCAATGAGATGCCCTTGATTATAGCAGGATTAGCGATTGCCCTTTCTTTTCTAATTGGTGACTGTGGTAACATTCTTAAGTTGCTGGGGAATTGTGCACCATTCAAAAAGGACTAGAAGAATTGGAACGCCCACTGCAGCATGCTCCTGCTTTGTACAATTCGACGGGGATACCAACTGATCTTGAAGCCTTACCACTCGCCATCTGCTTGATGGCCTTCTTGAACGACTTCCTCGATCTTCTGTGAGTGGTGTACGAAGGTCGCATAGTGTGTCTTCACCAGGGACAAACGGGAAACGGTTTATCGTTGATCAACGATGGACACTGTCGAAGTTCTGAGTTCATCTCTCCAGGATGTGCTTCAGTGGTAAGCTATGTACCATTACAGCGAGGACGGGATCGACTGGATTCTAGATAACCTTAAGAGCGTCGTAGAAATGCTTGTAATCATGTTTATGGCTTCCGACTTACAGATGAGAGGAAGTCCGTGACAGACACACCCTCATATGATGATTACAGTAGCCAGATGCTAGATGAATATTATATTAATCCAATCGATCATTTCATTTGGCAAAGATATAGATATTTTCCTTCCACCAGTCCAAACAGATCTCATGGGCATGTGAACAATGAAAAGTCTCGCCTTGGTTAAGCGCACCCCGTGATAGAAAACTAAATTGCGGACAACAATCAAGCGATGCATGTTTGACTAACAGTTCGCGTATATACATAGAGTCATAGTCCTTGAAGTCACGCCAGGACATGGGTGGGTTATGAAAACTAAGGTTATGATCCCTTTTCTTCGACTACTCCGCGCCCGGCAAATGAGACTAACGGAGAGGGACCAAAAAATGTGATACTTATCTAAGTAGCGTACGTGTGAGATAACTGCCTGTAATTAAGTTATGTTCAAACCAGTATATATTGAATAAATGATGTAATCAGTTAGACAATAACCATGCACCGCCAAGGGAGGACAGAAGACTCTAAAAGAATCAATAATCGGTCAATAATTCACTTGTTGCAAATCCATATGTAATTACAATTTTTCTTTTTATTAAAGATATGTTGCATCGAAAAAAACTTACCATTTTAATAGGCAGATTAGTATGATCTATAGAATAGTGCAACCAGGGAGACGTTTAAGGAAATCTGTCCGGTGATGGGATGGACCGCTTTTAGAAGAAAGGGGTTGGGAGGGAGACGAAGGACAAGTCAACAAAGTCCTATTGCACATTTAGTTGCCTTTGGGATGACCAACAAGCGATCCTTTTGGAAAAAAAACAACTTATCTTATTAAAAAAACTGTAATCAGAGCTAACGAAGAGGACCCATCGGAACAAAAACATAATTTTCCCCCTCCCTAATTTGTTTTCTGTCGGTATATTTAGCGTACAGCAAAATTTTTTAATAATCTTCCCAAAACTTGAGGATTAATCTAATCTATTCAAATCTTTTTTCGTTACTGCTAATCTCTTGGGCCTCGTCTGTTCAGAAGTCTTTGATCTCGCCTGGAGTGAGTGGTGGTAGTGAAGTGGGTGGGAAGATTAGTGAGAGGAGGTACACCCTTGCTCGGTCGGTATAGAACTTCAAAGCGTTTACAGACGCTGCTCCTTTTTTTTTGTAAATTTGAAAAAAATATCAGACTTCGCTAGCTCTTTTGTGGATTGGTCTTAGCATGTAATTCAATTATTTGTGATTTGTCAGTCATTTAATTTAGATGTTATTTGAGAAAGTATATATATATTTAAAATGCATTCCAATAATTTATTAGGCCACTTTCAATTATGTTATCTGAGGCTTTTTTAGTTTACTATTTTTCTTCTCTATTTTTGTACCGTGCTTTGATTTTATTTTTTACAATGTTATCAGAAAATGATTTTAAGATCACACTATAGGTTAGGTATTTGACACAACAGCATTGACAACAGTCACTGTTAAAACCCTGTGTGGCAGGAAATGTTCTTGGGGCAGGGGAGACAAAGAGGCAAGGGACACAGCTGTAGAAAATTGGGAAAAGAATTGTTGGTGCAAGTGAGAGAGAAAAGTACTTATTAATCGATGGACTGTTTTGTGAAGATACTGCAGTTCTGTCCTAGAAGAGAATAAAATTTTTAAAATGAGAACATGGTTTTTCTACATTAAGATGTTGATGACAGTGATACTTTATTATTGTCCATTTCAAGAAACAAATGTTATTATGTAAGTGTTCCTTTAGTGTGTATGAAAAGGCATTGAAATAGTGTGCCTTCAGGTACAAAAGAACTTTTATACGTTTCTCTTTGTGATTGGCCAAAACAAGACCACATTTTCAAATTTTTCCCTAATTTTTATTACTAATAATAATATTATTTTACACAAATAGTTATGCAGTGCAAATTTTTTTCTGTTTTAGTCAGCTTCATGGTTTCAAGGGTGTTGCTGATACATTAATTGTGTCATACAATATTTTAACTTCATATTTTAAAAAGATTTCTGATGACAAAACTTGATGGGAGAATGTGATGGTCATGACCAACTGGAGAAGTAATAATGCTTTTCAAAGAAATGATTGAATTCAAGATATAATTTCATTATCATTAAAACTGAGCATTTGAATGACCATAATCGAACATATTTTCACTTTGGTATTTCTATACACGAATAAAAGGCATGATAAAAGAATGGTAATGTTTAAATTCTCATCTACTACATGATCATATATTTATGTATGCAAGCTGCTTTTGTCCAGGTGTACACATCAACAAGCTTCTAAAAAAGTATTTGTGTTCAAGTGTTTTGCACACTTCTTAACTTAACAATAAAGAATAAATTGAAAGTTAAATAATGAAACCGAGTGATAATGTCACATTTCCTCTTCACATTCATTGCTATAGTTGTCATTATCATCCATATTATCATCACAAATAAAGTAGTTTTTCTTGTGGGTAGTGATTATTAGCATTCTAACCAGTAATGATCTGAAATGAAAGAAAATGTGAAATACTGCAAAGCATTCCAGCAACAACTTATATAATCAGCCTATAGCACCCAGTCACTTGAATTCTGCATTCTTGATTTCAATTCTTTGTAACACCATCAGAGTTTATCAGAAAGACATTGTCCATTCAATGTATACCTCAGAAATCCGTCAACATTCATGTGTACAAAAAAAGTTTTACCAAACACTTTACATTTACAAATGTAAATGTTTGAAATTGGCTATTTTTAACAACAGATATAAAAAAAATTCAGTTATCATGTCACAGGTGAGACTGAACCACTGGCAGTGAGTTTTGCTTCCACTGTGACTCCATAAAAGGGCGCTGGTACTTGTGGTATGCATCCAAAACCTTCACAAAATAAACAGTAGGCATAATAGAATATCCCTGATAAGGAGCTTTAACAATATAGGTACAGACTCGGCTGGATCAGATTGTGCATGAGACAAGAATGAAGGCTGAGTCAAGATCAAGGTTACTTTTCTTGTCTCAGACTAGAGATAATGTTACATCACACAATGATATCATGCAGAATGAAAGACTACTTTATTAATTTGACAGACTATGTGAGTAGTTTTTTTTCTTTAAAACACCGCCAACAGGAAAGAACAAAAACAAAACAAAAAATTACCTTAATGTAAAACATTAGTTACCAAACTTCTATTAAAAATAATAAACTGACTGTTACATATAGCGTGTAGGGGAGCGGAGAAGAGCACAAAACACAATGTTCTTCACCTGTTTCTCATTAAGCTTGCTTTGCAAGGCATAGTCATACAAAGCCTCATACACGTTTCCATCCCAGCGTCCCAGTGCACTGTCTAGCACAGCATCTGGATAGTCAAATGCATCTACCAGGGCCACAGCATTTGGACGTAACTCTGCCAGCAGTGTCAACAACCGGGACTGCAGAAGTGATACCTGATGACTACTGAAGAATCCATCCTGTTTTTTCCCCAACAAATATGGGTCCAACTTAAGTACTTGGATTAAAACTATTTAAAAATCAATACCAACAACATGATTTTTTAATAATATAGATTAATAAAAACAATTTTTCTATTGTACTCATCAGTGATGTCAGTGCTAAATAACACAAAAAGTGAAATAATAAAAATAATACAATCAGTATGGCTAACCTGCAGAAAATCTCCAAGACAACTGCTTATTCCATGAATGGCATATAACTGCCATAGAGTTTCCATGACATGTTTAAGTCTCCCATTCAAAGGTTCAATGACATCAGCAAATGTTTCCACAATGTAGAGTTGGGCAAAGGCCTTGAAAATGGACAAAGGACCATCTGAACGCTAATGAATAATTCTGAACATTCATAAACAAAATTAGCCACATAAGTGGCAAATAATATAAATGATTCCATTATTTAGAAACTTCAGTAAAAGTTTATTAATGGAGTGAAATGTGTACGTATACCTCTGCCCACAAATAATTGTATATCTCATTTTTCTCTCACTCCATTGCAAGGAAAGCTTTCATGTTTTTTAATGAATGGAAATACTAAATTATCATCTATATTTATATAAAACTATTAGCCAGAATGTCAGAAACATTTAGGCCTTTATACTCATCTTCTTGGTAATTTTATTTTCCAAAATCTTTGTGAAAGAAAATTCTTTTTAAAAGGAGTTAACCTTTCTGTGGTCAACTCTAGTTGTTTATATTCTATACAATAGGTAATATCCTTGCCTTACCACTGATGCTTTGACCAGTTCTACAGAGTTAGCATTCCATGCATCTCCAGACTGTCTTCCCTGCTGGATTGATGTTTGCAGTTTTTGTGCTACATCATACACAAGTCTGCCACAGAAAGGACAGCAGTCATGATAAAAATTTTACTGGTGTATAAATAAACTTGCAGACTTACTCATTTCTTCAAAAGCACATTTCAAGGTAACATTCTGTGTATCTTGTGCTTCCATTTTCTTGTGGTTCCATTTTCTCTGTCTCTGCTATTTCTAAATCTTTTTCCTCTCTTTTCCTGTAAAGCATCCTCGGTCTAATTGTCTAAAGCATATTATTCCATTTTCTTTTTCATCATTTTATGTGGATTGTAAATTTGTAAGTAACAGACTTTCTTTGCAACAAGAAATTTAAAATCATGAATTCTGGCACAGCTCATAAATAGATATCAAGCATCATGGCCTTGCAATGAAACAGTAATATTGCCTTCATATTCAACAGTGTGTTGGCCAGACTTGTTTATTCTTTGTTACTCCTCCAGGAGCATAGAGCCACAATGGCAAGACTACAAGAACCATATAAAAAGACTCTGTGGCATTCTTCAGTTGCTAAAAAACTACCCACCTTCTTGCACGGTGTTTGTAGGCTAGAATAAGGTCAGCTGTGCTCCAGCTGTTGTCTAGTGAACTCCTACCTCCAGAAGACATTTGCAGAAATGCTAACACACCTGGGAGTGACTGACCCTTAGCTATTCTGCTGCAGCTTTTCACAAGGAACCTGATAACATGAAAAAAAAAATCTCCCTAACAGTCTAATGGTTTTCAAAATTCTGTAAAAACTTGAACGAGCATGAGATTATGCAGTTTGGTAGGAATTTAACTGATTTCTGAAAGGGGCAAAATTATAATTGTTTCTAGTAACAACATATAAAGTGAATCCAACAGTGTCATGGATAATTATAATTTTCATTGTAAGTGAAAGTATTCCTATTTTGTTTGCGTTTTTTTTAATGGTAACTGGCTAAAATGGCTTGAGGAGGTCTTTCCAGTGGACTTTCAATACTCAATGTGTGTGTTAGTAGTTTGAGTGTGCTTCTGAACTTAGCAAGACCAAGCAGTTTACATGCCTACCACTATGTAGTGATACCACAATTATAATTCTCTCATACACAATTACCTCGCTGTCTGAAGCATGAGGACAGTGTTCTCCCCTTCATAAGTACAAGATGGTTCCACAGACTTGAAGATCTTTGGCAGACCACTTGCCTCACTATAACCATGACCACCACATGCAAACTGACATGCCTTGGCTCCTTCTGTGCATATCCATCCGGAGTATGCCTTTAGGGCTGCAGATAGTGCATGGAGCTGTAAAAGAAAGAATAACCAAACATCAAGCACTAAGGACTTTGATGTAGTATGGAAAACATGCCAAGCTTGTACTCAACTAGTGTGCTAGCAGCTCATATGTCTTTCTGGGACTCAGAAAGATCAGGCAACATACCAAACTACCACCACCACGAATTACCAGTCTCATCCTCTTCATCATTAATTGTCAAAAGTCATAACAGTTATAGAGTTAATTGTTTAATATCTTTGGTTTTGTATGTGTCTATGGCATTGTTTTCTATATATGCTCAATTTTTGGAACTTTGAGAAACATTCTTTTCATCTGTCTGGGCTATACTTACAATGGGCAACTCTTCTAAATTTCCTTTGTTGATATGAACAGCCACATTGTGATAGTAGGCCATAATGGCTTTGCTTGCAAACTTAATGGCATAGGCATTTGCCATTTGCGGAAACAAACAAAACTGCTGTGTCTGAAAGTCCAACACTTGCACTTCTCCAGAGCTAGAAACAAAAAAGCAAAAAAGGTTAAAGATACTGACAATTTGTGTTCTGCCATTCTTAGACCTCAAAGAAAGAACCTTACAACTTTGTATTAACACTATATATTTATATATCAAACCATATTAACATATCTACTATGGCGCTTTGGATCTTTTATCAACATCAAGAAATATAATTTTTTCACTCTGTTATTATTCTCAACTAACTTGCTGTTTATTCACCTTCTTGTTGATTTATCTTGTTAACCCCCTCCAACATTCATGTAAATAAACAACCAATCAGGATAAATCTCAAGGCTATATATGACACTCAGCATTTGGCAAACTCTTTTTTTAGGAAATAGCTTTGTGAAAGTGCCTTGCTTTTCCCATTTGTTATTTGACATACACCACAGTATCTCTAATTCAAGTTGTGTTTTGCTCTATTTTCGTTCTCAACAAGATGGCAAACAAAGCAACAAACCTGTTCAAAATTTTAAGGGAGGGTTATATCTATATAAAACTGAAATTTTGTAGAGCCACCAGTAATTCAATTAGCAAGCTCAAATATTGAAATAAACAAATGAAATTAAATGAAATCTGTTGTGTCCATGCGAACAGCATTCTTTTCAATGGAAGAACTGGTTCGCGAATGCACAGGAATATCACTGATTTGAAGTCAAATTTTTACAGGCAATACTATATCACAATTAACAACACACACTAAATCACTATCATACCACAAAACAGCAAGGTTTCCTAAACAGGTTCAGGTAGCACTAGAAATGAAAAAAATGTCCCAAGAACAGTTGTCAAAAACTGTTTTCCTTGATGTTTTAGAAAAATAAGCTGACGACAAAAATATTTTACAAAACTGGTCTTTCTTCCTTATTTGACACAACCATAATACTAATTAATAAACAGTGATAAATCAGTGAAGCATACCCAGGCTCAATTTCTGACTGTCTTCGTACTGCGCTATATCGCACAGCAATTGTGACAGCCATACACAAAGAGCGTTCATTGCTTCCAACAATCATAGCGCGTAATGATGTCATTCCAGCATAGAGGAGACGATCATTTGCTGGTGAGATATATGTGCCATCTGGTAGAATCTGAATAATCCAGACAATTAAATCATATTTTATCCTTTCATTTATGCAAGATGGTGTCAGTGGGACAACATTTGTGGTATTTATTAGACTATTCATGAGACTGATTTTTCTTAATAAATATAACCAATTTTTTTCATTTTTTTTAAAGATGAAGATCAATATGGGTGAATTATTTAGATATTTGGCATGCAACAATTTAGCTCTTCTAGTACATTTATATATGCTTAAGAGTTATCTACAGTATCAAACTATTTTTCTATTGAGTGCATTGTAAGATTTAGCGTTGAAATATAATATAAATATATAAATATTTTTTAGGCATATACAGCTCGTGGTTTAGAAGAAAAAATTTCATAAGATAGTTTAGGCATTTATGAACACAACTATCTCCCTTACGTGACGAAGGACGTACGTTTGAACGAAAGTCTCGGCGATTTCCAACACTACCTGTCTTTTACGATTGGAAACATATGGTGAGGTGGATGTACTCAGCTCTTGCACCTTCTTAATGAAACAGCTGTGAATTTCTATTGACAAGAACATTGTGTGTTCATGTCTTTCTGAATTTAAAACATCAGACTCAGCTTCCTGGAGGTCTATCTTGGATGATATTACCTGTGTAAGCATTTGTGTAAAAAACTTGTTCAGAACTCCACTTCACATACCCATTTCTGGTTGGATTATCATAAAAGTACGTTCTTAAGCAGCATTAAGGTAAGATGGATCCACTTCAACACATTTTGATCTGTCAGTATCCATTTGAATTGTTCGTCTATCTTGTTTAGTTATTTGTTAATAATATATTGAAAAAGAGGTAAATTCATGCGTACAGAGGAGTTTTACCACCTTTAAGAGGGAAATAAATGTACTGTGCTATGTTGTGTTTAATGTATGCTTGCTTTACACATGTATATAACAGTGATGTTTACAAAGATATAGGCTTTACATATTTAGGATCCAATGCCTATAAACTGCATTTTGTTTCAGCAGATGGCCTTATTCCATGTTGTTGAGTTTTTGGAAGAAGCACAAGCAGGTTTAAAGGGGCCAGTAGCAGTAATTCCCGACAGCTGGCTGCTACCATATACAGATCCCAGTGGTAACAGGTTTTGCAACTGGCCACCAAAATCTGTTAAAGCAGATGCAAACTTCATTATTAAAGCTAAAAAGCCAGATTCCTTATGGCCATTGTATCGAATTCGCCTGCACAAGTCATTAAGTAAGTGCAATTTTTTAATTCATAATTAATTCTTGTGCAGAAAGCAAATATATGAAGTGTGTGAGCATTAATTGTCAAAATGACTGCTATGCCATAATTACTTGAGGAGACAGGAAGGAGATAAAAAGATGAAATCTAATTTGGCTACTTTTTACTGTTTCCATGAAGGTAACTACCAAGCAGCTAGCCAAATCTGCGAGAGACTGAAAGACATGTCGGAGGTGGAGAGTGATGACACAAATGCTCCCACTCAAACAAAAAGGCCAAGGATAACTCCGATTAGATTTCGGTCTGTTTTCATTTTCTCTACTTAATTTTAGGGATTTTTTGGATATCCTGTAAGGACACAAAGCTGTGTCAGCTTCTGGTAAAAGTAGCATACTGAAAGTGATAAAAAAAAATTTGTCCCATAACAATAAAATGTTATTTAAAAAAAACTAAGTTATGAACAACATATCGACAGCTTATAGTTTTAAATTTACTAAGCGAAATAATTTTAAGCAAATGTATTCCTTTGACACAGGGAAACACAGCTAACAGACAGCGATGGAGAGAAGAATGCTGAGGAAACACTATGTGATGACTATTCAATGCAGCAGTGTCCACCACCATTGCCATACTCTCTCTACCACCAGTTGTCCATCCTCGGGTGTCCAAATAGCGGCTGTAGACAAAGTTCTACTTCAGCTTTGCCGCTACAGCTCCAGAGCGCATTCTCTGGTTGTCGTCCGTTTGGGACCACACCCCCTTGGAAGGTAATTAGAAGTCATTTTGTTTATAATCATTTACTAAAATTTTTCTTACCCTCGGCCAAAGACTTATGAACAGCGTTTTTGTGAAATATAGCCAGAAGTCGAAAATAAATCCAGCCTTCTTTGCTATAGTGAAGAAAAAAACTGAAATAAATATGGATCACATATCAGATATATGACAAATGGGAAAAGCAACCAAGATTAGTGATATTTTCCTGGCATTGTGAATAATAGCAATGTAAGCAAAGATCACTATTTTATGTTTTCTGCTATTGTATTTGTTGTTCCAGCTCAACTAGAGAAACTTGGACAGCAGGTAGAGAAACTTGGACAGCAGGTAGAGAAACTTGGACAGCAGCAACTATCTCTCTGGAAGAGATTAAAAATGATATAAACAATATGAAAAGGAGGCTTGCAAGGTTGGAAGCACAACACCAGGAAAAAGAGGTGACAGGAGGAAAACTTCCTGAAGGATTTTCAGTTCCTTAACATCTTCAGAGGATGTTGACCGCTGGAGCGGGATTTGATGACAGAGCCAGGAAAACGGACACGCTTGGTATGTGCTTTATTCTGATTTGTTAGTAAGAGGAGTCAAATCTATTGTTGCTATTCCCTTTAAAGATTTTCATAGCATTTTATTGTATAGAAGAAATGACATGTCTGCAGGACTACAAAGTAACAAAGGCATTGTTTATGGTGGCATGGATTACAGCTGATAAAAATTTTCGGTAATCACTTAAAGCTAGGTTACAAAAAAAAATGTAAAACTTCCGTAATGGTTTCATCCATTTTTTGGTCTTATAATACTCATTATCATAACATGTATCCTGATACTGCCCACAGCAAGTTTTATTTTTAAAAAATGATATAGGTTTATTATTGTCTGTTTCGCAGGAATGCCATTTAGCCATGCGTGGAGGATCCAGTTTAAAGCAGGTAGTGAAAAACATGCTATCTACACTATTTTCTACTGAGTTAGCACGAAATTACAACTTCAATGGTCTGAAGGGGAAAAGGGGACTCAAAAACCACCCCTTTCTTTTACAAACAATACAGGGTAAGGATTTAAATATTTGACTGTGTTTTCATGAGATTTAAAAAAAATGACAGTGAGATAACTCCAGCCTGGATAACTTTTCGTACATCATTTCATCGTGACCCAATTACATTGCACAATTAAAAATATGGACACATGTTTATGCAATGTCTAATCCTTTAATCAGCTGCTTAACACTGTGTAGAGAGGAATGAACACAACAATTTATAGACATCTTTAGAGTTCCCATGTATTGGGATTGTTTTTGCAATCAGTATTTCCAGAGTTTTCCTGCTTGCAGAAATTATAATGCAGTTCCACTTGTAGTTCCTTTCTGATTTTAATGCTTTAAATTATGCCACTTGTACCTTCCTTCATTTCTCATTATATTCTGCATTTTAGGGTTGGTGACCTGAAATTAAGTAATTACTTTTTTTGCAGACCTCATATTCTTATATTTGTTCTATTTTTAGATGCTGCAAGGAAAAGCTATCCCCATGCCACAGATGCTGACATGCAGGTGCACATGTCCACGTGGTTTTCAGGTGCTCGGGATCGAGAGAATGGGAGGAGGGAGAGGGCTGATCTGTGCAAGTCAGTACACATGTATTGTTCTGAGATGGACCATGAGTAAAGCTGTATAACTTTATCTGCTGAAAAAAAACTTTTGCTTTTCACTGGTTAGTGCAGATTTTTATTGTTGTGGGGTGGACCACAAGTAAAGCTGTACAACTTTCCTTTTCTTAGTTATCATAGTACACTTTTAAATTTTGCATTTTGTTACTAGGTTAAATGTCATTAATACCATAGGCTCCAATCCAACCTGGAACTGTTTATATTTATTTTCATGGATTTTATTTATTTTAAGAAATGCCTGTTCAAATTTAATCACTCATTTTTGAGAGCAATTCAGTTTCATGCTCATCAACTGATATATTGTCATGGATCTTTGAACTTTTCTTTGGAAAAATATAATTAGTGTTAAAGAAACTGCAATTTAATTTTAACTTGTTCGCTACGCAAATTAAGGTGGTCAAACCCCCCTGTACACGTACGTGAATTTACCCTTTTTCAAAAAAATTATTAAAAAATAAGTAAACAAGATAGAACGACAATTCAAATTGATTATGACAGATCAAAATGTCTAGAAGTTGAACAGTTTACCTTAATCTTGCTTGAGAACTCACTTTTATGATAATCCCAACCAAAATTAGTTATATGAAGTGAAGTTTAGAAAAAGTTTTTTTTTTACACATTTCAAACATAGCGTGGCTCGAAATTCGGGAGCAAAAGAAAACCATTTTTACACCATTTGTGGTCAAATTATACTTCATCTGAAGCAGGAATATCTTCTGGGATGTTCTTTCTGTTCTTATCCGACGTTTCAGATGCATAATCTTTACGATCGTGTACAATCGAAAAGGACAGGTAGTGTAGAATATCAGCGAGACTTCCGTTCAAACGTACGTCCTTCGTCATGTAAGGGAGATAATTATAACAATGCTTCAGCCCTATGTGTATACTGGGTAAACAAGCGAGCAGGGCAACTACAGCCACTCGTGTTGAGAGCGTAAAGAAAGAGTTAATGGTTTTGTCAATGGTTACATGTTTTAGCTTCTTCTCCAACTCTTAATCAAATATCAAATGTTCATTAACATGTCATAAGGAAACATTTTTATGCATTTAAATATGAATGAGACATGAATAGTTTTGTGCATGCAATTGTGTATGAATTTTAATTTTAATCGAGCTGCAACAGAATTGCCCTCTGGGACAATTAATAATTAAAGTCTTATCTTATCTATCAATGAGACATGCTGTACAAGTTGTGAATGTTAAATTATTCTTGTGATTACCTTGCTTGTTATCCTTATTTTCCCTGACATTTCTACTTCAATAAATGTCAGTAAACAACATATGTTTGTTTTTTTGTCACATTTTGCATTTTTTGTGCACTTTTTTTGGTGCTTCTTATGGAATCATTGCCCAACAATCATTATTAATCCATTTGTTAGCCATTAACAGGGTTATTTTGATGTATGTGATATTAATGGTATTTTTAAGAATTTTGGCATATCCTGATTTAAAACAATGTAAATCAGAATATGCCAAAATACCTAAAAATACCAATAATATCCTCAAGAAGTCAACAGATTTATCTGGGATCTACCTGGCTTTTACATGGGTCCCTTGCTTTGCCCGTTTTTTCACTTTCGGCCTGGGACCCATATGGATTTGGCAGATGAATCCCGGGTAAATTCCATATGGGTCCCATATGGGTTCCTCTTTCAATGCTACTAGGGAACCAATCTGGTGCCTGACACACAATTCTAGCAGAAAACTAGTCATGTTTTCAATTTAAGGAATTTATATGTAGCAATGCGTGCATGCGCTAACAAGTATACATACATACAGATGTAACACAATTGCACACAAAAGTATTGTAAAGCACACACACAATTTCCCCCCCCCCCCAACCCTGATTAACACCTCCATATCTGGCTCACCTGAGAGTAGCGCATTAGCATATTGGTTCGAGGGATGCGAAAATGATCAAACTTCAGGAAGCCATTGTCATTACTCTCAAATCCAAACTTGTTTCCAATATCGCCCACAGTAATTCCTACAGCATAAACAATAGGTTTTGCAACTAGTCAGTAAATCTGACATATTTCATGTATCTGCTATAAACATTTGTTGTAAGTTAAGACTGAGATTATATGTAACATAAACAAATCAGATCAAGATTATATCTGCAGCTTCTCTTTGTGTTTTGATTGCAAAAACAGAGTTCATGAATTCTTAACTGACTGTAGCAGAAATGGCACTGAAACACTATGAAAATTGTTTTGCATGATATGGTATGAAGCAATGCCCAGACACTAGCTGCAAAGTAGTGTGATGATGCATGAAGAACTATGCTGCACTGCACTGTATAAATGATGATGTATATGTGTTTAATGTATGTATGATGCAATATGCAGCATTTTAATATGGTGAATTACAAAGTACCTGGTAAAGGTTCATGAGTGTTGAAGTCACGGATTTGCACCAGAAAAAAGTGGTTGCCAAGGTTCTGTCCATTGGAAATGAGCTGGGCCATGACTACACAGCTGTTGCAAGTTTTTCCCACTGACACAAGCCATATTGCCACATATTAGGAATTATACATAAGGCAAGTGTGTGGTTATTAAGCAGATGTTTTTTCCTTCTCACTCTCCACCCTTGACAATCATGAAATAAAGATTGGTTTATACTTCAATTACTTACACACACAAAGTACATTTGAGTGATTCATAAACAGTTATTAAGGTGTCTATTAAAAAAAACAAAAACAAAATTTTAGTGAAAGATGCAAAAATCTAGGTACGTGACATGGCCTCTTGCATCTCAATAACTGCCTTTTATAGACAGTCAGATCTGCTTTACTGAATGATGAAAATGAATGATAATGCCACCCACTCTAGAAATTTTAAGCAGAAGTATTAAATCTGGCATATTAAAAATATATGTAGTACTTTTTCTCTTTTTCCTTACACCTTTACTTGTGGATGCAAAATGAAAATGTTATTTATTCTGATTGTTTCTGTGACCATTGCTCGTTTACCAACCACTGCTTTTACCAACTTAAAAAAACAATTAATTTACTAAAACAATAACATTATGGGTTTGTAAGCATGTCAGCATTATGCTGTAGTGCACTGTATTAAAAAAATACTTATTTAAATAATGAGTGTGTGATGTAAAAACAGTATTTTAATAATATTAATACAATCATAAATTTTAATAATAACAAAATAATGCAAGCATTAGAGCTGGTGCAGTGAGAGGTATTATTTGATGACTTGAAGGCGAGATAACCAGACACACGTTAAAAGTTATACCTTCAAATCATTCCTCACATCTCCACCATGACAAGAGTTGCTAAATAAATATTATAATTACCAGTCGCCTTATCTATGGAAATGAAACATTACACAAAGAAGCCTGCAAACTGCAGAACATACACCACAACAGACTTTATCCTGTTTTATCTTCCAGTGGTATTCACATTTTTCCATATTTACCCAAAAAGTGGGAGGAGGAAAGATGTGTAGGCTCTGCTCTCACAAACAGTAAATTATTAATCCTAAATTTTATGTCAGATATAAATTCACAAAACAGTCTAGCTGCTTGTGCAAACTGTCAATCGTTAATTCTACATGTTATTTTTTGATATAAAGTAACAGAAAAGTTTATTCAGGTGACTTACATCCTCCTGGCCAGTACTTGATAGAGGACACAGCTGGTGATTGGATAACAAACTCCTCTGTCTTAGAGTCATAGGTTGCTGTTGTTTCCAGACCTCGCAGGAATGAACCTAATGATGGAATTTACTTTCAGTCTCAGTGACCCAGTTATGTTACATATGTCAAAATATTGAAAATATTGCTTGGCTGATGCAGATATATGTATTCTAGGCATATTGTTAAAAAACTATATTAATGTGCACATGTGCCTGTGAGTACATGCATACTCTTAACTTACCATGTCCAATCTCTGTTTGAGCATAGGTACCAACCACTCGAAAACTTTTCATCAATGGTAGCCATTTTTCCTTTTGAGCATCAGAAGCCAACTTCTCCACAGTGCTAACAAATGCTGCAGAATGAAGCGTAAAGCCTGATGGCTCATGTGTCATGACAGCCCTAAAAGGACAGTATGCAGTAAAAGAATCAATTCTGGCTAGAAAGCATAGCAAGGAAAACAGTTCCACAATGAAATCCTTCAAAATAATTCCAGTATAGTGATAAATAATTTCCTCACACACAAAACATAACACATTTGCTGTTACATAGTGTGTGTGTCTGCCAACCAGCAAATTTCATAGTAAGAGTTTGAAGGGTTTTTTTTAATGCCTGTACGTTTTACATAAACCATTACTAAAACTAAACAGTATATTGTTATGCAATTTAATAATGTTATACCATTGACAACACAGCTAAAAAAGGTATTGGAACATTTTAATATACATTTTTGTAAATACCCCAGGCTTTATGTTTCAGCCCCACCTAATTTTAAGATAAGGCTGACAGCGAAATTTAGGTAAAAATAGAAGAAAAGATTTTGCTTGAAGTATGGAATATCCCAATTTTAAATGTGGAATGATATGATCGAGGATGCAAAACTAAATCAGGTGAAACAAAAATTTCTGGTTCTACTAAAAGATACTTTCAATATTCACAAACCACTCGAGCATGGTCTGATGTTATTTATTGAAAGAAACATGCACCATGTATATTAAGAGGCAAATATTTTGCTTTTATTAATTATCTCACATTTATACTAACTTCCCCATTATCCTGTTTTTCAACAGTGTATAAAATTTCATCTAGAAAGTATTATAAGACATAAATTGTAGCCAAATGGGCTGTTTTTTTTTAAATATAATTTTATTCTTCACGTGGTACCATCTTGTGGACATATTTCTTGAAACCATAAGCCATATTCTATTAAGGATAAATGGATGGCTATGTTAAATTCCAAACACTGGTTGATCAATCATGTTATTGTGCTTGATTGAAATAAGGCATTTGGAAAAGAACAGTAGAAAGGAAGGCAAAGGACGTTGAAACCACATGGGCCCAACTGAATGGGGCTGCCCAAAAGTGAGTCCGCTGGCGAGATGTTGTTATGGCCTTATGCTCCTCAAGCAGTAAGAAGGACTAAACTATAATTAAACAAATAAGGCACACTTTATTCAGAATATATTGGCCAACACAGAAACTCCTCAATGATACTGTATTAGGAAGGAAGAGGAAATAAAGGCAAATTTTTCACTGTGTGCAATCTATGTTTGTAAAGTGTCCCACCATTGTAACTATAAATGCTACACACATCATCAACTGGGTAATGCTTGACTTCTATAGTGATCTATCAACAAAATACATCTGCAGTAACTCACTCGTTTAAGTGATATAGATCTGTAGGATCTGAAAGCCCCAACTGTTTTTCCAGTTCTGAAACGTAAGCAAATTTTCGCAGAAGCAACTCATATTGTTCTTCCCTTGACAGCTGTGCCAACTTTCGATGTTGCAACTTTGCAATACCTTGTATGGCAAGATTTTCTGAAAGATGAAGAAAATTAGGGTTCAGAAACAATTAATTTCCTTCCACATAAGAAATGCAAGAAATAAAGACATAACTAATCCAGTCATTATATAACATAACAGGATCCTAATGAAGAATAAAATAAACACAAAAATATAACAGTAATTTAAATATCTTTTTCCTTAATATCTTATATACATGCATTCAGCAGTCATATGAATACACTATATATAACAATTAAATATAAGCAGTTTAAAATTTTAATCACAAGAACATATAGTATAAAAGTGAGACTGATTGTTGTATAGCAATAAATAACAATTTAAAAATAAAATTATTATAATTGCTAATTCACCATTTCGCATATGCTTTTTCTTATTGATCTCTAACCTGCATGGTGCACACGTACCCAACACTTGAAGTTCTTATTAAAGATTTATAAATGAGAAAACGAGGGTGAAAACTATATGGACTGTAAAAGAGGTTTAAAAGTTTGCGTACAAAAAAATAAAAACGATGGTTGGACTTAAGACTGGTTATGGCAGCTATAACTAGATAACTGCATGACTGTTTAATTATAATGACCTTTGTGACGACTCAATTCGATTATCGTCACAGGCAAGGTACGTATGCACTCCAAAAGTGCACCGAAACGTGGATACTTAGAAAAAGTGACGTTGACCGGAAATCGTACTTTTTCCACTTCTGCTTTTTATTCATCCTTACAAAACTACTCTCTTTATCAGTCATTTCATTTGCTCAAGATGCTTTTTCGCGGAAATTCACCTAATGGTTAAATAATTTCATGGCATTACGACTCTTTGGGAAAGGCAAGATTTTTGCAAATTATTTCGTATAGTTTACAGGTCAAAGTGCATTTCGTCATGGAAGTAAAGAGGATATCCTTTGATGGAAGCACGTACCCAATTAAGCAAGTGCTATAATCGCTTTTCTGCTATTGTTCTTTGAAGCGTACAATTTATGCAAAATGCTTTATGTTCGTTATAAATTACTTAATTTCCCTTGATTCGCCCCACTTCAAGTTCGATCACGAGCTTAATTCTATCTACACGTCCGTACGTGGTACGATCTTACGGACTTTGGACAGCGTAAATGCGGTCAAATCTTCGCAGTCCGCAAATTACAGCTTATAATTATTGACAAGCATGCACATATGACACGACAGTGATCGCGCTTTACTAAACAACAGCCATATAGTGTTCACTTCTACAAATGTATCTGTGAAAAAAAAAAAAACAATAACAAACGACACACACACACAATCCCACTGAGCCCATGACTGAGGTAAACATGGGATCGCTATATGTATTATCTACTATATTTTTAACGATGTTTATTTGCTCAACAGGTACTGTAAAGCAAAACAAATACTCACGAAGGTATCGCTTTCTTCTAGTCTTTTCAATGCCGCCATGCAGGAAGTATGTTAGCTGATCAACGTCAAAGGTTGCATTTTGTCTTTCCCTCTGCAAGTCTGCGTTGACCGCTTGCGCCATGGTACGTGCAGCAGCAATGGTTATCTAAGGTGTCTCGGTGGTGTAATGATGCCTTTATCAACTTGTCGGTTATTTCCCTTGTGTATAAACAGCTCCAGATAGCCGCGGTACATCAAGGTATATTATATATTTCACCAACATTAACCTATAGCGGCACAGAATGCCGAAAACATAATTATGGGTCCCATAGAAAGTATACGAGATCCATGTCCATTTATTCGGCATTAGATCTGTGTTGCTAGGGATTGGATCCACGGACTGACATACAGTGTATATACTGCATGATGAGTATATCCAGGGATATATATATATATCAATAAATTAGTTCTAAAAGAAAGCGGAATTCGGTCCCAAGTGACACAACAGCACTGTATTGTGCAATTTAAAGTAAAATTTTAAAAAATATATTTAAATGAGAGTAAGTGATCATATTTTTAATAAAACATCAAATAGCAATTTAGAGTGCAAATTATTATATATTTCTAATCTTTCAACTCACGCTGCTTCTTATTGGTAAATTATAAATAATAATACAGTTAAAATATATAAAAATATATATATAAGCTCCATATATCCCAGTCCCGTGGCTGAGCTCGTGGTATTTTGCAAACACCCACATGCAACATAACATCCAAACATATTGTCTATGGGATCATGAATGATTGGTAGCCAATTGTAGTTGATCTTATTGAAAATCTGTAATCCAGGCTGCAAATCCTTCTATCCACACTGTCAGGGAAGTGTGTTATTTCCGCCATTGCAGAGAGAATCCACATTTCAGGAGGTTCAAGATGAACTGAATAACAAAATCAACGACCTACAGAAAGCTGTAGCCGAAATCAGAGACTTGAAGGAACGTGAGGAAAGTCTGACCAGGAACGTGAGGAAAGTCTGACCAGGAACGTGAGGAAAGTCTGACCAAAGAGAATACCATCACAAGACTGAAATCTCTGGAGGGAAACATCGAGACAGAAAGAGCTGCTCAACTGGAAACTAAATTTACCTCCGAAAACGCCCAGCTGCGCCTTAGGAACCTGGAGAAAACGTTGGAAGTGGAGAAATCCGCTAACAAGTATGACAGAGCAGAGAATTAAAGATTTGATAAAACAAATCAGGGAACTCGAACAAACATATGATGAGAAAAAAAAAGCAAGGAAAGTGTATCGGAGAGGTCAACTTGGAAAAAGGAAAGAGGAAAAGAAGAAAGAAGTTACGGGTATCTTATTTAAGGTCCATCAGAAGAACTTAATTAAGTCCAAGACCGAGCTGGGAAAAGCCAAGAAAAGATGGACATTTATAGAGGACTGCTGTGAGACAGCTTCCAAGCACTTAGAATACCAGCTGCTAAAATTTCTTCAAGAAGACAGGAGCAAAAAGACAAAAATTATGAGAGTTCATGAAGAAAGAAGCGAGATTCCAAAATTCAAAGAGGTACTTTTCATGATCCAACAAGCTCCTCATAAAGATCAGAGGTTTGCACTTTTCCAAGACACTTGACATGCCTATGTACCAACAACATCGCGACTCCTACAATAATCCGCAAACTGAGCTCGGAGGTGGGAGGTTTATGGATTTACTGCAATGAGCCTAAAGTTGCTACAAATTGTACGAACAATGATCCAGTGTGGCGGGGAGAAGACTTCCTATTGCCATCTATTCCACCCAGTATAAAAATTCACGAATAATGAGGTGTGCTTTAGCCCTGCAAGAATTTAAATTCGACATTAAACCTATTAAAGGTACTAATAATAAATTAGCAGACTCTTTTAATTGTCACGAGCAGAGGCGGATCAAGAAATTCCTTAGCATTGTAGTGAGAAATTTAGTGGTACAGTTAACAAAAATGTGATCATTTTTTTTTTTTTGTAAGAGGGGAGGAATGTCAGGGAAGTGTTAAGGTGTTGTCCTGGGCCGGGGGGTTGGGGGAAGCCCTCCAGTTGCGTCTTGTGTCGGGCGTCCAGAGCGGAGTTCAGTACGTCGACGTCCTGAAGCGTTGTTCCGCGATCCCAGCGTTCAGAATAACAGTTTGGAGTGTGTGTGTGTGCCAGCTACAGAAATCCTGGTGGAATAGTGCCTTAGTGTGTTTCGGAAGTGTGTAAGTGAACCTGTACGCTCATCGTGGATTGAGTGGGAGCGCTCCTGACGCAGAGATATAGGTCTGACTTTTTTCGTTCGTCTAAGTGACACTGGCGGACAGTAACAGTAAGTGTTTTAAATCTTATTATAAACTATCAGGGAGACCATTTGTATTCTGGACCGAGTTCCGAGTTCCGAAATACCATAAGATGGTAACGTGTCATCATCCTTCATGAGTCGCAAATCTGCTTCCACTTATTATTTTGGTCTGGTGCACACACACCCACACCACTGTCACTGCATGAAGATTTATAGGTGAGCGATCGATGTTATAAACATCAAAACTATATCCAGAGAGCAAAATGAGGTTTTAAAATGACTTTGTTAACTAAAGAAACTGCGCGCATGACTGTTATTAATATCGACCTTTGCGACGACTTTAATCGGTGATCCTTGCCACACGAAAATGAAGGTACAGATGCACTCAAAATGTGCACTAACTTGGAACTTACAAACTATAAGAGTCCATGACTGAAAATCGTACTTCAATCACATCTGTATTTTTTTTTTTGTGGTATTCCTAATCGAATATTTACATGATTACAAACTACGGCCTGCTTGCCAATGCATGTATGACGTATCTTTGGTATGCTTAGGATGCGGTAATTGGAGAAAGAAATAATTACTTGAAGTGTGTGTGTAGACCTGATCGAAATGAATGTTGGGAGTTTTTGAGAAAAAGAATGGTGACAGATCATGCATTGACACTTGTGATCAACGTGTCTGCACGAGTAGCCAGTTCAATGATTTTGAGCAGCCGATTTCTAAAATCTCTGACGTTTGTCGAGAAGCTATCAAAGCATCGAGAGAGAAAGTAGTGCAGTGACGACTGCCGCCCTTAAAAAAAAAAAAAAATACAGCTGATAAGGTGGCAAGAATGTGAACGTTGTTCACTGTGACACTGTCAATATGGAGTCCCCCTCCTCCTCGATCCTCCAAATTCGGGCATCTTTCTACGCCACTGTATAGGGGTCAAAATCAAGGTTTGCACATGTACAAGGGAGCACAGACTATATTAATTGAGTGTTCGATTGAGAACTATATATCTGACAAACGGCAGAAAAAGCTGATCGAGTGACATACTTGAATCGTGACAATTAATGAATTAGTCATAAAATATGCAAGGTCACATATTATGCTGTGAGTACTTTCATTGCGAGTGCTGATCGAGCTATATACAACACACCCAATTCTAAACAATGTAAAATTGCAATGGCAGGTATATAAGGAGGATCGAGTGATATCTTTGTCACACAGTTTCAGTTTTATTCCTAGTTTCAGTTTCAGCGTGTTATATATATATATCATCCGCAAGTAAGACTATGTTCACAAACATTTAATGATAGAGTCGAGCTATATATCAACAGAATTAATGAACCTCCTGCACCCCCTCCAAAAAACAACAACAACAACTGAATAATAATAAAACATGGACGCGCGCACCATGCATAGCATGCATGCAATGTATGATGTTTATTATATAGAAGGGCAAAATGGGACGATGAAATATGCACGAATTAGCCATGCATGCAGTATATATATAGTCAGCTAATTATGTCACAGCGACATATATAAGCTGTCATTTAAGGAACCACGGATCGATCAAGGACGCGCGTACTAAGAAAGTACACATAACAGCAACTGCACGCATGGAAACCTGATATCTCCCAAATTATGTTTGGGGTAATTCAATTCGTCGTAAAAGTTATCTTATCTGGCGTCCATGGAACACACTCAAAAAAAGGTTATAGACAGCATATATTTTAAAAAATTTTGCGTGTCCTCTAAATATTGGGAGGATGAGATAGAAAAATCAACCTGTATATAGCTTTCCTATATTAAAAAAAAAAAAAAAAAAGACATTGGTAGACAACGGGTTTTAACAATCTTACTGTTTGCTGCGTACCCGCAATACGACACTTATATATATATTATTTTTAATAGGGACTCACTACGTATACGTATATATGCAATACGTATACAAAAAATATACTTGGTTATGCATGGATGAATATACGTGCCCCCGCAAAACGGTTACGTGATGTTAGTGTGGAAGGGAGATTCAGGGGTGGGTGGGTGAAATGGATATGGCTAAGCTATATAAGCCTTGCACGGACTTTATTTAGGTCCGCCGTGCTATCAGCCGTTGAAGTAGACTTCGTCCCACTGTCCTCAGATTGTCCAAGTACGGTAACTCTAGTGTCAAGCAAACATGGCCGTACAACAGACTACAGTGAATCCTGACTTGGCAGTGGAGAGACAAAATGCTACCTTTAATGCAGAGGAGCTGACGTATTTTTTATACAATGGACCTGAGTGGACTAAAAGAAAAAGATATTTACGTAAGTTTATAGTGTAGAAAGTTCTAAATGAAGTTAAATTGATTGTGAGTCTGTTCGGTCAAAGTTCATTTGTTAACTGTTGGAGTGTCGTCTGCTGCTGGTACATCTTCAAATCCGAAACATGGGAACCTCAAAGCGTTGGGTTTTGAGCGTATACACTCTTGAAGAACGTGTATTTTAAATCTTTAAAAGAGAAAGCTGTTGTAAATATAAACCCAAAATTTTGTTAGGAGGGCTTAGGACGGCATGACACTTAACAAACAGGTGGTAAATGGTTGTGCAGAGGTGGGGTATGAGGGAATAGAATTAGCAGGATTAGAGTTAGGAGGTTGGTTTAGGGATAGTGGGATTAGTTCGGATTTTTTCAGTGTCAGCATGTATGTATTGGCGTTCATAACAGCTTATCTCAATGCATAATGAGTCTTCCTAAGGCAACATATCACCCCCAACCCCACCCCCCGAATAAAAAAAGAATGAATAATGCTTTTGTTTTCAGAAAATTTAGCAATACAAGGTGTGGCCAAACTGAAGCTGAAGCAGTATGCTACATTGTCTCGGGAGGAGCAATATGAAAGTGGATTGCAAAAGGGTGCATACGCCATAACTATGGTGAAGAAACTGGGCCTTAAGTCACCAGCGGAAAGGATGTTATTTACAGAGTATGATATTGGGCACTTTATGATCCTTGTCTGGCTCTGCTGCAACTTTGTTTTTATTCTTTATGTCATTTTACAACTTAAATATCATGTTTATACACAAAGCACATTGTGCATGTGTGTGCGCATGTAAATGCATGCATGCTTAGTGTATTTGTATGGTCATTTTGCAAATTCGGAGACTGCTTAGGTGAAAATTTATTTGGTCTTAAATTTATTGCCTTTTAGTAATGTACTTGACATTGTTAGTGAATATATTAGAATATTTAGCCTCATTACACTGTAATTTACAGGCAGTGTCTTTCCATTTGTTATGATATACCCATGTAATCAAATCTGAATGACATAACAGTTAAAATTAAAATTGGAAATTGTTTCACTAATGTGATGAAGGACTGTCTTGTTTAATCCCTTTCTGCAGGGCAGTGAATCCTCATGAGGCAACAGGCTTCAATCTACATAACTCCATGTTCACAGACACAATCAATCGCCTGGCCAGTGACGAACAGAAAGAAAAGTGGCTTCCACTAGTTCAGTCATTTCGTATGGTTGGCACATATGCGCAGACTGAGCTTGGACATGGTAAGACATGTAGTCAGATAAGCTTTGCCACAAGATGTAAAGTTCTTAGTTAGAAAATCTGATCCTATAACAGAGAGTTAAAGAGAAATAAGTAAAGAACAGTGTGCCTTGAAAACTCCCTCTACACCACCAGCAGGTGTCCATCAGAAATGAGAACCTGACTGATCAAGGGAGGTAAAACAAAGAGTGTCGGACTCAGCCGTCCACATAATGTGTTAGATACAGTGAAGCATTCACTGCCACTATAGTTAGTAGCCATTGTTCTTTGTCATCTGCTCTAATATTGTTTAAATTTTGAACAAATGGGGAAAAGTTTGGATATGTGGATTAATGGACATGTATTTATTTTTTGCTTTTGCTCTTTATGCTATGTAGATCGGAAAAATGATGGTATAGAAGTGAAAATTTCTATTTTTGTTTTAGGAACATTTCTAAGAGGTCTGGAGACAACAGCAACATATGATCCCCAAACCAAGGAATTTATACTCAACTCTCCAACAATATCCTCTATCAAGTATTGGCCTGGGGGATGTGAGTATCTGATAATTTTGTTTTGACAGAAAATGATTGGAATTAGTCAGTGTGGCATAGTCTGTCCTCAGGTGGGAAAAAAAAGCAAACATTGTGATGATATATATTGTGGCTTTTGGCTGTAGCAGTGGGATAGCTGAGAGTTATGCACTTGATTATAGTATTGATGACAAAATGTGAAAAATTCACTGGTTTATAGTCAAAAAAGTTTGATCAGCAGTAGCTGGGTCATGAGTAAAAAATCAACGAGTGAATTTTTTTCTAAACTTTTTTTCAGCTTATTGTCAATAGTGGCTGTGTCAGAAAAGGCTAAATAATCAGAAAGTAAGAATAGAGATGCATGTGCTAAAAGTTTTCTGGGAGATATAATATCAGTGTGATGAGAATGTCTGATAGATGTGATATTTGATGAGAATGGTGGGATTCAGGTGTCCAACTCATCAATATTTTTATGTTTGATGCATGTCGTGTGAGTTCTTTTAAGTTTAATCTTGGTTCTTGAAATATTGCTTGTCCAAGAGTCCTCTAAATATGCATATTTAACTGTTGCAGTGGGAAAGACGGCAAACTGCTGTGTGGTCATGGCTCAGCTTATCTCTAATGGCCAAAACCATGGAATGCAATCTTTTATGGTTCAGATCCGTGACTACGACACCCATGAACCACTACCAGGTAAGTGTGATTGTGTTATGCCTATTTTTATTATAAAATCTAGTACATCTTAGGAGAATGTTTCATAGGCAGGTTTTGTTGCAGTATATCTGATGATGCTAATGATACTGGCTTTCCTTGTAAAATGTTTTATAAATATAGAAGAATTGTCTTTGTGCTATATAAAGCTGCACCAAGCTAGGTTTGTTTAAACAAATTCAGGGTTAGACATTTTGATAGTCTTTTTTTTTCTCTATCGTAAAGATGCATCCAGGTAAAAAGCAGCAATTGCAGAAGGCTTATGGCATTGCGTATAACTATTTTTCTGAGATGTGCTTCACATTTCCTGCAGTTTCGTCTTTGATTTAAACCTATGTTAAAGTGCTATTATGTAATTTAATTTTCTTTTTGTTTTGTCATCTTAGGTGTTACTGTTGGTGACATTGGAAATAAATTTGGCTATGCTGGCATTGACAATGGGTTCCTTCGCCTAAACAACGTTCGTATTCCAAGGGAAAATATGCTGATGAGATATGCTAAGGCAAGTGTATTTTCCTCATTCAGCATGCGTTCTACTTTTATTTTTCTGTTGCTTTTTTCAGAACTCAGTGAGTTATGTTAAATCTGTAAGTTATTAAATAAAGTAGACTCATCCTACAGTTTAGAATGCCATGCAGCTGGACTTCACTCAGAGGATGTTTGATTGGTGTTTTACTCGGAGTCAGTAGCTAGGGCTGTACTGTGGTGGTATTGCCCAGGCCAATAATAAGACCATGAAAAGTACCAAGGTGAGAGGCGACAGCTGAACCCACAGCCCATGCCATACAGACCAGTACTTTACCACTCTGCACTTGACTGCCCTAAGGATAGACTGTGACTTTTCATAGAGATAGCAGCCTAAAATAAGGGTATCAGTTAAGTCATTAGAGCCCTCTGGAAGATTTCTGTGAAGTGATTAGTTACCATTATAGTTCTATTAAACATTGTGTTTACCATGATAATCCTCACAATGATTCTGTAGAGTGATTATATTACCATTGACATCTGTTCATCATGAAATGACAATCCATCCCCCATCTCTGAAATCTCAAAAGAAGGAAGAAGTCTGTGTTGTAGAGAAACATGAAAATGTGAGTTATGCTTATCCATTGAGATTTTTTTGCCCTAAATGTTTTGTAGGTTCTTGAAAATGGCACCTTTGTCCACCCTAAAAGTGACCGCCTTGTATATGGGACCATGACAATGGTTCGCTCTGCGATTGTCCACGATGCTGGTCGAGGGCTTGCCAAGGCAGCAACCATAGCAGTAAGATACAGTGCTGTGCGCAAGCAGTCAGAGATCCAGCCAGGGTAAGAGTGCTGAGTGTGGCTGTCATAATCAGGAACACGAAGGCTTATCAACCTCCATTTATTTCTTTTACAATTTAAATGCAAGTCTGCTGATCAGGATCTGTTTTTTTCCCCCATGCCTTTTGCTGAAAGTTATACATGAAATATTTCATGCACGATCTGTTATAGCCTATGTCCCCAGTAATGATTGAGGTTAAGACTGTAAATTTTCTATGGTGTCATATGAAGGAGAGACATAAGAGCACTGAGTAGCTATTAACCCTCTGAGCCCTGCATAAAAGCATAAGTATTACAAAAACTGGCTTAAAACTGAAGACTGTGAAGATGACAGTGGGTGATGTTTCTTTTTTATTATTGCTGCTCTCAAATAAACATTAGTCCAAGAAACCTATCCATTTTTGGAAAGGAGAAAGCTTGAACTTTGCAATGACAGTAGTGAAAATTGTCTACCCCATGCTTCCCCAGCAAAGCCATGATCTTGGCTCATTGTTCTCTGAAGCATTGCTATGGCAGACTAAAGAGCTAAACTGCCATCATGAGAGTTAGGGCTCTGGATAGGGTTAAATCTCTTGTTCACAAGAAGACCTGATCCAGATTGAAACTGGAGGCACCCATTTCTTGTGAAAATTGGAGGAACAAGGACCCTTCGGTGGAAGAAGCTTGTCTGTAGTCATGTGTTTCCTTTTTGAAAAACTTACCAAAAATGTTAATATTTTCTGTAAGATCTAATGCTTGGAAAACGTTATAGTTGCTGTGAAGTGTAGCTTTTAGAAGTCCTTAGAACACCAGTCTTCAGAAAAAATGCAGTTTATCATAAATGACCAGCAAATATAGAAAGTGGACACAATTTAAAGTGCAGTCCTGATTCTGTATCATTAATTTTTGTCTCTTTCAGGGCAGGTGAAGTGAAAGTGCTGGACTTCCAGACACAACAGCAGAAAGTTTTGCCTCAGGTTGCAGCAGCATATGCTCTAATGTTCACTGGTCGGAACGTGCTTGCCTTCTACATGCAGGTGACAAGTCAGATTGAAAAGGGAGCTTTGGAAGAACTACCACAGGTGCCCATCCTTTTGTGTACCATGCACTTCCGAATATAACAGATGTGATCTTATTTTTACAAAGCATAGAATATTTTTGTATTAGACAGTTTTTTGGTCTATATGTTTGTGCAATCATCAGATACTCTTTAGTTCAATTTTTGGTGTTGGGACGATATGGTCATGGCGGAGTTATTTAACTTAGGCAGGAGATCGATATAGCCTAGGAGATATGTTTTAATTAAAATGACCACTCCTTCCCCACTCGTCCTGATTATTGTTGTCTCTACCAGTGCACATCAGTCGATTGTGCTTCATTAACACTTTTTGCAGAAGTAATAACATTGTTGTGCATGACTGACTGTGCTTTATTGCAACATTTTTCAGAAATCGCATTAAAACATATAAAAAGTATGTTTTAAGAGAGTATGTTTGTCTGCTATGGTACTCATGTTGATCGATTGCTCCTATCTGGTTAGCTTCTTCCCTCTATAAATCTTCAGCACAGCCTAATAATGGCAGAATAAGTATGACCAAGTGAAAGTGAAAATAACAAAAAAGACTTATGGTTTTTAAGAGTATTATTTCAATATTTAAGCAAATGAACTTTAATTTATAGGCATTTGAAGTCATGGTTCATGGAATGACAGCAGACTGGTTGATCTCCTTACTATGACCCCTCTGTTACAACTTGATTTTGGTAGATTTTAGGGAGGTTTAACTGTAAAAATTATTTGTGTGGCAGATAGGTAACTAGTGTTATCTCTTTATTTCAAGAAATGGAATTATTATTATGTCTCCCATAATATCTAGCAAGTATTTCTATTGTATAAGTGTCTGTTAATATGTTAATTTGGGTGCATGGTCATTAATGATTAAGTTTACTTTTGTATATCACTTCTTTAAAATGTTTTGAGCAAATTATTGGAAAAGCTCTAAATAAATGTTCATTATTATTATTAGATGGATTTATCCTTGAATATATTTTCAAGTTATTTCTTTGGTTTCAATTCCAGCTTCATGCATTATCTGCTGGTTTGAAGGCTGTGAGTTCATGGGATGCCACAAATGGAATAGAAGCTTGTCGTCTTGCATGTGGTGGTCATGGCTATAGTCAAGCTAGTGGTATTCCTAAGATATATGTTGATGTCTGTCCTAGTTGCACATACGAGGGGGAGAACACAGTGATGACACTTCAGACAGCTAGGTACAACATCAACCTTTTTTTTTTTAAACATTCAAAGAAAGGAATGGTGTTTGAATCTGCTTGTAAACTAGGATAATTTATGATAATTCAGAACTTTGATTGTCATAAACTTTTCCATTTTTTGAGTTATATTCTGATGTTTCTGTTAGCTTTTTTAATATCTCCTATATGGAAATCTGCTAAGGTTAACTCAAAAAGAGGAAGAGATTTAGCTGCCTTTGGACACACCATACCATCTACAAAACAAACTTATTCCATTGCCCCTAGAGTCTATACATTCCAGGCATTTTTAGAGGTGAATACTTTAATACAGTAGTAGGAGAC
Source organism: Pomacea canaliculata (assembly GCF_003073045.1). NCBI lineage: Eukaryota > Metazoa > Mollusca > Gastropoda > Architaenioglossa > Ampullariidae > Pomacea > Pomacea canaliculata. The sequence continues at coordinate 24,637,717 of NC_037593.1, forward strand.
ATATGCACACTGTTCATGGGAAACAGTTTAAGATGCTGTTGAGGTGAGTTGCTTGCAGAAGATGTAGCATGTGTTTGCTGAGCTGGCCAAGGATCACATTCTTTTGCAGTTTGACAAGGTCAGGTTAGAAATAGTTGTGGTTAAGCTTGTTATCATCAAGGCTGGACTTCTTTAGAAGTGGGCATACAAAAGCAGTCATTTCCAGTGGATAGGAGGCTGTTAATGATGTCATGTTTTATTATTGCCATTGGTGTTTGCATAAATTTGGTATTTATATTAAGTATCGAATATGCTGCTTCCAAATTTGTCATACGCTACAGTAACAATTAAGAAGGACTGAGAGTATTGTGAGTTTGCAAAAGGAAGACTAGTAGTGAAGTAGCAAGAAGTGGAAAAGTAGGGAAGGGTGTGAAAAAGGACTAGCATTGTGTGAACATTATGTTTAATAATATCTATTATTTAAGAACCAAGCTATAGTTTGATAAATGTCTTCAAAGGTTGCTATTTATATATTTTTTAGTGTTTTTTTTTTTAAATACTTTTTTTTTAGATATCTGATCAAATGCTATAACCAATTGCGCCAAGGAGAGCAACTTCCAAGCCTCATAAGGTTCCTGCAGTCTCCACTTGAGGGCAGAAGCAGTCTGGACAATCAGCTTGAACTTCAAGAACTTTTAGCTGCTTTTGAACATCGTGCCAGAAGGTGCAAGCATGCACGTGTGTGGTGTGTTTTGTATGCTAGAGTCAGTACTAATGAATTAGCCAATGTTGACATGTGCATTCAAGGAGGTATTTTAAGTACTATGCTTTATGTAGAATCTATAATGCACGTGTATACTGCCATAAAAGAACACTGTCCTAGAAGTTAGTGGCTAGTATGGTGGTGTAGAACTGTTTAATGTGACAGAGCTAAGTTGAAATCAAATTATCAGCTATATGTAAATTATACATATATCTCAATGATTGTTAATTGTTCTGTATTATACATTGAATGAATTATAAAGTTGCTGGCCACTTTAACTAAGGTTAGCAGATCGTCATTAAATAATCTATCTGATGAGTGATCAGTAGATATTCCCCCCCCCCACCTAAAAAAAAAAAAAATAATAATATTTAAAATCTTAAGAAAGGTGTCAAAATTACTGTCTTACTAGAATGGTACATGAAGTGGGCCAGAAGTTACAAACAGCAGCAGAGGAAGGAAAAAAGTCACATGAGGCATGGAACAGCAATTCTGTTGAACTTTCAGCTGCAGCAGTGGTAAGAAGTAAAATTGAGAGTAATACTCAAAAGAAAGTGCAAAAACCCACCAATCAGGCACATCACAAGCTATCAGACTTGTATGATGCTTTGAAAACTGGCTTTTAAGTACATAATGTATGTATTACAACAGTTTCTACTTTCAACAAGAGCAAGTCCAGTCTTACATATTTTTCCTGTTTATGACAGGCTTTTGCACAAGCCTACATTGTGAAGGTCTTCACCGACACAGTGTCAAGAATGGAGGGTAAGGTGAAGGCAGTTATGACATCACTGTGCCAGCTGTATGCCCTGGATGGAATTATCAGATACCTTGGAGATTTTATGAAGGTGAACATATTTCATTTTTTCCTATTTACAGGGAGAGACAAAGACTGCAAAAATACTTTAGAATCATTCATTCATCCCTTGACTGGTATTTGTCGTTGGATAGATGCAGAAGCTGACATGCCTGCCACTTACACCTGTTTTTGGTGATAGTGAGCAGGTCCTGTTCTCTGTATGAGAAGTAGCTTCCTCAGGCACTTTTTCTTTTTTGGTGAATATCCATGGTCCTGTCTCTGGGCTTTTACAGTTGATGTACATCTTCCTCTCCAAGTGAACCACAGCTAATGGGTCAGCTTGGTCACAAACACATAGGCACTGGCCTCTGGGCATTACTTTTGTCGTGGAAGTCTTCACCCACTGATGATGTATTAGCATCATGATTTTCTGTAGGGGTTTTACTCCCTTAGCCTTTATCTCTCCCAAGATTATCCAAAAGGCAGGGGTCCATTTTCTTTGGCTAGGGTTGTGGTAAGAAAAAAATTGGTAAGACCTTGGAAATAAATTATGTGAACAAGAAATGGATAAGATGAGCCTACTTTCACCATGCTAGGAGGTCTGTGTCAACCGCCTTCCACCCCAGATGATGCTAAAAATTGCTGTAGTGGTGACCACATGGCATATTCAAGTAGCTAATCAAAAGTTAAAATCAAAAATTGAAAACTTCTGTGTCTTATAAAATATTGTATTTGAAATCAAAACCCTGTTGTGCACATTTTGAAATTCATCCTGCACTTAAGTAAATCATTATGCCGTTTAAGGATGTCGTTTACTTATGGACTCGAACTAACATTGTAAAAGAGGACATGTTAGCATGCAAAATATATTTGTAAAGCTATCCATTAGATTTATGCCATCATTCATTAAAAAAATTATTTATATGTGTTCTTGGTAATTGTATTTATGTTAAGTGACCTGATGTTTATCCTTTTGGGTAACATTTTGATATATTCCTTATCTTCACTTACTGGGAGATTTAGCAAAAGGAAGAAGAGTCACTGACTTTAGCTGGAAAGGCATCATTCTTGAGTGTAGCGGAGTTCTCTGTTCATGTTGGTGGCCATCTATTTCCCTGCTTACCCAAGATCCAAAAATCTTGGGAAAAGTAGTAGGGAGTTTTTTTTCTGGCATCTAACATTGATTTCACAAGGAGACTTATAGAGCAAACAATTTGTTTTGTTACAGTTTTTTTCTGTTTCCATTTCAGGATGGTTATATCAGCAGTGAACAGGCAGTATTGTTGCAGTCTCAGCTGTTGACACTGCTGGCAGAGTTACGTCCCAACGCCGTGGCCCTGGTAGATGCCTTTGACTTTCCAGATGCTGTACTGGACAGTGCATTGGGTCGTTGGGACGGGAATGTGTATGAAGCTTTGTATGACTACTCCCTTCGAAGCAAGCTGAACGAGAAGCAGGTAAGTCAATTGTTTGTACTTTCGACTCCATACACATAAATATGCCTTTGCCATTATTACATTGTTTCTTGGTTCAATCCTCAGTTCCAAGACACTGAGCTAAACGTGCCTGAATGAAGTTTATCACAAAGACAGCTTGTGTCACTATTGCTTCGCACTTTTTCTTCAGGTAGCCTGCTTGTTCCAAAGAGGAGGCTTATTGTTTTGCAGCTTGTAAAAGATATCAAAAGAAAAGGATCAAACAGAAATTGTTGAGATACAAATGGACTTTGATTGGTATCTTGTGTGTTTTAGGTTCTGGATGCCTACCATAAGTATCAGCGGCCATTCATGGAGTCCCAGTGGAAAAACTGCCCACAAGCTGCTGTCACTTCACGTCTGTGAGATGCATGTGAATGATATGGTCAGGTGTTAACTGAGTTACATTTTTGTGATGATGTTGATGTGAAGTAATCCCACTCTGCCGAACTGCACATGGGGAAGTATACCCCTGTGACTCCTCAACAACAGAAATTAGAATACTATGAAATAACTATCTAAATTTCATGAGGATCTTAACAAGAAACATCTCTGCACATGCATTGTTAATTTTGTAGAGTAGAATCTTACTGTGTTGATCAGAAAAAGTGCATATACCAAGATAAGGTTGAATCATGATGACTGGCCATGTCCTGTGAATTGCTATTTATTTAACAGAATGTCAATAATAACATTTCTAAATTTTCAAGCACTTCAGCTGTTTTATGACAGAGAATTTGCAAAAGTAATTGAAAACTTATGCTTACAGAGACAATGAGGTGACGAAATATATAATAGAAGAGTTTAACTGTCCACTTTAAAACCTGAAGTGTTGACTTAGACCCGCACATCACCTTCTTCGACAGTTGTCTTCACATTTAATTTTTGTTACTGATTTTTGTTTCTGCTTGTGTCCTCTTTATTAAATTTTGGGAACACATATGAGTGCAAGAATTCATATATTTTGTGTACACAGAACATCTTGGAGCTGTGCCGGTTAGAAATGTGAAGATTTTTATTAACTACATACAAATTTGAATTTTGTTCATTTATTGTATTCAGAAAACATCTATTGAGCTTTGGGCTCTAACATGTTTAGTCATTCATGAGTACTCAAAACTTTGTTCCTTGCAAAAGCATATCAGGACATATACCTGTCTGTGTATGATTTATATATGGAGAGAGAGCGCACAAATGAATGCATGAATGGATGATGGATGCAAATTATAACTGTGATGTTGATTATTGAAACATGTCTTCATTGCCTGCAACAAAATAGAGAGTTATCTACCTTAGTGTGCCTCATCCTAATAGCATTTATGATCTATTTTTTTGAAACCTTACGACTCTGTTTTGATATGATTTGGTGCTAGACATGCCCCAAAAAATGGTTCTATTTTTTTTTAATGCCTTATCATTGGACCAAGCTAGTCTGCATTTTTTTTTAATGTACAATTGTAAAGTTAGCAAAAGGAACGCACTTGGCAGTGAAATACATGTGAATGAACATGTGGCTGAAAAAAACTGAATTTTGTTTTTATCTGAACACTTCACTGCACCTATTTATACATTATTTCCTGCTTACAATCAGTTGCTTTAAAACTGCTCTTTGAATCTTGGATTTGCTATCTGTTTACAAGAGTTCCATAAAACAGATGTTTGTATCAGAGTAAAAAAATTAAAACTACTAAGAGCAATAGTTATATTTTTGCAGTCTTTATGGGTACATTAATTAAAAGTTGTCTGTGTGTGTGTGTGTGGTGGTAGTGGGGGTGGGGGGCGAAGAGATTTGCCAAATGAGGAAAAAGTTGAAATTATCATAAAACAACTTTCTTCATCACTGTTATTTGATAAATGGCTGTGCATCCATGGGAATAACTAAATGTATATTTAAAAAATCACAAACATTTTAATATTTTGAGCTTGCCTGCTCTTTGTATGCTCAAAGGCTTACAAAAGATTTTGACCCCATAATTTTTGTAATTCTGCATATCTTCAAATGATATTGGCATACAGGTACACACTTTTGTTAGACACTGGTTTGGAGAGGGAGTTGGGGGGAGGTAGAAGACTAAAATCAAACTGTATATAAAGTCTTTGCAAATTTAAGGGACATAGCTTACCATGAGACCATGCTCATTATTTGGATTATTGCCCTTGCATAAGAATCAAAAATCCTCCAGCAGATCAGAATGCAGAGATGTTCGTTTAACTTTAAGATTGAAACAATTATTGGAGGGCATATATATATATAAGTGCATTAAAGTGTATTTAAATGAACTGTCAATGACTAATGGGTACTAAAGCGTTCAACATTTAAAATATGGATCATTAAAAATTTTCTATGTTCTATAGGCTGCATGATGGTTTTGTTTCGTTTGTGTTGTGACTAAATCTTATACCATCTTATAGATATATTACACACACACACACACAAACTGTATTTTAATGCATTATTTAATGTTTGGGTGTATGCATTAGTGTATGGCATGCCATAATATATGTGCCTTTTAGAATCATCTCAACAGCAGCATACCCAATAGTTAATTTACTCTGAGATTAATTGCTCGACCATTTTATTGAGATTTTGAATTTTACAGTTCATATAACTGCATCGTCAATTAAATAAGTAAACTTAAATGAAATAATCATTCTATTAACAATGTAAATTGCAAGATGTGCAATCATTAGAATTAAAGCTGAACAATGCCATCTTACTCTCTAACATATGTTGCTGAATATCTTAAACTGTTTATAAAAATGTACATACCACGTACCTAATTTCCCCTATGTAGAATGACTTCCTTTAAGAATTGGTCACTCAAGGACCTAACCCCTCAAACTATATTGCTATGAAGGAATCACAATGCACGTTTTCTGCAGTTAGAAAAATCTTTCTAAGACCCAAGCAGAAGAAATAGTCTGCCTGTAGTCTTTTGTTTGTTCAATCCTTATCTATGGAAGGTAGTCATTATAATTCAAACCGTTCCTCAGCTGACGTCAGTGTATTTGTCTTGCATTGCCTCACCTTTATCGCGTGTAGCGGATTGACCGGCAGCCAAGTGGCTTGGAGGCCCGACCAAATTCGGCCCCCGGGGCGATCGATTTTGATGCAACGATCCGACCACACGAAACCCGAACATCTGTGAACGAACAGAAATTGTGTGCACTTTATACTAATCTATTCAAAACTGAACAAAATTATTTGAATTTTTTAAAAATATAAAACTGTCAACTCAGTATTAATTTGCTAAGTCTTGACAATCTATGCCATGACACGCTAAGCTGGACTGGGTGACCTCGTTCACAACTGGGTGGCAGGAAATAAAATTAATGCTGCAGCGTTGTCGGGTGGTGGGAGTTGCGAAAGCCGGATGCGATCGAGAAGTTTGTATTTGTGTTGTTTTTCTATTTTTTTCTGTGGCAGCAAGGAAGGTCGCCCGCACACTTTCGTAGACATTGGGTACTCCGCACTCGTCACTACGATCGTCCAATTAAAACGTTCACTTCTGCGTTACATCTTCGCGATTGGTTACGCCTGTAAAGGTCTCGTAGGCTCGCGAGGTCAAGGACGAGGTTGTGTTTGTACTAGCGGCAAGTCTCGCGCTAGGAGCAGCAGCGTGCGCTGAACGCGATAGAAGCAGACGACGTGTAGTCGCGCGTGGAACATGGAGTACCCAACTTACATTTTACCGAAGGATGTTTTGTGGTTGTGGTGTGTTGTTGTTGGATTTATTGGTGTGTTCAGCGAAGAAAAGAATGTCCTGCGATTCGAGGGTAAGTGTAAGGTATTTTGTTACAACATGAGAAGTTGGTTGAGGGCACTGATAAACTCCGACCCATCCCCAATCAACCCTCTCTATGGCTTACTGTCGCTATTGACATATAATAGTAAAGATTTCTGTTGCTTTGTGTTACTCTGTCAGCTGCTTGCATTATGGGGTTGAGGTACTTCAGACACCTTGTACATTTTCTAGTTCTACTCTCTCCCTAAGATTCAATACATCGACCCCCGCCCCCGCGTAACCATCACGAATTTATTTATAGTTTCCTTTCGAGTGAATTGTGTTGCGTTGTGTGACTGGTACCAGCGACAAACACTCGATAAAGCACACAGCACTGAAATGTTTGTCAAAAGACCTATATAGCCTGCAGTAAGGTGTTCAGATATGCTGTGAAGGTCAGATCGAGGTAGGTAACACTTCAAGCTTGCGTACCTATGGTAACCATATCTAAAGAGGGTCGAGGGCATCAATCCATTACTGTGATACTTGTTCATACATTTGTGGGACATGTACTAGTGACTATAATGACTAGTTGACATAAACTCGTCTCGATCATAAAGCAACATAAATATGGCACTGAGATACTCCTCTAGTAACACCTTAGCATTCCTAACTTGACATAGCACTAGAGTTAAATTGGGTGATCTCGAAAGTATGTTGTGACCCTGTCTGGATTATTATGGGCTCAGAGGACTCAGATATATATACACACCCACACGCGGGTATTTACGGATAGTGTAGTAACTAAAGATATTGCTCACAGCCCTACTTTTACACGGCGGTGGGAGAAGAGCGGGTGTGTGGGTGTGTGAGTGTGAAAGGGGCGGGTGATTAACAGGCCGTTTCACATTTACGAACTGTAAGCACGGACAGCCGTCAAGGTGAAATAACTCACTTGATCCTTCGCTATCTAGCACAGAGGATGGGAACATAATTTTCGGTACAGAAATTTGTTTCATATTTACAAAATGCTCGACTGGCAATCCATAAATCCTTATATCAGCAATGCAAATAAGCCAACCGAGATTTTTGTCCGAAGCAGCTTGTAGAAGAGAGGTAATAATGCAGCGCGACATTTGAGTAATTTTAGCTAATTGGCGACTTGCATGTCATCCACAGGCTGCGACATTATCACACCTTTTTTACCATTGTATGCTCATAATCGGTGGACCCGTGTCCCTTCCTCCCAACTCTAGCGCGCGAGGCCTGACTTCCCCTCACCTCCCATCACTCGCACAAGAATGGGTCGGAAAATGACCGTAGGAAAGGGTCGTCTGCCAAATATCTCTCCATCACCCTCGCGAGAAGGGGTCGGAAAATTACAGCAACGGTCGTCTGCTAAATTTCTCTCTCTTTTTTTTTTTTTTTATTTTATTTTGCCCTCTCTTTGTGATAAACGTTTGTCGGTGTATCGATCAGTATGCAGGAATGATCTAAGCATTTGACTATTCATTGAATGCCTTTGTGTTTGCTTTCTGGAGCTTGAATCAGATTGCTGATAGGGAAGGTCATTGCCCGGAAAGGTACAAAATATCCGTATTTGCGTGCTAGAAGTATTATACGCAGCATAAACACGTGTCCCCTTTCCAAATGACATTTTTAGGAGTGTGGGTGGGAGTGTGGGTGGGAGTGTGGCTGCTCAACCATAGTAAGATTGTTCGCTCGGAAAGACGGACCACAGTGAACTATTTGAATAGGGGCTGCAATCTTTCAGAAGACAAATAGGTGTATTTCAGCAAGGGCATCTACACTGCGTCATTTCCGCACTGATTGTGTCCTCACGTCTCATGAGATTAGAGGCGACTATTCTTAGGTCTACTTGCCTATTTACTGGCTGTAAGTTCTGTCATTAGAGAGAGTGCTTCTAAGGATGTCACGATGCTGATCGCAGGTTTGAGAAGGTGCAGACTGATGAGAGTAGCTACTTCATGATAGCCGTGGGGGTGGAATGGAGAGCAAGGATTCCATCTAAAGTAATCGAATTTTTTAGGGTTGATGACTCTTTCTTAATGTAAGTAGTGAGGGAAAAACTTGGAATGAATTCTCAGCAGTAGGTCGGTGAATACTTGAAAGAAAAATCAGTCTTGTCATTGGCCCCTGCCTATTAATCCATCCTTACTATAAGGCAGCACGACATCCTGTGCTAACCAAGAGATAGCGTGCCATCCAGCGATAACCGAGGGGCTACATAACATCCTACACTAATCAAAGTGTGTGCATGATTAAAAATAAATAAACTAACACTTCTTTTACAGTCTGGCAGTCTTCTAAATAAGAATTCGATCGCGAACCCTGACGACCAGTTCCATCAAGGCATTAGGCACTTTATGGATGCTGGCATGTGACCAGACAGCTGCTAACAAGAAGATAACACATATACAGTCACTGGCAGTACTAAGAGGGATGCTCTTATTGGGTAGTAAAGGGGATCAGAAGGACTAGTAGTCGTCTGCTTAAAATATTTCAAAAAAGATATAGCGGCTTGCTTCGCTTAGCGTTATTAAATTTTTCCTTCCCCTCTCTCTCTGTACTTTTGTGTGTGGTCTGTGTGTGTGTGTGTCTCTGTGGTCTGTGTCTGTGTGTGTGTGTGTGAGAGAGAGAGAGCAAACATGTTTTATTCAGTAGTCTGCTCCCGCAATTACAAATGACAGAAATGTGACACTAAACACGATAAAATTGAGTCCAGCGTTGACCCTCTCAATATGCTCATTATTTACCCTCATTTCTGAGCCTCGATGTAAACTTTAGTTCCGAGAATGACAAAGGAGCGAACAAAAATTACTGCCAAAGCTCTTTTCCTTTTTCGTCAATCGGTTTTCCCGTAAGCCTCTTTGGCGTTTATATAGCGTGCAAACATAAACTGTTTGGCCGGGACAATGTAGGAATCTTACCTCTGTGGGATTTTATCTATTGGAAACGACTAGTGATGGTGACAAGAGTGACAGCAGGGCGAGAAACCCATCAACGACCACCAACGCCAGCCAGAACATCACCAGGTCTTAGTTGTCATACTCTCTGTATATGGCAGTCAGTTACAGGTCTAGTGGGATGGACGATTTTGTCTTCGGTAAAGCTCAGAGCAAGATACTGTTTCATCAGATGTGGGTGATTATCCTCCTCTCCAGGTACACGCCTACAAAAATCACCATGCACAGGAAGAGAGGTGAACAACATAGACGTAGGAGAGTGCACGGACACGTTTTATGTTGTGAAGACCTCAGGTCAGCTAGAGAGCCTCAGGACAATGTTTAATCAGGCGTATCTGTGTACAAACGTGACGTCACGATTTTGACCTCTTTCTCTGCATCATGTGTGTAGACAAGCATCTCCTGCTAGGAAAGGGGAGTATTCATTCAGATCGTGCTGAACTTAACCAACCATTAGAAAAGAAATGCACCTCGCTTGACCTTTAAAAACGCCAGCATCTGGCGAAAAAAATTCTTAATCCTCGCATTCTCACACAAAGCGTAGACATTTTAACTTTTATTCCTATTATTGTGCACGAGTATGAAAAGATACCACCGCTATGTTTTTGTACACAAAACGCTTATGAGTGTCACTCTAGGTTTTCACGATAACAGGTATCACCCCGACACTTTGTAAACGACTATTTGTGCATCATGAAAGGTTGACCCGAAAAGAGTGACAACGCTGGAGATTTTTCAAGGACAAAAAAAAAAAACACAAGACGAGACATTGTTATCTGTTTGCTTTACGAGTCTGCAGTAAGTGCGGTGAATAGTTTACCAACTTGGTTGTATACATCCTCAAGTGGGTCGGTGTCCAGCGAGGTGTCAGTCAGTTGGCTTGCTCGTACTCCGCCACAGAGACGTCTCGGTGAAGGTCGAGTCGACCACAAGAAGCTAAGGCTATATTACGGCAAGCAGCGTAAACAGATGCCACGTGCAGAGAAGATCAGCGTGCCGAGACGAGAAAAACTCAGAGCGTGCGGCGCTAGCACCGTTGTTCAAATATTTTTGAGGCTACGGTTTGTCAGTCGCAGGCCCTGCCACTGTTCCGCTTGTAAAGCCCGCGAGAGGGCGCAGGAGGATGTTTGTCAGCAGACGTGCATCCGTCAACGCAGTACACGACTACCGGAATTTGGCATTCGTTGCTCCTATTGCGTAGCTCGTTGTTGATGTTCTTTGATCCCAAGATGTATATAAAGAAAAAAGTAAAAAAAGATAAGAAAAGAGAGAGAGGAGAAGAAAACAAGAGATTACTTGAATGAATCCAGATCTGAGCTATGAGCTAAACAAAACTAAGACCTCTTCTATTTGTTTTTCAGACATGGTGGGTCGTAAGAAAGGCTTTGCAATACATAACATAGGCAGTTACACTTGTTTGTATGTCAGTCAGTCATTTTTTTTTCTTACTCTGTCTCTACCTAAATCAGGTTACTCTGCGCATGAATTTGTATGGAGAAGTGTAATTTAACCCTGACCCCATTGCGTGAATTTTCATCCTGCTTTGACTTCGTGACAGATAATACCCATGTTATATCTTGAGATGTTGACCAAGAAAGATATTTTTATAGGAGGCTTGGGTGGTGACACGGTGATATGGTTTCAGGGTCAGTAAAAATAGTACACAATATTTGACGCATTTTTCACAAAGAAGAGTTTTTTCAGACGCAAATGAAAGTATATATATAAAAAAAAACCAACTCTACAGCTATCATGTACGTATAGGTTGTAATAAGCCATTGTCATACTTTTTTATCAAGGTGGAGGATGGAGGGACGTGTTGGTGGGTGGGAGCTAGAATGGGGTTTTCATGTCCAGACAATGTCTGTCTGTATCACAGCCAAGCACCCTGCCCTCAGTTTTGTAAACATCCGCGAATAGACTTATTTGCCACGATGATCAAATTATCAGTTGTCCTTGCAACGCCGAGCGCGCGTTAAAAGACTCATGCTGTCTGTCTATCTGTCTCTCCATAGAAAGATGTTTCGTGTCTGATGATCACATATGTATTCCTGCGCTAGAATACATGAAATACTAATTTTTATATGTTGTTCTAATATGCTACTTTGTTTAGTTAGTATTATGCTAGAAGTCAATGACATTAAAGATAATGTCAAGTCTTTTCTCTCCTTTCTCTCCTGGAAACAGCGGTGCGGTGCAGCAAATACTCGTCAACAAGAGGCCATATTTGCTCATAGCCCCTAACAGCCAATCTCAGTTAGCTAAATTAGTGACAGCAAAGTCACGTGGCTGCAAACGTCATTTATGGCTGCTCTTGGACCAGCTCCATTGCACGAAGTGCATTATCTCGCCTAGCCAAGGTTTGACTGACCAGCCAGCTCAGTTTTATCTGAACTGCTGTCTGTTGCTGGGTTTTGGCAGGTTCGCCGACCTGCTGTGGGAGGGTCGCCGATAGTGGGTTTGAGCTTGTCACCTGTGAAACAGTGAAAACATGCGGAGAGCATCCGGGCACCAGCAAGAATGGCGTCAATCTTCAAAAAAAAAAAAAATGCGTCGTGAGTGTAACACTGAGAAGTGATCACACAAACAGGCATTCTCACATTACATACTTAAGTAACGCAATATCAGTGCGGCAACCATTACTGAGGTCAGACAAGACACGCACAGTGTACCCTCGTACCCTCGCACTTTTTTAAAGAACGAATTTTTCCCAAACTTACCTCTCGTTATGGATTATCTCTCCTTGAAAGCGAGCTTGAACATCTGTGATGCCATTCTCGATTACCGTATCATAGTGATGTGTGTCATCTCACTTCTTTAGGTGAACTTCGAAGTGAGACTTTGGAAGGGGACGGTATGGTTTATGGACCTACTCTAGGGATGATCATCACACTGTAGACTTGTAGTCATAAATACTACATTTTATATATGCAATAGCATTTGCTGTTTGCTCACGTGTCTTGATTGTGGTGTCGAAAAGATACACTTGATTTTCCCTCTGTCGGGATCTTGATAACGATATCTCTGCCCGCGACGAGGTCACTGACCGATTCAGATTGCAAGGCATGCTTTTGACGACCCCACGAATCAAGTGATGTCGGTTCAGATCTTCGTGACATTTTTGGCAGTAGTGAACCAGATAGAAACAGAAAGGCTCGGTATCTCGATGTCGTGCAAGTTGACACATCCGTCTGGTGTTGGGAAAGAACCAAACAGCTTGATAACTTATCATGAGACATTGTCGTGTAAAAATAGCGTCTAGTCATAAAAGCCAGATAAAAGAAATTTGAGGCGAGGTTAAAAATATCTAGTACATTTTACATAAACAAAACGATCTTTCTTCCTAGTAAAACTAGCATAACTTATTGAAAACTTGTCAAGATAATTGCCAAAAAAGCAACATGCATTATGTCTATGCACATTCTAGCATAATATTTACAGAGATCGTAAAGAAAAAAGGTAAAACTAGTAAAATAAACAGATCAGAAGTGTATGAATCCCTTTTTTTTGATGATAAGTTGTCTCCGAATAGTGTGATGTTGGTTTAAGGAAAAAAACGATAAAGACACAGGAAAGGGACAGAAGGTACTGTGAGATGTTGTTATAAAACTGTTGTATGTGTGATGTTGATGTAGTGCTGTCTTATGTGTGGTCATTTGCTACGTTCTGCACTTACAAGTGTCCTCATTATTTCTCTATTGCTGACGTTCAAGTCACCCTCGGCTGATATCGGATGACGAATATCGTCTTACACCTCGATTTCAAAGTGATATGAGGGTCACTGCTAGGTCGTTTATGGAAAATGTTTTTATTAGTTCAATTTTGTCAATCTTTGGGGTAATTTTTCTGAAAGATCTTAGTTTTCTAAAAGGAATTTGACCTTAAGAGACCAGTGGGTTGTAATATGTTGCACAGGGGTGAGGGAGAAGAGACAGAAGGCGTGGGAGGGGAAGAATGAGAAAATACGGACACCCTCATCCAGACCAATTTCGAGTAGTATTTTCACATTTGCACAGCATCTTAGTTTGCACATGCTTAAAATCAGTCTAAGTTGGCACGTGTTCTGTTGATATCCAGAAGCATGAGGACAGAAGCACAAAGGTAAGAGAAATATTGTCAGTTTTCCTACTCACAATCGCAATTTGAAGTGGATGTCACTTACAAAACACTCAACAAATATGTCGCCTTTGTGTGTTATGCAGGTGTCTAGCATCATTTCTAAAGCTTGCCATAAAAATGTAGTCACTCAGTTGCTGGACATGGCGGCACCTTCAGCTATTCTCATGGCAGTAGTTAGAGATGAAAAAATTGTGGAGGCATCGTAACTGACTTATTTATAAAAAAAATGAGCTTATGGCTGAAAGGATTTGCTAGACACCCACATATAATGCAATAGAGCATTTTGAGATGAAGCTAAGATGGGATAAAGCATTTCTTTATCTGTCCAGTAAATTTGATAGCAGTCTCAGTAACTGGAAGTAGTTAAATGATCTTCAGAGCTCTGCACATTCTGCTTTTCAGTTGTTGTTTTTAAGAAAACGAGCATGTAAAAAAAAAAAAAAACTTCTAGAACACTATCATCTGCAACAACAAGGCCACAAATATCTCTAATAAATAAAATATTCGAGTATCAACTCTCCCACTGCAAGCAAGGAAAATTTGTAAAACCTTGGAGATTAGTGCAACTGATGCTACTTAATCTGACATTTTAACGAGAAAGTCATACTCTATACATTTCATTTGTGGTAACAGAATCTCTTTAGTCAAAGATAGCTTGAATCTCGTGGACACATACAATAGAAAATGGACATTTATGTAAATAATGCTTATCTACACACAAATGCTAGGTATGCCACACACTCATACATTGATACACACACACAAAACACACTTTCTCTCTGTCTCTGCGCTTGAATTAAGGAACAGGCTCTAAATATTTTAAATCTCAATGCTGATCTCTAGACATAATAATTTATTGAAATTTAGGAAAAAATCAGTATTTTATCAAGTAAATAACTAAAGATGTGTTTACGTGCTGAAAGCAATAAAAATGTCGATTATTTTAAATCAGCAGAAATTTAGACAGTTTTCAACGATATTATACGATCACTACTTCTATTTTTATTAAGGTTTAGCTGTCATCTGATGAAGTTATGAAATGTTTCTAGCTATTATTGAATTTAATAAATTAATAGCTATAATTAATAATAAATGAATAATACAACATATTTGAATTTAATACTTTAATGAATTAACAATAACAATGATAATAAAGGTGTCATAGCCAGGTATAACTTGTCAAGTCGCCATGTTTTTCCAACTGTACACGAAGAACATCCCTTTACACACCTGTATTTGTGTTTGTTTGTCTGGATGCTTTGTAGAATGCGGTTCGATATCCTGAGGTTAAAAAAAAACTGTATTCTCCCCTGATGTTGTATTGGTTTCCTGCTGAGGATGTAGTAGCACCTGCGGCGCTATCAAATGTATGAACTTATATCCGACATTGGCATAGACAAAACCGACTATATTATAATAAATTTATGCTCGTTAACTGTACACCAATGCATAACATCACATATCAATATTACAAAAAGGAAACTGGTTAGAGCCGGGCAAAATAAAGAAGATGGCATCTTTATTAACAAAATTAAGCAAGAATATTTTCGTTTCCATTTATCGCTTACGCAAAACAAAGTAAAATAGCCAAAGTAGAAGTCCATCTTTGCTTTGTGCTGACTGCCACAAAAACAAAGGAATGGGTAGAAGATATTTTACCACTAGAGATAAAACATGAAGTAAGGCTGACACGCGGTAAAATGGAACTGACTGGCTTATTACAGCTAAGATTACAGCTAGAAGGATTCATTAACACTAAGTTTACACTAAGAACATTCTTCAGAGCCTTTGTTCTGAGGTGAGATGAACCTCTTCTGTCATGTTAACAGATGGGTGTTGGACTCCTTGCCGTTTGCTATTAGTGTCCGTGTGCCAAAGTTGTGGCTTCTAGTGGATGTCTGTCTGGTTCATTAAGATCATATAACTATTCTACAGAGCTGAAATTAAGATGCATAGACACAACTCTCTCTGTCCCTTAGTTGATTGATTCTGGTATAAAAGATTACACCAGTCTGCCAGCTCCTGTATGCATTAAATTACCCGCCTTTGCTGAAAACAGATAAATGAAATGAAATTATATTTTAAAAAGATATATAAAACATGTAATATCCGAGATAAATCATTAATTTTTCTGTTTAATCGAAGCTTAAGTTAAAGAACTGTGAAAGTCCGAAATAGAACGAATCGCAGACAAAGAGACAGAGACAGGTATTCAGACAGACTAAAGGACAGAATAAAAACGTGTATGTGGATGGGGGGAGAGGGGGGAAGGAAGAATAAGGGTGCGTTCAGATTAAAAAGAAAGCTAGAAGTATCTGTGCCAAGGGCGTGGGTGGTTTTCAGGGTGGATGACGGGAGCCTACATATTTCTCACTCTCGAGATGATGCGTGTCACCAAAAATGTCTGCAGTGAAGCGCAGTCGCTCGGGAAGTAGTTAAACATTTGACAGTCTACTTCTTATCAATATACTAGACCAGTGGTTCTTAAGCGGGGTTCTATCGAACCATAAGGTTCGGTGAGTCGGTCTCAGGGGTTAGGCGGAGCCTCCGCCACGGAGGTCAAGACACACCCGCAATTCGTGATGACACTAAAGAAGGGTTCGGTCAATGTGCATATGAAACTTGTGGGTTCGGTACCTCAAACAAGGTTAAGAACCACTGTACTAGAAGGAAATGAAGGTTTGAATTTACTGTACGTACTATTAGTATTTTCCGAGCTCTTTGTACCGGTTCTACGTGCGAGCTGACAAGTGTCTGCAATGAGCTAATCCCTTAGTTTAACCAGGAACTGTTTGAAAACTATTTGTCTAAATTAATGGTTGGGCTTAGATATTCCGCTCCATATCTTTAGGGACATTTGGTGCAAGAAATCTGAAAATTGTTCCTATAAATTATTAACTGATCAATTATTAATCATTAATTATTAAGGAGTGGCATACAACACTCATATGATGCGTAATATAAAATTTATGGCGAATGAAATATTTTCTTTACTGAAAGCAAATCTTTGCTTCCCATAGCTGAGCATTGTTTCTCGGGCAACAGACAGACATCTGGACCATTTGAACGTATACATCAGTAATGCTGTGATCAATATGTAGTGTGTTGTATATCATATGTTGCGTACCAATATGTCATGCATCGATCTGGTCTATCAATATCAGCATGTATCAGTGTGTTGTGTATCAGTATGTCTCTCTCTGTATTCACCATCAGAGCCATCAGACCCCTGGGGTCGAATCTTAGTCTAATCGATATTCGCATTTCAGGAACAGCTGATGATCCTACTCGGGGGTCTTCATCATAGTCATTTCTGTGCACAACTACAGGTTCGGCGTAGACTCCATCTCTCTTCCTCTCTTTAATCGTTACCATGTTCTATTTGCGGCGTGTTGGAATGTCTGTTGCATTGATTTACTTGTCCCAGCAGTTCATCAGTTTTCAAAGAGCATTCCGAAGAATTTCTGTGAGTGTCGAGGGACTTGAAGAAAAGGTTTGAGGTTTGAGGATCGTATAACAGCCAAGCTTTAAACAACGATGACTAAGTGTACAGAAATTGATCGAGGTACACGAGAACGCGATCACGATGTACAATAGGCGCGTCGACTCCATGGATGCGGTGCATGATGGGAGAAAGCATGCCTGAGCCGAGAGGTGAACAAGGAGCTAGGAGCGATTGGTGTCAATACAAAAGGGAAGAAAAAAACCCTGGCGCCGGATGAACAGGAGGTCGCTAGGGCTCTAGCTGCATGATTAACCCCTAGCATTCAGCTAAGCTGTTGTTGTTAAGAACTTTAACTGATTGCCACGCTCACTTGTTAGAGACCTAGCGGCGTTGTGTGAACCCAGACCGTGGGGGTCAATAAACAGACCGAGAGAATGCATTTCTGCATCAGCAACAGTGTCTGGAAAATGTTTTGCTTAATTAATTAAAAGGGTTAAATTAATGTTTAATGTGAGAGAGCTGTGTCAATCTTCTCAACCTTTCCGCAGCCGGAAGCACTTTCGCCAAGCTGTCACGTCTTCTCTGTTCAGTGTAGCAGCAGTGATCATTGTTCTTTTCTACTTCCTTTCCATAAGAGGTTCACAGTGGAAGAAACTGGATATGTCAAAGACTGTTTCAAACCAGTAAACTACGCAGCCAAGTAAATATGTAAATATCCACTTGAATTTATGAACCCTATTTTCAAGTGCTCCCTCATTTCCTTTCAGAAACTACTTCGTCCTTAAAATTACTGCAGACTTTGTCTTCTCTTATTGCCATGATAGATAAATAAAGGCCAATACTTTTTTCGTTTATGGTGAGGGCCGTGATGTTAGATGTAAGCGTACTTTTTCCTGAAATAGAAAACCCATCATCCATCAGCCTTGCAAAATCTTCACTAAGCCAAAAATTTATCTTCAAAGGTCTCCTGCCAAAAGGTGTTCGCTTTTTTTTTTCCTACGCAGTAAAGGGTTTGAATAAAGGTAGCATGGTCACGTGACCAGGAGGAAGACTACAAATGTGTCGTGGCAGCACTTTTTTCACTAGTGAGATGAATGTGCGCAAACAGTCTGTCGGGCCCAGCGTCGCAGATCGAAAAACCCATTTGGTTATAGCTGTTCTAGACTAGCTAAGACTATATAGGGTATTTGTATGGTGTTATGTCTGCCGCCGACCATCATTACTCGTCTCTTGTCGGCGGAGGACGCCAGGAAGATGGTTAATTCTAACACCATTTGTCTGCCGTTGAAAAAAATGTTGCAGAAAAAAGCCGACTATGAAAATAGGTACATCTCATTTTGTTCAGCCAGTGCTCGAGTGACTAGCCAGTCGCTGTGTTTTTGGAGACAATTTCCTCCAGAATGTCTTCACAAAAAGCGCCACAGATTTTGTTTCAAAGATTGAATGAAACCTTTTAAGGCTTCATGCAGCTTTTTTTTAAATCGGTGGGATTAGTTAGCAACAAAACTATACATCATTTACATTACCTGCATTGAAATATATTCGTTGTCACCCAGCCATAGGAAGAAGGCAAAATTTCTAGGTGATTGTGGTACATGGCATCTAACATTTGCTTCCGACTATTTTAGTCCTAAAGACTTGCCAGCGGTATACATTCCTATGCTTACCTGAAAATGTTAGAAAACCCAGCACGAAACACTAAATCCTATTAAAACACTTACCTTGCTTCTTAGCAACAACTGATTTCAGAAACATGAGGCATGAAGGTTTATATTTTACAAAATTAGGACGTGAGTGGCACGTTCCAAAAGGATGCTTACTCGCCTTTTGTGAACAGTAGAATCTACATGTATACAACATTTAAAAGGATGATGGTCCTGAAAAGATTAAATGTGAGGGGTCTGTACATGCAATTATTGTATAAACGTGAACTTCAGCAGACATACTAGTTCTCCGGCAGAATACTTTGTTACTGCTGTGGATGGAGAGTGCGATCCTTTAAAGATTGCAGTACTGTCTTAAACTGAAGATTTTTTTTTTCTACAGCAGCCTTGCTCACAGGGAAGCCGGCAAACTTGAAGTATTAAAGCTTTAGAACCCTAACAATTTCAAAGATAAATCTCCCAAGTGTAGGAGTAATCCTGAACACCTTTAAAGACCTCGGAAGATGACACATGGCACGCACAAAAGACTCCTTTCATATCACTTATTAATGCACAGAGAATAAAATCGCAAGGAAAAACCTGAATGTGGAGAAATTGAATAACGACGACTCCTTCTACCTGTTCAAATCTCCATCCGGGCACGAAGCCGCGTGTAAATCCATCTATGCTTAATTTTTTTATGACAAATCCTGAGTATGTGACGAGTTTCATTTCTCGATCGAATATGGATTTTTTCGTTGTTGCAAATTTAGAAAATGGAAATAAAATCCAGGTGTAAATTCGTGTCTTGAACATGCATTTTTTTTATCAGCTCATTGTTAGAATTGTGTTTTAGAAAGCTTTTATTCGGTGTGCCAGCTGCTTTCAGGTGATTTAGCCATAGCTGCTGGGTTCAAACATCAGTTTTGCTTCACCAAACTCCACCAACGTTGATTTTACGGGGCAGATAATAAATTCATGAAACTCAGATATAGTGTGTAGTTTTATCAGAAGGATGTCTCCTACACTTCAATCCACCAACTACTTGCCCACGTACACATGTGAGCAGTTTTAGCTGCCGAAGGCAAAGATTTAAAAAAAATTCTCCGGAATTCTCCTGCTCTGATGTCGCTTAATTAACAGGAGAAAAAGGTGGTGTACTTTAATTTTTTTCAAATTAAAAAAAATCTCAATTACGTTAGTGACAGTTTTATACAGCCTAAGTTTTTCCATTGCTTTGAATTTTAAGACTTCACAAAGGTATCAGCACCAAAGACCTTATTCTCTCATTGTTTCAGTGGTACTGAAACTGTGATTTTAGTGGGACTGTTGCATTGTGGATGTAGACACTCCACGGGTGGTTTTACAACCATCGATGTTATCTTTTTGATGACAATTTCTTGCATGCAAAAAATTCGAATCTTTCCCATAATTCCTATCTGCCTACCCTTTTTTTTTTTCTTGTAAAGGGGTTTACAAAGAGAACACTACCTTACTGATATGGCCAACGATTTCATGTTGTGCATCTTTGGTATGGCTACACAGGCCGGACCACTAAAACGCATTTATGCATAATAGTTCTATCTTATGTCATCTACCACACCAGCAACTGTGGAACATATACTTATCTTGAAGCTATAAAGTTTTTTTTTCTTGTTGCCCGATAAGTTTGAAGTCGTGCTTGAAAGTTCAGTCTTTATTGCCTTTTGGCCCTACCTATACTTGATTTATTTAGACATGATGAATGAGGAGGGGAGTAGGATCAGAGAGGCAGACCATGCTGCCGTGCTGTTCAAATGTCACAAGCAAAAGGAGACAAAGAGCAACAGTAAAGTTATCTATTTTTAGACTCACTGAAGGGTGAGGTCCAGACAAGATGCTAAAAAGATGAAGTGATGAAGGTAAAATGTTAGTAGTAATATATTAGTCTTCTCTTTCATCTTTCCTTTTTGAGGAGATGAAATATCAAACTACAAAGTGAGGAAAATAGTTGACAGGTTGAACGAGACATCTTTTTAGCGAACCAGAATCAAAGCTGGCTGAGAATGGACAAGTATCGCCACCAGCTGATTCTCATTGTTTGTCAGAGATCATGCAATGTTCGCTCCACCCAGGGTGCTTGCGTACTAAAAATCCAATACTGCCATTGCGGGTAGTTGGATAATGTCACTGACACCGATAAAATGATTTAAGAAGATCAGGCACATTTAAAAAAAATATAGGTAAAGCTTTCAAGTCAAACAATGTTTTTTTAATTTAACCGTCCTAGTATAATTGCTAGAATATAGTAATGACAAAACCATGGATTTCACAGTATTTAGATTGCTGTATGGAGACACTTTAGCACCTGTTCTTAAAATCCTTTTATGTATTAAATCTCTGCATGCCGACATTTTGTAACATCCTGTGTACACCTGTACCTGGACCGTGCACAAAAGTTAACAGGCTTGTAATCACAAGCTTTCTCGTTTACTCAGCGGCCCATGACCATGGACACAATACTGCCCAGCGGTGCTGTTATTCACGAAAAAATGTGTCAGTCTGCTTTTCCGCCCGTCTTTTCATTCAATGAGAATTGCTTGATCATTTTTATTTTGTTCCTTCCCTAGGAACTAGGCAGCTTTACTACCGATGTATGTCAGCAAAATCAAGCGCTTACGAAAGCCCCCACGAAAGTGCACAATGAACAGCAGATCCTGAATATTTATGAAATCGTTTCCACTACACTAAAAGCGGGAATCAAAGTATAATAGAAAATAACAATAGAGGAACAACTGCCAAAGATATATATCGACTGGAAGATATGGTCCAGCTGCAACCATTAACCCGTTGAGCGCCATCGAATCTGATGGCACATAAAGTACTGTTGGCGACACGTCCGATCCGATTATTAAGTGTCACTATGAGCGGACATGACATGAACATTATTTCCTTCTGCAAGTTAGCTTCCTTCTTCCCTACTGTACTGCAACCTTCCCCCAACCGCCACTTGCCCCTGGATAACGCTTGGCAGCTTCGCGAAGGTTCCAGGCTGTGGGAGAGCACGAGTGAAGGTTTCGCGAGGGTCGTCAGACGTTGGCTTTTCCCTACCCGACATTTAGGCGTGATGATCATGTTACGTCAAAGGCGCTGGGTAGGGGTCACTGGGTATGCTTCAGGAAGTACAGGTTTTAGCAAGCTGGAGAGAGAAAGGCTTCTCGTGGGTATTTCCTCTCCTTTCCCACGCTTTTCCTGTGTGTGAACGTCCTTGTTCAACGAGAGAAAAACAGTACAGAGACAAATGGATCAAATCCCGAATTTCTTTGGTCAATTTTCAGCAGTCAGTCTATAATTTCGATAAAGATAAATAACATAATGATGTTGTTCACCAACGGGTATGGGTAAAGGTAGTGCAAGCATACATGTGTATAGATGGATTGCTGTCTGTCTGCCAAGACCAACGCTTAGCATTAAGGGAAGTTTTCCGCCGTTAGTTTCGGCGAGCCTAAACAATGAACGTGACTAAACCGGAAGCTTTGTACAAGCTTGCCTCATTTTAGTAGTTGATCATGAAATGGAATAAAGTGGAAGACAAACAGGGACATATATGGCCGCATGCAAAAGACAGAATGCCATGTGAGATGCAAGATGTAATTAACGCCTTTAAGATTCTCGATATGCAAACTGCCGATAATTGTGTTCATTATGTCTTGCAGCTTTGAAATTGGTGTGAATAAGAGGTGTCTAGAAATTCAACAACGAATGAAAACATCTGGTTTCTAAATAATTCATTTTATTGTCCATGGCCTTTCTTGTTTATTCATTTTCTTTCTTACTTTTAGAAGCTTAAAAAACTCCTTACCATCTTAAAATTGTTTTCCCCTCGGAAACTTTCAGTTAAGCCCCACAGTGTTTGCATTTGTTTACACGCTTATACAGTAATAACAAAATGTAATGCAGACAGTGTCTCCTGTGCCCTGGTAAGTTCACTGCAGACCTTCATCCCAAAGCAACAAGAGACGTTAAGTGGTTTTCTGACGTGTATATCCAGAAACACACAGACTTGTATATGGGTCGTCTCGATGTTTACATTAGCCTCCGTAAATAGCAGGTGTGGGCGTAGTCGACACAGAAAGCCTCTTGAGCCTGCCAGTTGTACCCGAGAGTATAGATATCTATACTTTCTGGTTGTACTGGGAGCGAGGCAACCAGTGGTGCAAGCCTCTGGCCTCATTCCAATTTGAAACCTCGCTCCAGTTCGCCATGTGTTTTTCACGTGTTTACAGACGGTTAAACAAATGTGTCCGTTGTTTACATTCGGAACAGACACGCACATGCACTCGCACACAACCCACACACGTTCGCCAGTATGCTGACAGAGGCATTGACAATTGTCCATTCGCTGCTTTGACTGATTAAATAAAGACGGTTGTGGATTCACAGCAGTCTCGTCTCGATATTTATTCATTACTTTTTTTTCTTGGTTTTTATCTTTATTTCATTTTATTTTAAATCCTTTTCTTCCATTTGTTTCTTTTTTTTTTTCCTTTTTTTTCTCTCTACTTGGGACCCATATGTGTTTGGCAGTTTAGCCTGCGACTCTTTGTGCTGTACAAAAACATCTGGTGACCTTTCCCCGTTATACTGGGCTGGGACACTACTGGGGTGCGAACCGAGATTGCTGGGCCAGGGCCAGCTAGCGGCTTCCGTATGAAACGTGTAACGACGTCTCTTGCCCCTTGTGTGTACTCACGTACTTATCGGGTGTACCCGTGGCAGCTTGTCTAGATGATCGGGGTGGGTGCGAATGCCGCAGTCGTGAGCTGAGATTGTGTGCGCAGTAGTCTCTCCACCTCATGTCTGGTTGATGTGATAAGCGGTTGTTATCTCCGACACAACCATATAAATCTTGTTTGTACTCGTGTTTTGTCCTTCAGGTGTCAGCATTCAGATCAGTCTTGTTTTAACATGTCATTCTGTATCTTGCGGTGTGTTGGCTAGTTTCGAACTTATTTCTTTTTCTTCTGAAAATAACGGAGCGTGCATCATTTATAACGCCTCTCGCTTTTAACATTATTTGTTTTTTTAAATATTTAACTTGCTAGATCGAAATTAAAGAAATGCATGACTACAATGTTTATTTTGTACAGTGTGGAAATTCATGAATGCAGCTGCTGTGTTACAGGTGTGTGTGTGTGTGTGAGAGAGTTTTGTATTTTTTTCAAACGTTGTACACACCTGTTGACATGAAATCACATCTCGTGTTTCCTGTTGTTATTTTTGTTTGCTGTAATAGTACATTGATGATGTTATTCTTGTGAAGGCTGGGCAGAAGCTGTGCCATTTTCTGGTTTTAATATGTGAGTCCGTAAGGTGCAAGGCTAAATCCTACCTGATCTATGGACTTCCTGTCTTGTTGAGGGGTTGTTTACAGTGCCGGCTGCATGGCCGTGATGTAGTGAGTGGCTCAGCCTAAAACATCACTTCCCTCCCCCTTGTTTAGGGCTCCCTTTCAATTTTTCTGTTTCCTGATTTCAAATCTCTTCCAAGCAAAGGCATATATGTATTTTGTTTTATGTATTTTCCATTCTTCTAAATATGTTACTACATTTCTTTATAGGTGTAAAGTTCGAACTGGAATTGGCTTTAGCTGATATTTTACAAACACTACAAAGAATGTCAGTCAGATACTGACCCTGGCCACCTGTGGGATGGTGTGGTCTCATCTTTGCAAATATTGGTGGGTGGTTTTTATGATTTAGTCTATATACTATTTATGAAAAGCTCTCTAAGCAAATCTTTGGAAAGGCTCTACATAAATTCGCATTATTATTATATTTAAATATCATACTTTTTACAGAAGATTTATTGACATAACACATGAAATATATATTTAAAAATATAAAGCAAAGAACATATGCTTATAATTTTATTTAATGCATCCCTTTCTACACATCATGTTGTTAAAGTTACTCCTCACTCCCAAGTAATTATAGCGAAAAGTCGCTCGCGAGACAACCAGGCGTTTGTTATTTATTCCAGGATTTTTTTCAGAGGGATCCCAGTGTCGTCACTGATACAACAGCTTTGTCTTTGTCTTCAGTTGATGTCTAACATCAGACAAGGGTGTTTTACGCCTGGACTTAGACAGCTAATTAGCTGTGATTGAGATTATTCGCGGCACCTCATGTACTGCATTTTCTTTGTGTGATTACACATAAGCTTGCATGAGTCTGGTAGTGAAAATACGCTTTCATGCGAAATGTTTTTGTAGCTTTTAAAGATCGTTAGTGAAGAAAGAAAAGAAAAAAAGGTAGACAAACAGTACAGGCAGACTGACACACACAATAAATGAATCCATAAAAAGAGAGCAAAAAAACAGCAACAAACGATTGAGTGAACGCATGAACGGGTTTATGAGATCAGCATCTGGATTGGAGATACTCGAATAGCCACTTCAACAGAAAGGAGAAAAATCTAAATGTACATACTACAATTTATCAGGCAGCAGGACATTAGCTGTGTTTATGAACTTTACAAATACTCACACTCAAGTAGCGCGCGCGCGCGTGTGTACGTGCGTGCATGCGTGTGTGTGTGTGTGACTGATAAATTGTGTTTACTAAAATTGGAACATCACAAGCCACATTCCTGTCTTACATCAGCCACTAAACAATAACAAAACCTCAAACATTCATTTTGACCACTTCAGAATGTTTTGTCGTGGAGTGTATAAGCGCCAGACGTTGTGTCGAGAGGAAGGTTTGGCTTGGCCTCGATCCTTTGATGTACCTGGAGCCTGGCACTCCGCCCTGGTGTGGTCTGTGTATTTTTCTTGCCGTCAACTGTACTTTGAAAGGGGGCCCCGAGATCGTCAAAGTTCGCTAAATGTCAGCTACGACACGATTCCGCGTGCAGATTCCGACCTTAAGAAAATAGAGGTTGGCACTGTGATTTACATGTAAACGCTATGTAGGTTTCTGTCTGTGTACAGTCAGTGTACGCTGTCAACGATTTTTTTTTCTTTTATTTCCCTGTGTTAGCTCTCTCATTCTCATGGTAAATTGTTGATACAGCTGTCATAGATAGGCTTCTGTGCAAACGTATTACAGCCGGAGAGGTGGGAGGGATGCAACAACACATGCAACAACACACATGAGTGCACACACACATCACTGTTAACGATTCCCACACATATTCACTCACACACCACTAGTGTGCAAACATCTGCTGTCGGAATCAGGTAGCTCTAACATACGAGCATCATGTGTTCCGCAGAAAGACTTTCAAGAAAGGTGGGAACTGTATTGTAAAGCTCTCATCCAGGATGTTTAGTTATCAGTTTATTCGAGAAGCGCATAACATTAGCCACTTGCCGCTGTGGGCAGAATCCCATTTAAAGACATTTAGAAAAAATATCTTTGCTGTAAAATTACCTATAAACAATATTACAACACTATGTGTAATTAGCACCTTTGTTGCATCTGCCAATGTATGGTTTTGATAGATAATACATTTTCTGGAGGTAGTTATGTTTCGTGACCTGGCCACTGCTGGTCCAGCTTCCTAGTCTGGCAAGAGGCAAGGTGGACCAGCTGCTGAACAGCATGTACACCTCACGTCTATATTTTGTCATTTACATATGCACGAGGCTACATGAGTGGTCCAAATTACAAAGATATAAATAATTCCAATATAACGGTGTCCTATAATGGTTTCCGTGAAACACAATCATGTAATTGCGGAATTCTAGCGTATTTGTGCTGATTAGGGCATGCAGTGTATTCGCACTAAGCTGACATTATCGCCCACAAGTCAACTGCATGCGTGAGCAGCAGGTTCAGGAGCCCTTGTGCACAACGCGTCGCTACCGGAAGTTAGCTTTAGTTTAGCTTAGTTTAGCAGCCTAGGTCTCCATATCAATCACCCAACTGTAGTCTCTAGTCCAGTGGTTCTTAACCGGGGTTCGATCGAACCCTAGGGGTTCGGTGAGTCGGTCTCAGGGGTTCGGCGGAGCCTCCGCCAATGAGGTCAAGACACACCCGGAATTCGTGATGACGGTGAAGGGTTCGGTGAACGTGCATATGAAACTTGTGGGTTCGGTACCTCAAACAAGGTTAAGAACCACTGCTCTAGTCACACGCCGAGCAACTGGGCCCTGCACGCCGTGCTCCAAGTCCCTGTGTTGTGAGACCTGATGACGCGGGATACGTATATCGGGCGATGTTTTTAGGAGCCAAACAATCCCAATAATGTTTTAGCTTCTCTGTACCCGGCGAACAGCACGGCTTAGTCATGCTGTCTGTTTGTTTGCTATGATAATGCTCGGTAATATGGACAAACACATGTATATCACACAATCTCTCTCACCTTTTCACACTCACGCATTATATTTATTAAGGCCATGTGGGATAGAGATGATGGAAAGTGGTGTTTACGACAACATTTAGGCACCGCTAGTAGAGAAAAAAGAATAGGATGCAAAACTTAGATTATTTACTCTGTAGCCAAGTAGAGAGCGCAGGGACATATCATAACAGCAGACTACAGCCTCGCTTTCAAAACAACGGATTATTGCCTCACATCCAAACAATACATCGCAGTCTCATATCCAAGCAACAGACTAAATCCCTGTATCCAAATAGCAAGAATGGAGTTCCAAGCCCAAACAGCTGGCTTCAGCCTCATGTTCAAGCAGCAGACTGTAGCCTTGTATTCAGACACAGAAGACCGTAGCCCTCAAGAAATTCTTACGCCCGTCTGTTCTCCCCTCCCCACGCCCCACCTACCCTTTTGTTACATCAGGTGGGTGGTGGGACACAAATGTGCTTCTCACCTTTGTCGTAGTTCTGTCGAGACAAATTGGTTGTCGGCAAAACCGCAGCAAAGGAGGACTGGTTTCTTATTTCGTGTCACATAAGGAGGATTTACAGGATTCTCAAGAAATGAATTTCCTGTCATAAGACCGCCTGTTCCAAATCTCTCTTGTTGTCATTTTCTGCGTTTGTCTGTCCGGTCTCCAGCATGCCAACCTGTCTGTCCTCGTCGTGTGGACGTCACGTTTTAAATTATGTGTCTTCCTGGGCAACAACTCACAAGCTGGACTTAAGCTTGTGTTGTAAACATGTTGTAAACATGGTAGCATGCGAGTAGGCTGTTTACATTGTGGTTATATAAACAGAAGCTTTTTCCCCTTGTGATTACAGCGCGTCATTTATATTTATCATTACTGTCATACGTTCAGCTGAATAGATGAAGTTTTATATTTATGTTGCCACAACAGAGAGGAGAGGTAGGGCGTGGAGAACCAGATAAAACCATGCATTGAATGGCACACAAACAAATAGAAACCAGTAGTTGAAAATCCCGCTAATGTAACTTATGGATACACAGCAGAGGTTCCTTTAAATGGAAAGTATATCGCCTTTGTTGAGCAAGATACTGAATAATTTTGTGGCTACCTAATAGATTGGCTACAGTTATTTGCCATTTGCGTTTTTCTTCTCCTCATCAAACCTTCTCATTCTCTGTGTGTAATTGGTCATGTGTGTAATCTACGTGTAATTGGTCATGCATGCATGGATAATATATCTTCAGCATTGCTTCAATAATATATATCTTTATGATTGCTTTAGCAGCAATTAATAAGAAAGTTGTTTCTCACAGTATAACAGAAACGAAGGCAGTAAAACGCAGAAACGCCATAAAATTCCGCACATATGGATAGAAGGCAGTTACTGTCGATTCGTTAGAAAGCAGGCACCACCAACAAACAGACATCGACGAGCCCCCGCAGATGACGATGAGGATGAAGAGATGTGTAGGTGAATCGAGTGGAAGAGGCACAAGTTCAGAGGAATGTCACTGAGAGAGTCATAAAGAAGATGGCGGACGAAGACCGTTGTTTCCCGCTCAGTCGGCCATTAGAGAGACACTGCTTTTCTTATACATGACGTCTTTTTCTGCTTCAAGTGACGTGGAACAAATGACGCACACAAGACGTCAGACACGAGACGTCATTTATAAACAAAACAATAGGAGACCTACAACAACTCGTTACACTGTGATATGTAGATGTATTAATAAAATAATTAAATGCATTCATAACAATAAATCATTCAAAAGTGACAAAAGCAGCAGTTCGTAGTCATTTCGCTAGGTATAGAGTGTAGCCCAGGTTGTAACAGGACACTAGAACTTTCCTGATTAGGACTGATGGATTAATGGCAATAATCCTACTTCAGGTGCCAGGGGTTAAGAATTGTGTCTAAAGGTCGGTGAAGATTATCTTCCTTCTTTTCGAGGTCTTAACCTTGTCTTGAAAAGACTGTTAGTGTCTCGTTTGTATGTCGGTGTTAAGTCCCTTTGACAAAAAGGTCGATGTAAAAGAGAAACCAGAAAAAAGAACATTAGAAATCCCTTCATTGAGGCAGACAGGAGTGAGACAGGAAAGACTAGAGAAAGACAAAGACTCAGTAATAAGGAAAAAAAAACCCAAGGAATTTCGTAAAAAAAAAATGCAGAAAGCAAAAAAGGTGCATATTATAAAGCATTCGGTAAAACTGCTTGTTCTCTTGTCTTTTTCATTTCATTCTTTCTGTCTTTTTTTTTCTTTGTTCGTTCATTCCTCTTTTTGTCTTTTGTTGGTAACATGGTAAAACTGAATATGCCTAAATAGGATTTAAAACATATTTAGTAATCAGATTCTATGTACATTGGATACTATGTCTTGGGGAACAAAAAAAGTTTCAGACAGAATTGACACATAAGCCAACGAGCGCACAGCCTTCTGGGAACGATTCTCCATTCCATTCTTTATAATTAAACAGAGTTTTTGAGAAAACTAAGATTCTGACTAAGAAATCGTATAAAGTAACAGAAGGGAGAAAAGTAATCCCACATGACATCACTTATTTTTTCATTCTCAGCATTACAGACAGAAGCTTCAACTATTAATGAGAATTTTCTTCTTTTTTCTCTGACGCTAACATCTGGGAAGGGGAGTGTCCTCGGCAGGGGAAAAAAGCCAGCTTTCCCTTTATTTTTAAAGACACCCAAAAAGCTCAACTGATTGTACATTTGGACAGCTGCTCTAACGTGGATTTGAGTGTCGATGTTGCAGCTCGCCATTGTTAGTTTAGACAACAGAAATTCATTTTATGCTTGTTTTGAATTGTCAGCGTCTCTGTCCACGCGTTCGTGCTAGTCCCCACGTTTACTGAATGATGCATGCATGTAACAGAAATGACAGGTGTAGTAACTTTCGATGCACTGAGATGTACATGCATGCACAGTGGGCGCAAAAACACCGGAGGTTGCAGATGTAGCGAAAGACGTGGGCGTCGGACATTTGACCTCCTGTCTGCACAGCCTCTTTGGAAATACCTTTCTACACTGGGCTATCCGTTAACACTTCCTGCATTTTCCAGGGTGTTCTTTGGGGAGAAATCTTTGGTGTTTAAAAACCAATATGCTCGGTTTGTATTTCAAAGTCGTCTGCTCTCGAAGGAAATCATTCCTTACATTGAAAGTATTTTGGTGAGTGGAGGCGGCTTGGAGACAAACTAGTGCAGAGGGCTGGGCCCAGGTGCACAGAGTGTCAGTAGGTACTAGCTGGATGGTCAATAAAGCTAAGGAGTCTGCCAATCATCTGATTTTATGTGTTTTGTGGGTAAAAACATGCGTACCATGCACTTGGGCCAAAATGGTGACTTCATGAATACCCTGTACAACACACCAGAGAAAGAAATAAGTGCATATCTTTTCATTCTGTTTTATAAAGTAGCCAGTGTTCTATAGTACAGGCTAAACACCAATATGAACATACACATAAAAATATTCTTAATGGGTTACCTGTGGATGAACTAAATGTTTTATATCACAACATTTTTTTAACTTCCATACATTTTGATGGCGAATTTCTTTTATTGTTTCCAGCATTATAAACTACAAACAATATTTCTCAAAACTAGTTTACTCGATTAATTGTATTTTTCTTTTATAAAAAAAACATTTTAAATGACTGCTAGTTGAAAATATCGATCTGACAATGTTCTGCAGTTGTTGGAAATATTTCTTGATTGTATGCAGAAGAAAAATAGAATTTTAAAAACTTTTTTCGCTCTCGTTGCTAGAGATTAGAATGCATGGAGGTGCTGCAGAGGAGATGTCCGTGTGTCAGGAGTGGAGTATTGTGTTCCTCACATGCAGATGTCCATTAGGACGACATTTTTTTTGCACGAACAAACTAGGCTGATGGGAAAAAATCCATGCCACAGATTCTCCCTTTGTAATGCGCTTGGCGTTGTGTTTGCAAGGGGAAGCACTGCAACAAAGGAAAGCGAGTTCTCATTCACTGGAATGAAAAGTAATATCTGAGCACGTTTTACTACTTTTATTAGCAGAAGGAAAAGGGGAAGTAAAAAAAAAAAATGTAGACTGCATTGAAAAGACAGTGGCGGTTGAATGGATAAGAAAGATACAGGGAGGGAATTCGCTAAGGTGAAAGTAAGAGGAGTTGTCGCAATCCTTGAAGTCCTTGAAGTTTGGGAGATGACTGATCTGACCAACTCGTGATTTATGACTTACGATAGTCTCGTCCCAAAATATCATCCGTAATCGACACCACGGAGAGTTAACAGAACCAACCAACAAACCAGTCAACGTTCAAACCAACGACTCAACCAGCCACCGACCGCCTGAGGACTCAAACAAGCAAACACACTTTATTCAAGCCAATTATTGTCATCATCAGAGATTATTGTCGTCTTCTGTTTAAAGGTCAAATAATCGTTTTGCTAATGAAAGCTTTTCTCATTGGTCAATGACCCTTACAGCAGCAGACGCAGTATTAATCAAATGTTACCGTGAGTTCAGATGAGACTATTTTTCTCTTTCTCGTTGCCCCTGTGTTTATACAAGCCATCTAAAGTTGTCGCAGCCATGACTTTCGTCAGACGGTCCGACAGCTATTAGGGGACTACTTGTTGGGATTCACATGGGGAAGTGGGTCAGTCTGCACTAGTATCGAGGGCTGGGAGGAGCACTGGAGGGATCAGCGGAAGGTGGTGACGTGGCAGGGCTGTGAGAGACACTGCTCAAGTACTCAGAGGTTAAAGTGCGCTAGAGAAGTCAGCCACATCTTCGACATTCTCGTTAAATACATCTTCCAGCTTTAAACAAGTGAATATTGCAAGACTGTTTTTAAAGTGAAGAGGTTATGCTCAGTACAAGATACTATTTCAAAAAACCTTAGTGAATAACCCTACCATCCCTTTTCGAGATGTGAGTTACTTTCAGTGTATCTGGTGAACAGAACATTCGCTCGGGTTATGGAAAAATGATAATTTGTAGGAAGTCCATCCCAGTCATTTTGGAAACAGTTTTCGCCTCTTGTAGACGATGTGCCACTGATTTTGCTCCAGAATATCAGCAATGTGGATCCTCGATGTCCCACTGATATTACTCCAGAATATCAGCAATCCTGCTTCTGTCGTCCAGATACCCTTCATCACAAAGCTATCTTTCAGCGTTGATGGCAGAGAGGTGTTTCCAGACCAATCAATCAGCTAGTGCTTTTTGTTCACGACATTGAAACAGTTGAAAAGCTCCACAGGAGGTGTTACAACGCCGTGGCTCACGTCACGTTGAGTTCACGTTCAGTTCACGTTGAGTTCACGTTCAGTTCCAGCTCTAGTACCAATGTTGTATCTAAGAATTAAAGCGAGATAGATGCTTTTCGTGGAACCTGATACTAAAAGGCAAGAGGAGTCTTTTGGCAATTTATCCTTTTTTGTGTCAAAGACCTTACAGTCATTGTGGCAGGAAAGAGAAAGTCGTAATGTATTAACCGTTTTATTATTACAAATTACCAGCATTATGTGGACAGCTAACGCCATCTATGGATAGATGTACGAGTGTGCTTGCTTCCTTTATGGGTCTGTATCGACATTGTGTTCATTTCTTTATAACAGCGCTAATAACGTCTATCCATCAGAACAGCTCTGGAGGAGAAAAAAACCCCGAAGACTAACGAAACGGAGAAAAACGAGTTACAGAAGACAATATCGACGTTTCGTGTAACAATGGAAGTGGACATCATCGTGAGCGTGAAGTGTTTTCATTTAATGGCGTCTGTATCCTTTACCATAACAGTCTCTCGGCATAGAATGAAAAACGGAGGTTTCGTCCATCTGGATTAATAAAGCATGAAGAAGACCTCGAGGGTTTTCGGCGATTGGCAGCCAAGTTTTTGTCGATTACCGGCTGTGACAGATCACACTGAGAAATGTCCAAGAAGAAAAAAAAAGTTCTCGTATGTAATATCCAGGCGAGAAAATTAGCAGACTTCAGATGGGAGCCAGCACATTTGCGTGGTTCTAAGTAACTAAAAAAATGTATGGAAACGGTGGAGTGGATTTGCCGGGTCTTCGACTTGGTTTAGCAATTATTTGTGGACTGCTGACGGTGCTACTCGTTTCCGGCCATGCCAAAATAATTTATTTGACGTTAATGTCGACATGTTCAAGGTTCTAATTTCGCTGATGCTGCGACGAAGACATTTGGAGTTTTACAATGTGACAGAGATCCTCACAGAGCAGGCTGAGCTTGCTTACAGGGAATGACAGCAAAAATAGCAGGGCACGACCGACAGTGAACTTTCTGCTCTAATTGTAGAGATAGCGTGAAAGAAAAATTATCATAAAAAAATACAAGGAGACATGAAGTAGAAATGATGATTATCGTTATGGAAAGAAAGTAAGCTATACGTGTTGAGGTCAAGAGGTGAACTGTCAACACCCACAGCAAGCCGGTTAGAAGCTTTTGATACACACCACAACACCTCTGGGTAGAGATGTGGTATGGGATATCTTCATCAGTCGTGAAGAAATGTGACTGTTGTTCCCTGCAGCATCAGTGGGGTTTAGGTTCAGCTTTGGGTGGACAGTTTGCCCAAGCCCCTAGAAAAACACATCGCATGCGCCCACGCGCACATGCAGACATGCACAGGCAGCCATTATCATGAGACATGCGACATGCCCGTTAAGCGTTTTTGGAAACATCTAGGAAGGCATTTTTTTTAATCCACACCTGTAACCTTTTAAAAGCGATTTAAAAATGAAT
Organism: Pomacea canaliculata; assembly: GCF_003073045.1. NCBI lineage: Eukaryota > Metazoa > Mollusca > Gastropoda > Architaenioglossa > Ampullariidae > Pomacea > Pomacea canaliculata. The sequence continues at coordinate 24,671,754 of NC_037593.1, forward strand.
AGATGATTGTGTGAGGAGGATTCGTAGCAATCAATTTGTGACCACGCTCACGCAGAATCACGCAGCTTTTCAAATAAAAGAAGACCAAACAACGGTGAACACATTGTCGAAACTAATTAACGACGATGACGATGATTCAAAATTAAGTAACGATAGTGTACTGTAACGAAAAGTCTTATCTAGAGAATAGTTTTGCGTTTACTGTTCGTTAAGCTTGGCTCCTTGTAAGTCCTTGATGATGTAGACGATATCTGAAATCTTTTTTTTTTCAGGACTACTTAAGACATAGGTAAGATATACTGGAAGATATACTAGTTACTTAAATACATAATATGTTTTACGGCTATTTAATTGTAGTCTTAGTCTTTGATAGGAAAGTACTTCCACGTGGGGTGATCTTGAGCAGTCCAGGGAAAGAGTGATAAAGGGAAGGTTGCCATTGTATCCCTAGATAGGGGACGACACCCTAGACTATGTAGATGTAACGAGACTATATTGAAATTCTACATAAAACTTACTATTTTTCGCCGCTGTTATTTAAACATTAAACATATTTAGCCGGTCATTGAACAAAGAAATTGGTCACTATCAACAATTTAATGTCTTCAAGGAGCAGACTAATTCGTGGGAGGACATCAGAAGGCTTTCATGTATGTCGCATGTCTTCCCAAAGTTGTCTGAGGTAGAGACCCATTCCTTCCTTCCTGTCGAAGTTCTTTGTTTAGATTTACGTTTACTTATATCGTCAGCACTTTCTTGACCACGAGGATGGCTGTGTACCGGAAAGTGCTCGTCTGGCTTCCTAATCAGATTTTCGAAAGACCGAAGACGAGGTTTGTCTCGGGGAAATTCGTTCTTCTTGTCTGGCTGGCTAACCCAATGAACTTTCTCTAAACATTCAACGCGCTCCTAAACGACAAATTTCTGTAAACCATGTTAGTCCTCACTGAACCGTTCTACTCGGTCAAATAAATCAGCTTTACACCAAATAATCTCACTTGCAGCGAAGATTTCACTCACTTTCGGTCAAATTATCCACCTGCACGCATCTGTAGTTATGTTTAAGGAGACCCTGAAGCGACGATTATCAGATATACCGATCACTTTTCACCGAAATTATTTAATCTTTCTGTTGAAGTGTGGAGCCGTTTTGCATGTCTCGTGAAATGAGCTGAACTGTGAAGGTGAGTTTAGTGTGTTTGGGCTATGAAGAAGTACAGGGCTTGGTTTGCCTTGTTTAGCAAACCGACATTGGGTAGCAGACCGAGTACGCACACCGCTACGTCAGCTCTGAATTTGTATTTTGCCAAACTTGTTCGTCTGCTCGGGTGATCAGGTGTCGCGACAGTTGCTGAATGGTTAACATGACTGGCAACAATAGCTCAAGCATTGACTGGCATGGCAAAGCAAAAAAGCCTAAATGAAAGTGATTTTGTACTAGATAATATAGAAGGTCGTTTCTCCTCAAAGAAACCGGAATCATTCTCAGGCACAGAACTCTGAGCCCTCGCCCACAACAAAAACTACTGCTGACGCCTACATCTCTGTGCGTGCTGCGTGGACGAGAAACCGCTTATGGACTTTAGATCACGTGACCAAGAAAGCGTTCAATGCACAGGATTCAGGAGTAAGTCCAATGCCATTGCTGGACTAATCAATTACGCTAGGAAGAGAGGTAGAGCCTCGAGATGAATCCCGGAAGCACTTGTTGGACTAATGAATTATGTTCAGAAGAGAGATAGAGCCTGAGATGGCTTCCCGGAGATGTTCTAGCCAGTGGGTGGCGAGAGAAGCGTACTTTTGGCTTTTACTCTGCGACTGTCTTCGTGACCCGTAATCTTCGGCAAATCCCAGAAGGTCAAGGCCTCAAGGAACGGAAGATGACAACAGCTGTGCAGGACACGCAACGGGTGATGCACGATAACTGCTTTAGAGAACGAAAGGGAGGATTGCTTCCTTGGATTCACTTCACATGGGTATAGTTGCAGAGCATATTTCTAAAACGGTAAACTTTTCCTAAGGAATATCTTTAGAAGGGTTTATCAAAAGTATCTTCCATGCCATTTAAATGCATAGCACAAGCGCACAGGAAAAAATTATTAAAGGAAACGAAAATGTATCTAGAAATGTTTGAAAGAATTGTATCACGATATTGTTGAATTATCCATCACCTGCTATAATCCTTCTGGCAACTTGTCCATATAGGTATAGATACAATTTTTTTTCATACCCCTCATGGTGTGAATGAATAAAATAAAATCTCAAATGTCATAGGCGATCAGAAATTTCATAAAAGTTCACCTTTCGTGATAGCTGTCTGTATTTTATCTCACTTTCTTCTGTCATCTTTGACAAATTGAACACAGATCCATCTATCTGCAGTAAGCATACATCGTGTTCTAGACTACGAACACTTTCAAAACTAGGCCTGAAGAAACATCCCACAATATCCTACTTTCTTTTTCTGGATTCTGCATAGCTGGACAGTTTTAGTTATCTCATTTTGTGGACTGTAAAGTGTTGGCTTTGTGAGATATGTTTTGTCTTGGAATGAAAGGCTTGCAAGGTCCGATGCCAATCAAGATGTCGCTTAGCGTCCGACTTTTTTCTGGTACAGCATAATTTGTATATCCATCTGTTTGGCTAATGAGACTACATCGCAGAATGGTCTAAAGGTGGTGGGTGGGGATTTCGCAGAAGACATTTTGCAGACCAGGGAGTACAAGAGAAGCTAATACTTATTTTGTTCTGGGAGAGAAGATGTCGGAGCTTGCTTATCCTAATGTAATAAGGTGGCTGTAATTGTCAGTGAAGGAACCCACATCCAGCTGGGTTCACAGTACGTATTCGAAAGTAGGACTCTTTTTCTGAAATTATTCCTCGCCTTCAGCCCCTCTTGAGAAATTACTGGCACATAATAACAAAAACAAGAAATAGGAAAAAATAGCCTCCTCATCTGCAGTATATTTTCAGGAGATGACAGTATTTCTTATTTAGTCCCTAACCTGATGAAGTTGTACTCCATACGGAGGATTCTAGTATCATCTTTTTTCCTGGCATCATGTTTGTTTTTCTTGTATTGTTTTCCTGCGAGGTCTTATTGTTGTGGAGTCATGTTGTTTTGGTCTCCTACTTTGTTGAAAGTTTGACAAGTTCGGCGTTCATTCGTGTACTGTGAGGTCACGGTTCAATAAGATGCCTCGCCTTTTTTATTGTTCGTTCTCACAAGCCACTAATTATCTTTTAACGTGCGTGAAACATAAATGTCACATGTAGATCGACGTTTGGAGATCCTTTGAACTGAGTCCTTTGAACTCGAGAGGTATTCAGAAGTCTGTACATTTATGCATTCATACGCGCTCGTGCGTGTGTGTGTACGTGCACCTTGCTTACACAAGTACATTTTTATGGTGTTTGTGTACCTGCTCAAAGCATGCATCGACTGTGTCACCTTCCTTAAATTATTCACGACAGTTTCCGGTTAAGTACGCAGTAGGAATTACGACTTAAGAAACTGTCATAGTAATATAGTTTTATTACAGAGCATTTATGCCAAAAATTATATTCTTAGCGACATTCCCCTGGACTTAGGATGTCTGTGGGATTTCTCCGAGGACTTCCTGTCGTATAAAATACTAGCAACTAGCGAAGTGATGTGACAGAATCCATGAAGAATTACATTCGATAAACTGAGCAACTCGCTTCTGCAAAATTTATTCCCAAACTTACAGCTCTTTCAACATGGTGCGAGGTCGTGATAAGAGGCTCTGATCGATCAGCTGTTCTACCGTACTGGTGAAAGAAAAGAAAGAAAGAAAGAAAGCAAGAAAGAAAGAAAGAAAGGAAGGAAGGCAGCAAAGAGAAGAATTTCTCTTTCTTTACATATTCTTGAAATCCCTAAAGAGGATTGTCTTCTGAAAGTTGTAGATCATGCATTAATAATTATCTCCTATTATTTACTGACTTTGTGGGATTTTGCTTTAAAATTACCTTTTTGTTTTCTTCACACACACACTCACCCTCTTATTGGCTTTTTCATGTAGAGACAAAAAAGGTCCAACCCTTTCAGAGCCGTTAAACGCATGTTAGCCTCTAATTTCACGCCCTGTAAAAAGTAACATGACAGACAAAGGATGTAGTCATCGCGTCAGATAACTCACCCAGAAAGAGGATATAAAGAAGTATCATTACTTCTCTCTGCTTTTCCTTCGCTCCTATCGGTTTCATTTAGTCATTTCTTTTGTCTTTAATTACGTTCGGCCCTTTCATCACATTCTGTTGTTCTTTCTCTGTGCTCACGGTCAGGCCGTGCAACCATTCCCAGAGATAAATCTGCATCCTAATTGCTAGAGGATGGAGGGAACATCCATCTTCTGCAACTAAGCATCTAAACATGGCAAGATTGACACTGCAGAGATTGTTAATTTGTCTTATAGGCATTAGCTGAACAGGGACAGGGAGTGGAAGGCTGGAAGGATGGAGTCCATTAGTTCTTTCACGAACATAGAGTTTGTGCTGTTGCTGTCTTTTGAGATGGTCCCTCGGAATGAAGGCGAGGATGGTGTGTGTGGCTGGATGGATGGTGGCAGCACCGACCTCATTCTCTTATTTGATGTCATTGACTTCCCAGAGACCAACGTATTCTGACGCGATTCCTGTCTCCGGGTTTATCGTCCTTACTTCACCCCAGCATCTCACCAGCCTAGAAGTGACAGAACTTTCTCGTCAATTGACAGAAATCGGACCAAATCGATCGTCTCCCTTTTCTGTTTTTCTGTTCTCGGGTCTGCACGCGCTGGCCCCTGCCGTTGTCTTTCCTACCTCCTCACATTTCTTCCTTCCGTTTCTACTTCAGCCGTCGCAAGATGGCAGCAGGTTTACCATCCAGACATGATTAAAAGAGTCGGAGTCAGACTTATCAAGTTCTTTTCAGCAGTCTAGTCATGCGTCTCAACCAGACAGACAAAATGGAGGAATCTGTCGCCATCTGAGAATTAGAACAGCTCGGAAATGTCCATAAGTGTGTATTTAGGGTAGGATTATTTTGTTAGTGAATGAGTACTGACATAAAGGCGCATTTTATCAGTTAGTTGTCAGTGATTACTGACGATTATTTAGAAGGGAAGACTATCTCTATTAGTGAGTTGTCAGTGAGTACTTATTTAGAGTTTATTTCAGTGAGCACAAATATTTGCCAGAGGATAGTAACGAGGGTGTGTGTTCTACTGAAAGCTAGTGCACGTGGGTCACATGACGATCCTGGCATTGTTGTCTGTGGAACTAGAATGGATGGAATCGTGAGGCACCAGCAGACTTCTCCAAGCGCAATCACTGTAAAATACCAGGATGATTACTGTCGTCTGTGTCCTCATGTTCCTGTTGATCTTTAACCTGTATAAATGTTGACGGTCCCAGCCAACAACACATTTTTTTAAACCGACATTACCTGCTGATGCTGTCTATCGTTACGGGCAACGGTGCCGGAGTCAGGTGTACGCATGATACTTTTGTATTACTTTATTATTTTGACTGTGAGGTTAACGTGGAAAGCAACGAAATATCTTATATACTGTGATTCAATTTTCTTGCCGAATCGCGCTGATCGGTGAAGAGTTTGGTTCATGACCTTCTGGCACCCATCTTTACAGGCTAATCTCGTAAAGAATTATTTTTAAATGACTTGTTCATTGAACGATACAAATTAGCAAAATCTGGTGAAAGTTTGTGTTATGTTCACGTGATGAAAGCCTCTGAAGCACCTTTCTAATGGCGATATTTGTATGAAAGATACAGAGAATGTGTGTGTGTGAAAATACGTTTAATGCCTACCCTTAAAGTGTTCCCTGACTCCTTTGCGTGTATAAAATGTTTCAAGCTTTGATAGTGGAATAAATCCTGCATAGGTCAGCATTAACTATTTATTTTATTTGGAAAGAGGTCACAAAGCTCGGGTCGATGATCGGGTAGAGCCTCGCTTTGGCGCATTCGTGTCGGCTGCAGCCTCAGTGATGTTTGAAGAAGGTTAGAAAATGTCAGTCCACGTGCGCTTTTGTAAGAAGAAATTAATTAAAAATTCACTTCATATCTGTACATATTTGTATATGTACAGATGTGCATATATATAACAGATGTACGTTCTAATACATTTGCCCCCATGTTTGAACTTTAATAAGGCAAATAGACTGCAACACGTGAAACTCCAAATGCACATCAGGGAATCAATGAACAAAGCTCAGCTTCAACAATAACAATAAAAAAAATCGTGACGACTGGAGCAGCCACTACCACAGACCTTCATTTCAAATAAAGATCGGTGGCTGTAAATGTGTAAACTGTGTTGGTGGCCGATATCTGCCACTCTCCTCCGCAGTGCGTGCAGCGCGCTAGGGGTCAGGTCAGGCTTTTGACAGCCACGGCACGTGACCTTCAACTAGGTCGGCGAAGCTTGCAGTGCGAGACAATAAAACTAGAGCAGGCAACTGTTTACACAACAGCGGGTTCTGAGGCCCAGATAAGCTCCCATCTGTCAACTGATTTTGTTTGTCCTCACTCTCAGCTAAAATAGTATTTCATTGTAAAAGAATGAAAAAAAAAATTAATATTTTTAACCACCATTCTTGCTAGAGTTTTATCTTAAAAATATGTTTCCCTGTTCATACTCTTTTTTAAAATATTTAGAATTTTTTTTAACTACTTCACTCGCCAACAGATATGATGACATTTCCTGTTCATTTTTGAACCTGCCTGAGAGCACTCTGGTGAATGCTACAGAATTAGGTTAAGTGGGAGATGATGGAGTGAGCAAAGTTCACAATATGAGTGTTCACTGAACAACTCAAAACCTCAGGACTGACTGGAGAGAAACAGCAAGCCTGGCCATGCTTGTACAGGCCATCCACAGTAACCAACGTTACATCTGAATAGTTTCTCTTTGTACTATTGTCGTTTGATCACGTGATCACGTTGGTGTGAAAGGCGTGTGTTCAAACGGTGATTCATTGTTGCAAGCCTTTTGATTTTACTGGAAGCGTGCGGGGTTTTTTTTTTTTCTTTTGTAAACGGGTTCAGACATTGGTCTGGCAGTGACTATAGAACTAGCATTGCGCGCCCTACGAAACCAGCCCTTCCGCCAAATAGAAGTAGTTCCTCCTGTTTTAGATACACAAAGCCTTTTATTCTAGCACCTCCGCTCAACAGAATTAGTGCCTCCGGCTCTACAGAACTATCGCTTTTTATTCTACAGAATTAGCGCCTCCCACCTATTCATTTTTTCCATTTTGCTTGTTTGGACTCCACCCCCTTAAAAATAGTTGCTGAATGGAACACGGAGATGGTGTTTTCAGTAATATCAGGTAAATGCTATTTCAAGCATCAAACGCCTTTTCCACTCTGTTGCCCATCCACACGTTTGGTTGTTTGCATTGGATTCGCATTCTTGACTACAAACCACCCCAGGCACTCCATTTGCTGATTTTAAAATGTTTTCCTTTCTTTTGCCTCTCCCATTTTTCTTTTTTTTCCTCATTTTTTATCCCACAGTTATTAACTTTATTTTGTTTTGTTTTTGTTCGGCTGTTTGTTTTTCTATTTTTTTTTAATTTCTTTTTTATCCCTTTTGCTTTCTTGTGTGCTCTGTCTTATTTCTTCCTCAAAGAATTCAGGCGCCTTCACTAAATTAGAAAAGTTCCAAACATAGAATGGAGAAAATGGATCTTACTAGTCTTTGCACACCATTTTCATTGTAAGTCTTTACAGCTACCCCTTTGATTATTTACCAGATCGCAGCTAAATGATGGTGAAGACTTTTTCTTCTTGCCGAGGGTCTGTTTGACCGAGCGTCTTTATCAGCGTGCCGTCGCGAGGTCGGACGACAAAAGTCTGTTTGTCAAGGCCGGAGTTTGAGTGCATGCCTGCAATTTAATGAGTTTTCGTTTAGAGCCTCGAGATAAGATGTTGCTGCTGGTGGCCAGTGTCAAGCTCTGGGGAGACATTTACAGTAGCTTGATCTTAAACGGGGATGAGGCTTGGGGAAGGGGAAATCAAGGTGGGCAAGATAAACACGTGTAAAGATTGCGCTATTTTATCGTGGAGGACGCAGCACGTGCAGACTTCAAAAAGAAGAGGTGGAAGGGAGAGGAAGATGTCTTCGATTTTTTTGGGAAACTTTTTTGTGCATTTTTCTTTCATTTCTTTTGAAAGCTACTCGCTGTATCGAGTTGTTTTCTTGTCACCAGCGTCCTTGATTTTCACATCTCTCCCTCTCTCACATTAAAAAATACATGAGAAATGTAACTCATATCAAAATCAGTTTGATAGGAGTTACTGGTATTTCTAATTATTCGTTAAATTCAACCTTTTGTCATATTTATTCGATAGTCAATGTCGCATTTTGAAGGTAGGTTGTGATAAAGAGGTAGGAAACCAAAATAAAACCTTGCTAGTCCTGGAAATACCCGGAGAAAACTCAACCAGGGTTAGTCACGCACAGAAAGATGAAATCAAAACCCAGGACCTTTCATCTCTTAGAGATGAGAAGCCAGAGAATGGTACCATTGCGTGACTGGACCGCCCCAGAAAATGGCCTGAATACTTGGCCCGACACCTGCAGAATGTCACCTTTATGGGTCATCGACCTCACGCTCCGTGGGGACAAAGTGGGTCGGGAATTTACCAGCTGTTGCCGGTGGCAAGTGGAAGCTTGACTGCCACACACCGGTACACACAGGTCGACAGTGACTGGTAGCCCGGTTCCCTCCTGCTACCACCAGCCGCCATGTGTGGGTGGCAAATGGCAAACTGAATCCCATTACACGACATTCTGTATGGACTTGTAAATGAAATCATCTTTCAAAAAAAAAAAAGATTGAAATGAGAGGACTCAGCAGTGAACTGAGGTCACTCCACAGTGCTGTGATCAGCACATTTATGTCTCAAATTGTCTTTAAAAAAAAGAAATCAGTAGAATGTCTGATTGCATCGCTTTTCAAAGTTACCAAGTCTGAGAAGAAAGCGAAAGACTAATAGCTGCTGTCAAGAAACAGGTTCTTGTCATATTGGGATCCATAACATTGCAATGTGTGCGTGCATGTGAAACATTATTCAGACTTTGAAACTATCTAAACACTTGTATAAATCCAGTGCCTGTCACACCTGAAAATAATGAATTTAATAGCAAGCAGCATCGTGTTTGGAGAGTCAAGTTTCCGATAATCGCATCGTGAAAACGATGTTAACAATGAAAACGATAATATCTTTGGAAAGAAAATAAAAGCAAGCAAACAAACAAAAAGGGAAAGATAAAATTGGGGACGATTATTGCTTACCTTTCTTTGCTGCACAACATTGCACAAAATAAAAACATTTCAGTGTCATCAGATGTTAAATGTTCTTCATTGACAAGCTGTAAAGACGCCTAGTCACAAGTCGATAGTCCAACTAATTATGTTTATACTGAGATATCAGCAAATATTTAGAGAACTTGAATGCACAGCCAACGCCCAAGCACTATGAAATATATATTAATGCACGTAAGCGAGAGAGAGAGAGAGAGAGAGAGAGAGCAACATATTTATACATATATGTATATAAGAGAGGCAAATAAAAATCTTGATTTACGAGGGTAACAGAGACAGCATATGCTTTGTTGTGTCTAGCCGTCGATCTGAGAAGAAGAAACAGAAACACTATTATTACAGCACAAATGTATTAAAACCCACTGAGAGAAAAATAAGTGTTTGTACAAAGATGAAGGGTTGATGTCTGAATTGACAGGGATTACAAGTAGGGTTTTTTTTTTTTTTTGACTGATAAACAAGTAACATATGATACATATTCAGTTTGTTAATGTTAGTAATAGATGTTTAAAGGATGTGAAAGCCTCTATAAGCGATCAAAAGTTTTGATATAGATGTGGTAGAGAGAGACATAGCAACGCTTGCAAGCGCGCGCACACGTGTCGGAGAAGCAGGGAAAGAAATAAAAGCTTTATTGGCATCTTACCTTACATCAATACGAGAACTGAGCACAACTTCATATATTTTAAAAAATGAAAATGATTTTGATTGAAGTTTAATGTTAATAAGATTAATGTAACAACGGTATCAGTAGACAATATACAATCAACAACACTTAGAAAGCATTTAAATGCACTTTGCACAGTGTTTCGGCGTTTGAAACAGTGTTAAAGAAATATACTTTTACAAGGTTGACATATAGTAACATCTAATGGATGAATTAAATATTTCGTTGGCAGGAACTAACTCTTACATTTTTAAGCCCAAAACAATGGACAGGAAGGAGCAGCTCATCATCTTTTACATAGAAGGCATTTCAAATCTGGATCTGAGGCTGTTGTGTATCTAAACTCTGATGGGGATCGAATTTCTAGTTCGAAATGTAACGAAATCGTCTGTAAGAGTCTTGATATTAATTGTAAATGAGTTGTAAATAAGGCTGCACGTGAAACTTCAAGTTAACACATGCACGAACACTAACTATAGAGCTGTCAGAAATTTTTCAATGGCAGTCTTGTGTTGAGTAATCAGAAAGGCATGTACAAAACACGGTGAAATTCGAAAAAAAAAAACCATTTTGCTACTTGCTTCTACGACATTAAAAAATCCACACACACTTCATGCCTCACTGTCACCTCGCTCTCCCTTTGTTGTGCAGATGAACAAGCGTGTTTTACGCTTGGCCTACAAGGTGTTCAAGTCTCGTCATACGCATGAGATCTTGGCGAGGCCAAGGAAGGATAGAGAGAAAAAAAAAAATGAGAATGAGAGCGCAAGAAAAACGGTCAACAAAGTGGAATGACTGTCAACGCATGCAAGAATCTCGGTAAACATGCTTCATATTTTGGAAGACCTTGACCAGAAAATAGGCCAAAAAAAGGGACTTGAGTAATTTTTAACCTCTGCCCGAAATACGTATTACGCTCACACAAGTAGGAAACATGAGTCCACCTTGGGTAAATGCCGCCATGACAGCTTTTTGCACGCAATCAACGTTTGGTTGTCTTTGCCTCAGTCAGAGGTCTGTTGTGCATGGCAAAACTTTTCTCATTTGCCCGTGATAAACAAAAAAAAAATTAAAGAATATATTGCATCAGGAATTAAGTGTACGGTGTCATTAAGGTGCTTTTACCCGACGAAATCATGAGGAATTACATCTGATTAAAAGAAAATGGCCATGGACTTGAAGGGTTTTGCCAACCGATTCTTTTTCACGGCAACGTGTGGGTGATAAGCATGAGAAGGAGCCAGGCGTGTGGTGAGAACACACTGAGCAAACACACGTGCGCAGCATATTGTGTGTTTACGAGTGCTGCCTGCTGTCTCATGTTTCCCCCATGTCACGGCTAAGGCCGAGCCTGCCTCCACAAGCTGTCGGTACACAAAACCTCGAAAACAGCCCAGAAAGTTCCATGATTCCCTTATCATGCTCAGTGACATGCAGGACATTTACTTAGTTTTCTTCTCCGTCGTTAAAAATAATTAAATGCTTAAAATTGAAATTTGGGGCTTTTACCAAACTTTTGAGTACTCCCTAATTTGCCAACTTTTAAAACTCAGCTTTTTTGTGTGTGTTTGTGTGTGTGTGTGTGTGAGAGAGAGAGAGAGAGATGCATTTTTGGCACGTCCTCACGAGGTTATTTTTTATGCAGGTGCTCAACTCTCCCCTCCTCTCTCTCTCTGAGTGCGCATGCGTAAACGTGCGTGCGTACACGTCCTTATTTCTGATAAGTCAAAATTGCCACGAAGCTTAGCGATTCCCACTGAACTACATAAAATCTTGGTGTTCTAAGACAGAGTTACTATAATATAAATTTCTAAACACTTAGCTTGAGCTTTCATGTAGCCAATCAAGGTTAATTCCGAGAAAACCAAGTGAACCTGTCTAAACACACATTTGATGACTAGCTCGTCCAAATTAATTCATATACAAAATGTTTTTCCCTAAGTAAGAAACTATTTCCACAAATCTTTTGTACTCAAGATACACAAACATCAATATTCATAGGTCAAGGTTAGCAACACAAACGTCATGATTGTACATGACACACTTATCTTGTTATTCAGCTAGTGACAGAGCTGGGACCACATGCTAATTAGGCTAATGTTTGCACAAACATAAAATCACGAGTTTGAGCGATGTCTGATGTTTGTAGCTTGAGAGAAAAAAAATGGGTTTGTCGTTCACATTTTGGCATTATTATTCTTGCGTTGATCTTTATTTAAAGAAAAAAAGAAATTATCCTCCACTACATCAAATTTCCCTAAAGGGAAATCGCTGGGCGCTGAGGAGGACTTATCCGTCCCTCCCTTGCCTCAGTGGCTTTGTGTAATGAATCATAGAAAGGAATGGGTGCTCACGTCGGAAAGCATGCCGAGAAAAAAAAAAAAGATGATTATCTTCTAGTATTTTTTTAGAAAAAAACATGCTTTTTTCTGATGTCGGCTTTTCATATCATGTTCCGATAAAGCACATTTTTAGAAGGGCAATGGGTGGGTTGGAAGGAGTTTAAAGGAAACTCAACGCGATGCCACTCTCAATTTCGAATGACTGACTAATAATATCATTAATATAATCAACGGATCTGAATTACTGTCTTTGAGATGGAATGCTTTGCAAAATTATTTTTGCACACGACAGGCGACCGACATTTGTTTTAACCAGTAAAACAGAAAAGGGTTAGATAATTTTAGCTTTTCTTTTCACATTGTGTTGTCTTCTTTTTAAAGTTAAAGTATCAACCAAATAGTTTCAAGCTAACTTCCTACTTCTCAGAGACATAAAAAATACTTCAAGGTTTAGTTAATAATGACGTGGCATATATTACCTATAAACTAAAGATAATAAACAATACCTTTAGAAATGTCATACAGTTCTCTATCTCATGAAACTTAGTTGCAACATTTTCGTCCTCGTGGATGTGTTACTTAACGGTTGAGTTTAGGCACAGAGGAGCATCAACTACTAACAAGTGTATCTGCTTGTTATGGTTAATTTAAAGTTATAGCTAGGCTGAGTAGTTACAGTAGTGATAATCAGTGAGTGCAATATTTCAGTCCCACGTGCAGTTTTCTCTTATCTCCTCGTGCAGACGAAGCCTTCCCGAGCAACATGACGATACTGAACCGTCTAATAACGTGTGGAAACAGCACCTGGGGCAAGTTCACCACACCCACATTTACCTGCGATGATATTAGGTGAGTAAATCCCTTCTGTGATAGTCTACAAACCTAGATTCCTGTAACACGATGTACAGGCTGATGTTTTATTCTAGTTGTCAGCTATCTTTGTGATTTAGTGAACGGGTGGGTGAGAGTGTCCTGATCACCTGTACCTCACATGTGTAGCTGGTTGCTTCTGCTAGGTCTGTCTTTGTTCATTAATCACTCAGTTGTTTGTCAGGCTGACGTTAATCTGTTTTGGTGTTTGTCTTGTACTTGCCAGTTATTGATACAGTGTTGCAAGACATATCCTACTTTCAAGACAGTTTCATGATTTATTAATTGTTTACCATTCCGTCCATTTCTGCGACGGTGGCCCCATGTCAGCACAAGCGACAGAGAAATAGGAAACACTATAAAGAGGTGTAGAGATGCTACAGATAGACTCAGCGCTGAAGCATGGGACGTAAGTGAGGAATGTAAAGAATAATAGGTGAAGCCACAGCTGCAAAAATTCGGTCACTTTGAATGGGGTAGTGGAAGGGGTTTGAGGGAAGGGGGCGAAGGAAACGCCCTCATCATTAGCGGGACAGGTAGGTAGTCCTCACCACAAAGTAGAGCAGATTGATCGAAGAATTACGAAATAGGGAACCGACATTCTGCGGCCAGGTGCACTGCACGTCATTAGGAGATGGCTGAATGGCTGACATGCCTTTGGCTGAGCTGTTACATAACAAAACTCTTGTTAGCTGACTGCTTGACGTTAACAGGTCAGCCGGCGCCTATAAACTGTTGTGCACGTGGCCCCAGGTGTCGCGAAACATCAGCAAGATTCGTAGTGGAAGTAATTTCAATGCGACCCTACTACCTAAAAAAAGGACAAATTTTGAGTAAAGGGAAACTTTTTTCTTTGCATCTTTAAATGAAGCGATGTAGAGGTACTGTGCAGCGAACGTTAAAAAAAAAGATTTATTGACATTATCTCCCTTTGCTGTATTTGTGTCCGTTGTTCGGTGGTACATCAACCACGTACACAAATTAAGACGTTTTGTTGAAGTCTGCAAAGAGACTATTAATGGTGGCTTTCTATTTGGATTTTTGTGACAGGCTGTAACAAACAACATTATGTCAAGTTTTAATTTATAAAAAAAAAAAAACCGGAGGGGAGAATATGCACATAGATCTTGCTGGCTTTTAATGTCCAGTTCTTGACATACATACAGTTCACTGAGGATAATAACAGATAAGAATATTTACTTTGTTTTGAGAGCTACGTCGAGTGCGTAATTTATTGTGGGTTTCACCAAGTACCTGCGTCTTGTCTGGTAGTAAACTTGCACGCTCGAAGAGTAGAGACAATAAAGTAATACAGAAACGAAAAAGATTTTAAGAAATGGAAAGAACAGTAAATTGCGCAGTTGTCATTCACAAAGTGTTAAATTTAGTTTGATTTAATTTAATTGTGCATTTGTAAAGCGCAACAGTACGGCCGAGATAGGTGGCACTGAGCTGACCATTAATGATAAAAGACGACAGATGCGGTGAATGCAGCCCTGACATTACACGGACTCTTTGATAAGTCAATAAAGTTCTGCATCGCAAAATATCTGAAAGTTATTATGACATTTGTATGGAAGCTCAACTTGCACTTAATGTGCATGGACCCAACACTCGCAGCTTGAAGTATCCTTCCATCAACACAACTCTTGTGAGAGGAACACGTTAATAAGTATCATTGTAAGCTGAGCTTCCTGGAGATACTTGATGTCAGTCATGTCAGACTTGTCTGTATTGCACGAAAAGCTTGCTGTGACAGCTCGACATCAACTCTTTGTGAAGCAGCTGCAGGGAGGTAATCAGAGTCTGAAGTCGACACTGCCACGTGTAGATCTCAAATCTAAGTAATGGCAAGATGGCGCGGATGTGACAGTAGAAATAAAAATAGCCCATGAAAAAGCAAAAAAGGGGCGCAGACACCGACTCACAGGAACGTAGCAAATATTGTAACAGATGTACTAATGAACATTAGACACAAAACTTCAAGCAGATCAACGAGCAAATATGAAGTTTAGGGAGAGCACTCACTCTCTATCCAGTCAGGCGAAGGGACATCACTCTCCTTCAAGCAACATCTAAAAATCTTTATTTTCACATATTTGAATTCAGTAGGAATTAACTTAACTTGAGGTAGAAAATCTGGATAGCGTAGAATTATTGTTTCTCTGCCTCTCACTAATTATTTCTTAACTCTCTTCTTCTTCCTCCTCCTCTCTTTCTTTTTCCTCTCTTTCCCCTATCTCTCTGTGCTCTAATTTTCTAGAATTACTGGTTAATGGAAACGTTTCTTAGGTGCTTCTAGTTCACCGTTGGCAGAAGGGCAGTTATTAGCCTTCAACACAAGTCGTAATGCTTGTATTTAGATATGTCCTGACATGTTGCGGATTATTTCGCTCTAAAATGAAAAAGAGCTTGAGAGTAAGAGCGCAGATGACATTAAACTGACGTGGGAAAGAAAGACTTGGCATTAAGCCTTTTATCGGAGATATTTAGAGGAGGTATTAAAATCATGCCTCCTTTTTTCTAACTGTGTATAAGAAAGGGCTCGGCAGTGCTCAGAGAAATGACAAGAAACTGCTTCAAATATTTTCCATCCATACCATTTGCCGTGGTTTTATTGACTGCCGCGTTTCGTGCCAAAGATATGAGACAGTTGCAGACATGCTATAAACTCATCCTTTATATTCAGGCAGTCACAAAACAGTGACAAATCCTCGTGACTCGCTCTATTTACAGCGCCTTTACACTCGCCTGACGGCTTTGGTGTTGTTTGTTATGACTTGGCCTGTTCACAGTCTCACCTTCCGCGTGTCCCGCCGCGCGGAATACTTCACTGTGGAAACTGTAGCTACATAAAGCAGCTGCACTTTACTGCCAGAATAGTAACGGGATAGAAATGTGGGTGAAATGTTGGGGGAGAGGGAAATGATAAAATTCAAATCGTTGAGACGGGAAGGCGAAATTAAAGCAGAATCGGCAGACACGCATCGATGCGTAGAGCTGATAAATGTATTTATGCACGGAGGAAGCGGTGGTTAGTCAGGCATAAACGGTGACAGTTCGGCATAGCAAAGCGGTTTGACGTTTCTAAACAGTCTCCGGAAGTCGTGTTGCTCTTTCTCTCTCTCTCTGCGCGTAGCACTTCCGGCAACACCACGTGACGCGCTGGGAGGCTTCTGTGAAACTCGAGACAAAAGTGGACCAACCGACATCAGCAGCGGTACACTCTCCCTTGACCATTTACCATTGTCTGAATAATCATTGCAGATAAATTGTTTTTAAAGTAAGAAGGATTCAGACTGTCCTTGTGGATGCAACTTGTGGGCTAGTATGCTCTCTGTTCAGAGTCGAAAGAAGGGGATGGACTGATGGAGAAATAACAGCAGTTGTATACTGCTGGAAAGGAGGCAGGGATTTTGGCTTCAGAGCGTCGTTTAAGTAGTTATTTTTTGTTTTATTATCTTGTTAAGATTTTATTGTGTTTAAGCTCTGAGATTATATCGCGCAGAATGGAGAATTCATAAGTTATTTTTAGAAGATTTAACGGTTCGCTTCGTCTATTAGGTTATGAAGGAGAGTTAATTATTCACAACCAAACCCTGTGGTCTTCCCTTATGTATCTATTCATCACCAGCCAGACTTCTTTATCTTGCACTAATCCTACTAAGAAGTCTCCGTGTCACTTGTTAGAAAGAGGCTTATGTGGTCTAAAGTAAAATTACAAGTCATGTGTACTCCATCACGACCTTTCCACACCAAGCCTGAGGGTGATTTTTTCGTTCCCCGAAATTTCTGAAAGATGGGAGCAGATGTGACGTGGCGACACATAGCACGTTTATCTTTTCTGCGCATGCGCTAAATTTCGTCTTCTCGTCTTCTGTTGAGAATTCGTTTTCTATGCACGCTTGATCTGTCTTCCTCTCTCTATCACAAACACACACCCCTCCCCCACACAGAACCTACATCACGCTATTCAGCAGTAATTGGACAACTGATTCTTCTCAAACGTTTTGCTTGAAACTTACAGAAATCGATAATAAAAAGTATAAAGAGCAAAAATTTCTCAGTTATTATTGAAATAGTTCTCCACTATTATTACAATTTTCTCAGATGTTACTAAAAATTTGAAAGCAGCTGTCCGGAAACGAGATCCTGAACATAATTGACAACTTCGACAAAAGAACACGTGGGGAAGTTGTTATTGGTTTTCTTACATGATGATAGCACAGCGCTATAATTTTCAGTTTCTTTAAAACCAGTTTCCTCCTGCCAAACAGTTTTATAGTTTTTGTTTTGGTTCAGGAAGGTTTCAATGGGTTTTTTTCTCAGGTTTGACGGTTTTATCACCCGGGAATTTTGTTTCGATTACCTTGAGAAATCTGAAGTGCCTTCGCAGAAAAACATTTTAATCTTCTATACAGTTACTGCATAGATGCTGATGCTACTGGCTGCTAGTTCTGACGAAATACGTGGGTGCTGCCACCAGTCCAAGCTTTTTTCAGGCAAAGATTGTTTCCTTGTGTTTGACTTTCCCACCAAAGATGCAACTACAGATGGGTATGACAACAATGGCGGTGAAGGAGATGCGGTTGTCATGGAGAGTCTCCAGGTTCATGTTTCAACAATATCTCTACATGTTCCAGAAGTGACGAATCGATCACATTTTATCAAGTCCGAGCACTCTGGGTATCGATCTGCGATCCACGAACACTTCGTGGTGGGAAGAAAGATTTGGGGAACTGTTGGCAAAGCACGTGCAGAGCATTGTCAATAATTCGTCCACAGATGTCGTCACGAACGTCGGCGCAGATAACAGAGACACTCCTGAAGGGAACTTGTAATACAATAGCGATAGCAAAGAACGAGGACGAACAATTATTAATTATTACTTTTGCTGTGGACTCTAAATACTGGTCAATGGATTTCTCGAATAACACAATTATATCATCCCAACTACCGCTTCGTCCGTCCTTTATGTCTTTCTCCTCCCCAAGGCCATTACCTTCATCATTTACTTTTCTTCACTGTGCTTTGAAGTGTTTATATCCTCCTTAAAATGCCAAACGACAATATAGCTTGTAATCTTTTTCGTTGAACTTCACCAAAGACAGGTGAAAAGGATAAAAGTTAACATTTAGCCTCAAAGCAATGATACCAGGAAATATGCAGACATAATAACAGCCATAAATGCCATAACCGAGAATATAACTGTAAGGTTAAAAGGGATCAATCAGCCATTATTTTTGCCCTACATCCATTATAATAAGAGAAAAATGAAAATAGCGAAAGAGGTTTAATGGACATTTCAGTGCTCCACCATTTGATCCCAAAAGACGCGCATCGCAAGTTTCGTCAAGGTGGAATGGGCAAGAGAGAGGTTTCTAATATTAACTCACATCAAGGAAACATCATTGACAAGCAAAATCTTATTATACTTTCGTTGTATTGTGTATGGCTAGAAACACAAGACCTGTTTTGAAATACTAGACGGTTGCAGTACGCACGAAGATGATGTCCAGGAACTTCAACCAGAATTTAAAACATCATTTTCGAGAGCTATATACTCCAAATGCTTCCGAAGAAAATCAAATGAGACAATTTGTCACCAGAATAAAGAAAGAAGGACAAAACTGCAGATTTAGGCACTGGATGAAAATGTGGATAAATGCAGTGTCTTTGGGTCTGATACAAATATGAGATAGTAGCCGTGCGCATGAAAGCACGATGATGCAAGTGCGGGAGACGTCACGTGTTCCGGCCACGACTCCAAATAACACTGTTTGCCGAGTGATGCAGAAAAATAAGTGCAACAGCCACGAACAGAAACACGGAGGGCGGCAAAGTATTGAACAGCAGAGAGAAGAAGGCGATCGAGACAGTGTCATCGATGCAACAAAGCAGGTCAAGTCGAAAAAACTATACAAACCCAGCAAAAGAGAAGTATGTGGGAAATGTGGTGAAATATAACATTTGCTGCTTGCTGCCAAAGCCAACATTCATCAAGATGAAGCTTATGTCGGTGATGAAATTGTTTCTTTTGACCTTGCCAGTGAGGAGGAGGAGGAGGAGGAGGAGGAGGAGGAATAGGAGGAGTTATCCTTTTTCTGCAGGCAACAAGACAGATGATTCTGCAAGTTTGAATGTTCAAGGAGTTTCATTGTCAGCTTTCATCGATTCAGTGTAATCAGCAATACAGTTGATGAAACTGAGCGTGAAAAGCTGAAAGGGGAGGGAAACTCAGATACAATTCAAGTCACCTAAGGCTGGAAAGAAGGATTTTCAATTCCATGTGGGGTTTGCAATCCCCTGAAAGTTGACAATGAAAAACACAGCTGTCCATTTATAGCCCACACATCAATGACTATAGTCGACGAAAAAGAAAAACGAACTGGCCTAGAAGAAAAAAAAACAGTCTAGAAAATTGGCAGGCGGCGCAACAAAAAGCACGAATCAACTGATTAAAATCTACAAAAATACACAGTAAACAACAAAATAAGAAGATAAACACGGAGGGCAGTCATCCCTGAGCCGGTTAGGCAAAGGGACATCACTCGTACCCATCATCAATATTATTGTTCCAGTTTCAAAGATTTTAAGGTTGGGATCATGAATCATTGGGATAGAGAGACATACAGCTTCAAACTGAAGTACAATAAAGAACAAGGTGAGCAAAATGGAGATAACTGGCAAGGAAGAGAATATTTTTCTGTCAAATGGCGCCGGCTACGTCACTAATTATGGTCAGTTTTGTTTCCAATCGTAAAAGAGTATAAATATGGTGACCTATAGCCGAAAATGTGTTTCAGGCTTCTTTGACACAGTTTTGAGCGGAGGTTATTCAGAATGTCAAAATCCATCACTTAAGCCCAATTTTCCATGGGCAGATACATTTTCGAATATGTGATGAGGATGAAATCGTGAGATGGCCTTCACATACAGTCGACATTATGCGTCTGGTCAATAAGACACTTAACAGGTGCTCTGACATTTATAACACCATCAAACTCTCGGAACCTTTGTTTGGATGCTCGACACCTCCTCCTCCTCCCTTCCTCACAACCTCATCTTTCAGTTGCGCGAGATCGATAGTCGATCGACGGACTTGTTTTCTTCTCGACTACCTGCGTTGGTTGGAACTTTTTTGTTGTTACTGCAGGGGCGCAGGTGTTCTCATCATTGCTTCATGTCAAAACTGTTTGGTTACACCTAAAAAATAAATACATTGGTGAAGAAATCGAGAAGGCTTAGGCGCCATATGTTTCAAAAATAAATCCCGGGAAAAAGTGTGTCTAAATAAAAATGTAGAGAGGAATTTTTATTTGTTAGATGTGTTCTGATGTGGGTGTATCTGTAAGTATCTGTAGACGTTTATATGTTTTTTACATGAGGTTTGTAGAGCTTAATTTAATTCAAAATAATTAGTATTCAAAAGTTAAATACCTGAATCATAAGGAAGCCTTTAAATGTAACAGCAAGTAACATGGATTTATGTTAAGAACTGATTCAAAATTTGTATTTAATTGCCCAGATGCTGCAAACTGAAACTTTTTCTTGAGAGAGAAGACCTTAGTTCAGACGAACTAGCTATTATTTGTTGCATTCTGATTATCTAAACCTGCCTGTGCTATCGACTAAACCTCAAGCTTTTGTGAAACAACGGGTAGATGACATCCTTTTCGATCTTCATTTGAACCAGGAACCCACAAAGGAGTTACCCCCATGTCTATAAGATTTGTTCCTGCTTGTATCTAGAATCGTGCACTTTACTATCTTTCAGCACGCCATGTTATAACGAGGTGACATGCAACTAGATGTATCTCCCGATGGTTCACATTTGATCATGGTTAAGATTTTGCAAGGGATAACTCATCAAAACGGAAGATTAGTTTGGCTGAATTTTTTTTTTTATTATTATTTTGCGTTATCAGATTATCTCTTATTTCTGATATTAAGCCGAGAGGAACCCTCAGTAACGCAGTAAGAGGTGATAGTAATCAGGACCCAACCAGAGGCAGGTTTTTTGTTGTTTTTTTTTTTACATCACATCGGTAGAGTCTTTCCGGTGTACGAGAACTTGTAGTTAAAGCAAAATTGCACTGATCGCAAAAAAAAAAGAACCGAGTAAATCAGTTAAAAGTTCTTCCCCCAGGGTCAGCAACCTGCCGTCTTCCCAACGGAACGGGACATAAAAAAAGGCGAAAGAATGCTCGTGTCATCTGTTAGTCGGTGTATAGCCCCAATGGGCTGAACATTGTGGTCTCCGCGGGGTTTGCGAACACAAACACAGACAAAAGATATTTTATTCGCTCCCAGGCACAGAGCAGTCTGCATATTCCATCGTTAAGAATTGTGTAGCTTCCAACAGCAGCCAGCCTCCTCCTAATGCATCCTTCGTCATCTTCGAGTCGTCGCAATCTTGGAAGTAGGGTCACGTAGCTGACCCCAACATAATACACAAATATTGTAAATGTACTCGTTACTACATTGACATCAAAGTTTGGTTGCTGTCTTGAAACCTCTTCTTTAATAATATATATTTAGCCTTATATGACACTTTATACCAATAAATGTTCCATACCTTTTGTCAGTTAGTTTATCGGTGTGTCTTTATTCTTCCCTTGATTAGTGTCGGTCGTTGTTGGGGGATGGGGACATATGGTTAATTAAACCTGTCTTGAGTGATGGTGAGCAAGTCCTGCACGGAACGACCATCTTACCTCTTCACGTTCGTTTTTCCTTTGGCAACCTCAGCATTCTCCCTTCAAGATACCTGTAAGGACTTTCTTCCGCAGTCATTCGGGTCACGTGAACCAGACTAACGTACGTCCCTTGACTTCGGCGAATAGTGGTTCCCAGGGTACACGAACGTGGTGACCGGGGTGTAGCTCAGTTAGGGCTGTTTGTTACTAAATAAAATTTTGAGAAGTCATCAAAACTATTGCATTCATAAGTGAATTAACAATCTGACGGTTTATCACTGGTTTGCTGTGTGAATTCTGTCAAAGACAATCAGTAGCAGCTACAGTTGGAGGTATGTTGTAATCACAACTGTGTGATTATTCTTCCTGCAAAAAGCATGACCTTTATTCACGTCCTGGTGCAGACACAGACTGGCTGTGTGACCTGTCCTGGAGACATTTAAAGATTTTGTGGCGAGGTCACCTGCCCGTTATGTCAGCGGTACCTTACCTTTCACTTTACCTTCACGGAGGATTATCTTTGTTGTTAACGTAATGCGAATTTCTATGTCTGCTTTTTTATATTTGTTTGCTTGTTTGTTAAGAATAGCTTCCAGAAGATTAGAAATTTCTTCCAAACCACTTAGATTCATCAAGCGATTAATTCTAAAAGCAAACTATCAAATAAACCTACAACCTATATTCAGTGTTTATGACAGGACGCTATAAGAGAAAAGCAAAATTGTTTCTTGCAATATTGGTATTGCATTTGGCGAACTATACAGTGTCACAGTAGACACAAACGGAGCTATGAAAGGATCCATTTAAAAATTGGTCCAAGAGCTGCACTTCGTAGCCAAGAGTCAATAAGCGATAAACATCTGCTGATTTTTGCCGAGTATCCAGGACAACAGGAGGCAATGCAGGGGATATAGACCGTGTACTTGACGTAGTTCAAGAAGTTGAAGATGTGGGCAGGCAACAGCTACAATTGCCTGTAACACTGTTAAGAGGCTAAACTGATAAGATAGGGCTATTATCTGTTACTATGGAGACCGACGTGTGGCCCGTTGATTTGTGAGAAGTTGTATTGTACCCAGGAGTTTGGTTATTAGTCTATCTTCAAGCCTGCCTGTCTGCCAGTCTGTTGAACTTCTTTCATCATGGCTGCTGAATAGAGATCTTACGAAGAAGCTGTTGACGAGTTAAGCTGTGTGTGGATTAACAACAATAAAAAGCCGGACATTCTGGAACATAAACTTTTGAACCATGTTACTGAGACTTAAAGGCTAACGAGTTCATTGGCCTCATTACACCCGAAATTCTTATCCAAGAGGCTGTCAGTGTCTTGGAACAGCAGTACAAGTGAGAAATTCAACATCATTAAACATTCAATCATTACAGCGCATTCCAGTGCAACAGCGCTGGCGAAATTTGCGAGTAGGACTGCTCTTCATTGACTGGGTGGACTTGAGGACGGTGCACAAACGGTGCTAGACGATAGGTAGATGGCCAACACAAATTAGATAAAATTTGCCATAAAGTATAAGAGCCTGTCTCCGTAGCCACCGGATCGGCTTTGTACATTAGGCCCAAGAGCTCGACACATCATTCTCGTCCCGCGATCAGAGTCCACTGAGACGGCTTCGAACTTTCTCGCGAGGTTTGCGTGAGAAACATTCCACACTGTTGGTCGCTGGCCGGAAGGTGCCGCGGGCAGAAACGTGGTGGACGAATGTTCTGGACCTTGTAGAAGAGCGATAATTGCGGGTTTATTTGATCTGCTTGCAAGCCGCTCGATGGAGGGAGGTACAGTCGATAAAATTCAAGACAAACTCTTTGGACTTAATTACGCGGATCACGATTTCTCCTACTGTCTCCTCTATTTTCTTTCTTTTTCCACGATCTATATTTAGGGTTTGTCTGAGTCTTTCATTGCAGGGGCGAGATCAATGTCCTTCCTGAAATCATTGAAACCAGAAAAAGCTACTTGTCTCCACCTGTAGGCACGAAGGAAAGGAACAAAGGTGGACTGAGTAGTCGTGAATCTTTGGGTGCCTAGCCCCGACTGCTCCTGTCCTTCAGATTCCTTTTTGGCTTGGTGCTCAAAAATTACAAAATTACATTTTATTTACTGGAGTATAAGAGTGGTTGCAATTAATCACAAAGCCAGTCTGTCAATCAATGTTTGTGAAGTGTGACTGATGTCCTGTCGCCTAGCTGGCTCCAGGGGACTTCTTTTGTGTCTCGTCTGCGGATCTGCAATATGTTGTTTCTTTGTTTATTTGCTGATATGTGCTGGCCTGTGTATGCCTTCTTCTCTTTTTTTTTTTTTTTTTCATTTCTTCATTTGTGTATTTTGCTTTATTTTGTGCCATGCAACTCAATGTGTCCACTTTACTGTTGATGAAACGCGATTAAAAAATCTACTTTAATATTAACTTCTTATTCCAAAAGGATTTGTCAAGCTGCGCACTAGAATCAATAGAAATAAAAAGAGTGAATAAAAGGTGGGAGGACAGATCGACAGCTTGGGAATATTGACATTTCTCTGGATCACCAGTCGTCTCTTGATATGACTTTTTTTTTACAGCGGGGACGTGAGCTGTTGCGCATTCAAGAGGTTTGTGTACCCGCTTAATTGCAGGCCATGTTTCTTGAGTTCTCTCTTTCTGTGTGCGATCGTGCAGATTCAGCTTTTGTTGCTTGGCTTCATTAAAGGTTTTGTAAAGAATTCATACTAATTGAAATGTTTTCAGTGACACATCAACTTAGATGTAGTGACTGGCAAGGGTGACAATGAGGCCAACAGTGACAGTGGTGAGGACAGCGAAGTTCTGACAAAAAGTAGGGGACGGCAGTGATAATAATGGTAGAAGCAGTGGATGTAGTTTCATGAAAAAAATTAACAAAATAAATGTTTTTTTTCTTATGAAAAAATGAAAATCATCTTGATAAACGCGATCTTCAGTGCTGAGCCACTTATGACTAAACTTTTTCAGGGTAAACGGCCTCCGATTAGCCTACGGCTACTACCCTGGGTGGGGCGTCGACGACCATTGCCAAGAGACGGGGGGAAACCACGAGTTTACACAGCTGTGCATGAAGATGCTCAAAAAAATCGGCATGCATCATAAAGGCATTTATGGAGCTATGGTGAGTTATGTAAAACTATAATTTCATGGAGAAAATAAGGTAGGGAACAGAATGTCCCTTCAAATATATGTCTTCCTGATGGACGCAACATTTAGTTATTTTGGGGAATTTTAGAACACAGGATGCTAAAATGTAGTCATTTGCTGTTGAAATCGTTTGCAAGAAGCTAGTTTTAATTGATATCTCATGTACAGTTATAATCACTTTTGTATAATGAATGAATAATAATTAATGCAAGAATACGTAACATAAATATTCGAAGTATATTTTACTTCGGTAGAAAATAACAATGGAAATTTTTAGGCAACACATTTTTTTCTTAGAAATAAACGAATGCAACCCAAATACAGAATGTCTCAGGAGTTATCAATACTTCAGATGATGTCTATGAAAGGCTACTGTTGTATAATTAATAACAATTACTTTATCGGGTTGATCACAAACTTTTACTTGGGTTTCAGGTGAACAACGCCACCTGTGGCCATATAGACGAAGAACGGTATTTGCTGAAAATGTCGGAAAGGAGCAGGTATGAGTGGACACTGATGCCCGCTGGACGAGGCTGGGTCAGCAGTCTGTCCTGTATGATCAGAGTGTGAGCCACGAGGACACTGATTGCGCCTTACTGACAGATATTTTAAAAATCCACTTTGGAAATCGAATAACGGAGAGGTTTTGGGCACAACAACACCAAAGAAACTGTGCGTGCATGGGTGGGTGGGCGGATGTGCTTCTTTTTTTTTTTTTTTTTTTTTGAAATAAGGGAAAAGAAGATTTCTAACGTTTGATCTCAGCCCGTAGTGTTTCTGTGTTAAAAGTGCTGCTATCTTTCATCATTGTGATAATACAAGCCACATACATCTCTCCATTATATTCGGTCAAACGTGTTTTACGCTAGTCGTCTTCTTGTTTCATGTCGGCATACAACTGGATTGGAAGATTTTTTCACGGGATATCATCGTCTTTCATCTCATCTTTTCATAGCAACATTGCGAGCTGTGTCTGCTGCCTGTGTGTCTCTTGTGCAGTTAAAAGAACAGTGAATTGCTTCGAGATATGACTGTACTATATGAACTTTCTTGTTGTGTTGGTTTCTTTACAGTTTATTGTTCAACGTCAGCACACAACAGGCTGATATTAATCCATTTCTTTGGTGGGGGATCATCGTCTGTAATTACCTATGTAGATACAGAGATAGAGTGTCCTCAAAATTAAATTGTGACTGGCCAAAGGGCTTCAGTGTAGAGAATGTAATAAAACTTTGCTTGTGGGCGTAATGGCTGTCCATAGGGGAGGAAAAGCTTTCATTTTCACAGATTTCCGAGATGCACGGTGTGCGAAGAGGCAATAGCTGTGAAGAACAGCAGCCTTGCCTACATGAGGTCCAATGAAGACCTTCTGTATGCTAAATATCTACCACGATGTATATCTTCTCTATGCTAAACATCTACCACAGTATGGAGAGGAGCATCTCGAGACAAAATACTGTTTTTTCACCTTCCCGGGGAACATTTTACGTTGGATGTTTAGTGTTCTTGCAATTGGAGGTATTATTGTAAACAATACACAAAGTGGATGGATAGAACTTCTTATACATCTTCGCTTGTGCAGCAGACCGTATACGAAACAGATGAATGAAGGTGGGGACATGTTGACGCAACTGTTTGCCTGACAAAGGATGGTTGGAAGGTAGCGGGGATATCACGAGCGAAAAAGAAAAATTTTCAACACCTACTGCATCTTCGGTTCGTTCTTCAGCATCTCTGGCAGTGCCGGACCTTATGGCTTCCGGCGTTGACGTTGACGTCTACGAATCGATGGAGGTTGAACTTCTTGGACAAATGACACTCCATTAAGCCTGAATTCTGAAACGCAGGGCTTCTTGTGCAAAGCTGGACCCTGTTTGTGAAACTCTTGTAATATGATTGGGAGAGATTGTGTAGCAAACCTTAAAGGTTGCGGTGTTTGTACATTTCGCGGAGCGGGGTTATTTGTCATCCACTTTAGCGATTAGGTTCAAGAAAGATCTTGTTCTGTCCACATTTCATTTTGTCTAGACTCACCATCCGACTGTTCCTTTAGGTTTTCTTGGGATTTTTTTTTCATTTTGTTCTCCTTTTCTAATTTTTTGAGTCGGTAAGTATGCTGTCCAAAAAGCCATAGCTAATGTCTTCTTCAACAATGCCAGGCAAGAAAAAAGTGGTCTGGAAATTGGTTGAAAGTTTTAAACAAAGTTCAGATGGGAGTGGCATACAAGCATTCATGTTATTAATAGCAGACCCGTGGGTGGTATTAGCAGACGCGCGACTGTTTCTCGTTCTGTAATATTTATGAACTTGTAAGAAGACAAAACCGTGGGAAGGGGATTGAAGTGTTGAAGTGAGAGAAGTATTATGTTTTGCCCTTCGGCCTGAAAGCCAGATGATCATATATTCTTGTTGAAGAAAATGCCCATTCCCCGTTGTTGTAGTTACATTGTTTGCAACCTTCGGGTGTGATATGTGTATGTAGCGGGGCGACCTCACTGTGACATGTTAGTCAGCGTTTGGACAATCACTGTGTACAGACAGTACATTCCAGATGGGCGTGTCTTACATTTTGAGTCGTCTTTTCTGAAAACCACTGCCGTGTTTTCGAGACGATTTACTGTCAGTGCCTTTGTAATATCAAACAACATTCACATACACACGAACGCACACACGTACATATCCACATATCCACGTTTACCAAACAAACACATCTCACCCACCCACCAACCACACACACAGGTGTACGTGCACACACAGTCGAGCGTGTAAATGCACATTTTCCCCCTCAGTTATTGAAATTATAGTTCATATGTTCGTTATTTTATTTAGAACAATGTCAGCTACTTTGTTTTTATTATAATTGTTACATTACATAGCAGTATGAATGGAAAAATTATATTAAGCAACTAGATATTTTGGTGAATACGTACATTTTCTTTCTTATTTCGTTCTCCATGAGATTCTTCTTTGAACCAGCTGGATAAGTTATATTTTTATGACAATAAAAATATGATTTTGGATGTATTAGTATATTAGTACGTTCATATATAAAGTTTTTAATTGGTTAAGAAAATATGAAAATAGAAAGTAAGAAGCGGGGGCATGTGAATGCGTGAGTGAATGAACGAATGAACTAAACCAAGAACATATCCAAAGATACCATGGTTGCTATTTTGTCTTTGAGCTATTTGAAGTGCCCTACAACGTTCTGTTAAGTATTAAAAAACTTTTTTCATATCAAGTTTTTCGAATAATCATAGCCTTACAAAACTCCGCTTCCTGTCGAGTTACCCTGAAGAAAATCGGGTTTTTATCTAATTGGCATAAAAAGCTTCTAGGGAATATTACAGTTTCTTCGCAGAGTTTTCCCTGAGTGTTTTGATTAGTGGCTGATGTAAAATTCCCGGGGTAACTCCTGTTGCAGGAACTGCTTTTTTGACAACAAGAAAAAAAAATTGAAGCTTGTCAAATTTTTCCCTTAAATGTTTTTCCCTGACATCAGAAACTCAGGCGGATATGCATCCTTAGTCTCTAATAACCTTCAACACTCTCATCCTTTTCCGCTCCCTCACTCTCATCTCACTCACGCACGCAACCTGTCTCTGGTTTCAACACCTTTTACAGCATCCTCAAGGAGCTTAAAATGTAATAAAGACGAATATGTTCAGAGTAGTTAAAAGCCCTCCATGTATCTGTGCATCCTTTTATTTATTGTCTGCTTGCCTGCATGGCTGCAGGTGTGAGCATGTACCACGTGACGCCATGAAAGCTCTTAGCTAGCATTTTAGCGAAATTCAGAATTTAAAAAAATGGTAGGAAATGCTGGTGTCCGTGTGCAGTGGAGAATAACCTGATTCATTACCACTTCATTTCTTGTTCGCCATTCGCCGGTAGCTCAGCGCAGCCAAGACGCCATTATCCCTGTGACGTCATCGTGACCTACAGTTCAAGGCCGTGTTATTCGGCTTTTAGCTGGTGCAGAGTCACAAGCTGATTATGCACCCACGGACACGTGATCCGTTTTATTGCGCGTGCAAAGCATCCAGAATCATGTTTTACGTGCTTCGGAGACGGACCCCGGATAGAGCGGGTTCGTTGTTTTATTCCAGCAGCATGGTCTGGGAAGGAAAGATGCGGAGAAGGAAGGAGAGGTGCGGAGAAGGAAGGAGAGAGAAAAGTGGGAAAGTTGTGTTAAGGTCAGACCTCCCATGCTGATTCCTGACTCGCGAAACATTGTAAATAAAAACCATGAATTCGAAAACAAAGCTAGGTTGCACACACTTTGCACGTTATGCGAGAATTGTATATTTGTAGTTACATATCACGCGTATGACATCTCCATGTATAAATAAATAATTATATTCTATTCTATTTCTGGTTTTAGGGGTGAGGGTGCACGATGATACTGAGGTTATTCTGTTGTAATGTGTCATGATGTTTTTTACCATTTCCTCTCACTCTTTTGTTGTTGTTTATTTCTCGCATCCCCGATTCATAGCGGTCCGGTGGCGCAACGGTTAGCGCTGTTAGCGCCTGTCACCAATACAGTGAAGGTTGGCTGCCCTGAGTTCATTTCTCGTCTCGGGCACGCTGATCTTTCTCTGCACGTGACATCTGTTTACAGGGCTGGCTGCTTGCCGTAATATAGCCTTAGTTGCTGACACGGCGTAAAAACACCAATTCCCTCCCCGATTCATATTAGGAAACATAACTGATATTAATATTTTATACATTGAATATTTTTGAGGTGAAGATATGTGCTTGATCTTGAAAAGATTCAGACAATGGTTCTCTTGTGTAAGAGGTTTTTCCGTGGGTCATAAAATAAAATTTTTGGATAATTATGCTATCCTTGGGGTCGCTTGAGAAAGGGATGGGTGAAATCTAAACTGATCTTTAGCAAAAAAAATGTTTATTAAAATAGAATAGAAACTTAATTATGAAAGGGACATAAAATATTTTCTAAAATTTAGAAAACAACCGACACAAATCTACTGTGGTTCCAGTCCAACATAATTCATGTTATTGTACCTACCGGCCGTTTTGAGAAAGACCTCAGCCAGATCAAAGATTACCTATGTGTACTTTTTGTAATAACTCAGAAAAACCACTTTTACCTTCTCTGGATATGCCCCTGTGTACAAAATTTCTGGCTAGAGAGTCATACCTGGCTAGGAAAGGTACCCGGTGATATTGTGGTTATCCTGGTTTAATATGTAGCTTTACTTCTACCATAGACTATTCCTCGTTTTTCTTTCTCACATTCCGGTTTCAGACTAAGAAATTTAACTCGTCAGAAAGAAAATTTATGCGAGGGGGAAATGCGAAAATAATTATTAGAGGTATCAATAGACAGGGAGGGGAGTTATGATTTTGGATACAGAGTATTGAGGACTGGCATCGAACAGCTATTTTTATTACCTCTTGTAAAACTCTTATTGAAAATGTTGTGATGAATACATTAATTCAAGAATTTGTGTTATTTTAATCTCATCAACTGAGTTTTGGAAACTCCCATTGAAAATGTCGCAGAAACAAGTTTCGAATCCAAGATGCAAATGTGTATTTCCTTTTTGAATGATAGGAGAGATTAAATGTTACCAATTAATGCATAATTTATTGATATTTCCATTTGTGACTGTTCACATCGCCAGATGAATACAATTGTTAATGAAAATTGTTTACATGTATTTTAAGATTATTTTGTTCCTGTTCAACACAGTTCGTTTTCCTGACATATAAACTCGACAAGAAACTACGCTCTTAGATGATAATATCTATATATATGTTAATTCGAGATTTAATGATTCTGTCCATGAATTCTTGTGCACATTTTTTTGTCAGGGAAGACGACTGCTTAAAGATAATGATATGGTTTATTTACATGTTTATTTTCCAAACTCATACACGGGTGTTAAATGGTACTCTCCTTTGCATACAAACATCACATACATATAATTTAGACGACATCACATCATAATGAATGTGTGTGTGTGTGCGCGCGCGCGTGCGTGTGTGTGTATGATAGTGTGTGTGTTTGCATGTGTGTGTGTGTGTTATCAGGTGATAAGAATGTACGTTAAAACTGTCTTGTTAAAACATTCAGTCTCCATTTTCATGGATCACCCGATGCCCGTTCATGTTAAGAGTTGTGCTGCTTGTATCAGGCGGCTGTTGACTGAGATGTAGGTGGTCTCGAGAAAAATC
Organism: Pomacea canaliculata; assembly: GCF_003073045.1. Lineage (NCBI taxonomy): Eukaryota > Metazoa > Mollusca > Gastropoda > Architaenioglossa > Ampullariidae > Pomacea > Pomacea canaliculata. The sequence goes on from NC_037593.1 coordinate 24,703,056, forward strand.
TTATCTATTTTACACGTGCACAGGTTACGACCGCTGGTACCTCGTCACTGATCAGGAAGATCGCATTCTCGCACTCAGTAAAGCCAGGTCTTAACATCTTGGACTGTTCTTGTCAAATAGGCGCAGCATGTTACAAATTATATTAAAAATTGTCTGAATTTTGCATGTTATCTGTGTCGGGCACAAACTTTGTACCCTATACATTCTGTCTGGAGCTGTAACATATAAAGGCTGTTTACGATGACATTTGCTTGAAATTAGTTGATGTTAATTAACAAAGCTCTTTCTTTCTTTATCTACATACCCACGCGTCTGTCTGTCTGTCTGTCTGTCTGTCTGTCTGTCTGTCTGTCTGTCTGTCTGTCTGTCTGTCTGTCTGTCTGTCTGTCTGTCTGTCTGTCCTTTCCAACACCCTACCGCTTTTTCTCTCTTTTCCCCTTGTCTATCTCATCAGCTCATCAAACTTTTTCCATCTTCTGTGCACATATTCATAGTGATTAACCCTCATGCAAGTGTATGTGCATGTGTGAGCGAAGATAGTTACGTGAGTGCATGCACATGTGACTGTTAAAATATTCATTGTGGACATTGTAAACATTACCCTGCACGAGCATAAATTTTGATCACTGTTTGTGTCATTGAGTTTTATTGCCCCTTGCTTCCTAATTTAAAATTGATTTACCCTGCATTAAAACAGCTATGACGTTGCGGAGCGGCTCGTGTTTCTCCCTGTGAGCATGTGAGAGTATGGATCCAGATAAATTCGAGCTCTTTGAATCCTTGCATTCGAGTGCTTAATGTTGCACGACGTTTTTTTTTTTTTTTGTTTTGTTTTTTTCTCAGGCTAAGGCTGACAGTCTGGGGCTGTGTGCTCGACGAGTTCCTAGACGCTATGGCGTCTTTCATATCAGCCGGGCAAACGTCGTAACTGACCAAGTTTCACGAAACTATGTAAAGGTCTCAGGGGGCGAACGTGCTGAACTTTGGAACTTCGATCAAAATACTGCACGGTGCAAATTTGTTTCCTAAGATATTTGCCAACACAATGGCACTTTAGGGCACTTCAGAGTTTTCACGCTTCGGCACTAAACGGAACTAACGCGAAGCAGTCCGCTTGATAATTGACCCTTTCAAAAGGTTCAAGAGGTATCGTGCATCTGGCCCCACTTGTCTTCCAGTCTTCTCCTTCTCAGACGAGTCATTAACACTCTGTGGACACATCGCCGATAAGGCAAAGTTGGCCATCAGTTTCAAGATGTAACATTAAACCAGATTTTTACACAACACAAATCTATAGTTTCGAAAGATACTAAGCGTGGATATGGTCAAACTCGGTTAAGACGAAAAAGCTCTGAGGAATTCAGTTGCAAAAGCTTTCTTGCATGATGTATACATTTGAACTCAAGTAACCCGTTAAATAAGTCTCTGATGGGTTAGTGTTATTTTTATTCATGCATACCATCTGGAGAGACCTACGACACCATTTAAGAAGAAAAAGCAAGAAATAAATATATTACCGTGCTACGGAGAAAGAGGAGGGGAAAACGAATAAACTGGGGAAGAACGCAGAAAAACCGACAGAGCAAAGAGAGAGAATGTATGTTGGGTTGTGGGGGACATAATCCCCCATAAAAAAAATCAAACTACATAATAAAGCGGGATCTGAAAGTAACACCAAACAATAACGCATACTACTCTCAGACGTAAATAATATTCGCACAAACGATATCAACTTTTCAAAAGTTAATTAAGAGTACACTTTAAAACTTTGATGCATTCTGTAATTTAATTAGTTCTGAGAAGTTTGAAAATAAGAACTAATGCAGTTATTTAGCGAGGTAAATAATTTACGATCTGGGGTTGAGCAGAGCTGCGCAGGTAAGGGCTGATGCAGAAAAACGATTCCAGACAGAAGAGACCTCAAAAACGACAGAGACAGAGAGGAGGCAGGTGGCGCTAGGTGTTTGGAGGTAGGAGGATGTGGGGAAACCTAAGACCTAATTTGGCCGCAGCTTTGTACGGCTTTCTTTCATATATGCAATGGCAGATTTAGCTGGCAATTTAGCGCTGGAATTAGCTGCGCGTGAGTCTGCGTTGACGCCATTTCTGTTGCGAATGCTGTGTGTGTGTGTGTGCGTGCGCGTGCGTGCGTGTATATTTTTGTATGTAAATGTTTGGATGTACGGGTGCATGCAAGACTACTCAACATCACCTCCATCTTCGTCGTTTTCATCTTAACGCAGCCATTGAAACAACCACCAGCTTTGATGTTATTTGATCGTCAGGGGGAAGACTACTCAACTTTTTTGCTTTATCTTTGCTTTGTTAATTCAGTATTTATTCTCGTTCATACAGGACTTTCTGCGTGAATTTCCTCTGGCCAGTCCCTCTTTTTCACTGAATATTAAAATATCCTAACGGCGTAAGGCCTTTGATTTTATTTCTTTATTTTGAATGAATGGAAGGTCTTGTCTTCTCCGTCATTGAGGATTAACTGGTTGAATATTTTATTTGAAAATCTCAAACAGTTGAGCTGATGCTTTAGGTTAATTTTTATTCATTTTGTATTTTCTTCTTATGATGCATATGATACAAGGAGAAAGGGAAAGTTTGTGGTCTCAACTGAAGTAAACCTTTGGACGTGCAATGAACTATGGACCGCATGTAAATCAGGAAGGATTTTTGGCAATAAACAATACTGACATTATCTACTCGAGAAAAAAGGCAATTTTGAAAATATGACAGAGCGGTCTATCCATAAATTTATAAGAAACAATTTAATTCAAAGAAAATATATTCATTTTATATCTATGCAGTTGTTACAGCTGGGATTCGAGCAGCATTGAGCAGATGTGCCAAAAACAAACGAGTTCGGACTCACACTGTAGCTTGCTGGATCACGTGATCTGAGTTACGAGATAGACATTTGTCCACGAATAAAACAGTGGCTCTGGTTTTCATCTGTCATCTACATTTGCTGCAGGTCCTTTGACAGAGGTTATTATTACACATCAATGTGAAGTATTTCAAACCTACACAGGTGAAGAATACAGGTCGGTGGGTCTGGCCAAGCAATCATTTGACCATCGGACCGTGACTTTTTGACCCTGCGACGCATGCACATAACGACATAAATAACGAAATAAAGCATTTTTTTTATTTTTCCAGGAGCTATTTCCCATAAGGTTGTCTGCTAATTAATGCCCCTCGCACGGTTTTTCTTCTCATTTTAAAGGAGGATGACGTCAGTAACGGAGGTTAAAAATGGCCGGGCTGTATGAAAAAAAAATTCAACCATGTTAAATCACACAAAAAATAAAGCTACGGACGTGAGTGAAAACTTTTAACATTATTTCTCTTACTGAAGAGGAAGGGCAGGCGGGAGCAACTAGTTACTGAACTTCCCGCTGGTTATCTCCCCCTTCTCCCGTCTGCATGTCTCTTTCTATTTGTCGGTCTGTGGCCCTAGTTATGACGTGAGAGTAATTCGTTTTCCTACACCAAAATTGGAAACTCAAGTAAAAGCATCTTATTTCCTTAGTTACAATGGGATGCCCAGACCCCGCAGAGAGAACTTCATGTTTCTTTACCCCCAGGGCATCTCTGCCACCGCTTTATAACTTCTGTTCCAGCGTGCGAGGTAGGAAGCGAGAATACGTCGTTTCTCCGGGGCAAAATGGAAAACTTAAGAAAAAGCGTCCACGATAATTATAAAGAGATGTTTAGACCCTGCAGGCGTTCCTTTATGTTTGTTTACCCCAGAGCACATTTGAAACCGCTTTTTGACAACAGATCCAGGAGTAAAACAACTACGGGGTCTGGACACCGCTTTATAACTATGGAGACAAGGCGCTTGTCTTTGAGTTCTCTGTGTTGTCCCCAGGACAACGACTTACCCTCGCTTCATAAATACAGCCCCCTGTTGACTAACTCTGGCTCAGTGATGTTATGTGAGTGAGTGAGAGAGAGAGAAGGGGGACAAAGAGAGAAAGAAATGAGAGTTAGAGAAATAGGGTATTAAAAAGAAAACCAGCAGAGCAAACATTCAACTACTGGCCATCCCCCAGAGTCCACATCTGCAAAGACTAATGAACATAAAAGCACCTTGCTGTGGGAGTGGTTTCACAATCCCTTGCAGCTGCTGTATCTGCAGATGTGTTCCTTTGAACTTAATGTTCATCCACATTACAAAATCCTTCTCCTAGCTGAATTGTGCTCTGTAGTAGCTTCATAACCTTCAGAACAGAAGGTTGGTGGTTGAATTCTCGCGTAATGACTTTGTAACGGTGCGGGTCTTCGAACTCATTCTTGGACAGACGTGATGTTTCTGTAAGACCCGGATGTCACCGAGCTGCTCGAGCCGCGTCAACAGAGACTGAGTGACTGCATCCTCGCGAGGACCTGTGAACTTGAGGATAATTCTGCTTCGATTTTTTGTTTTTTGGCGGTCTTCGTTCAGAAGTCTTCTTTTTGCCAAAGAAGAAGAAGCAGTGGTCTTTTCTGGCGATTTTAATTATTTTGTTGCTAATGGTAACTTGTGAATATTGACATTTTCATTTTTGTGAGTGTATTTCCTTTCTGAAGAACTTTCTGTCTAGCATCATCACTCGTGTTGTCCATCACTAACGGCGTAGCTTAATTTTCCTGAAGATTTCTAATTCTTTGTCACTGAAGACTTTAGATACGATTTCTGCATGTGCTTGGATCAAAATTTCTCTGTCACTATTTCTATAGAACCATTAAAGCTTCTTTTGTTTCGGAGGAACAATACGTTTCTACACAAACACATATTAGAACCAAATGTTAAGCAGATATAACATCCTAAGAAAGTTTCGTAAAAGAGCGCATATTTTAGTTTTAGCAGAAGAACCACCAACTTTTGTCACTTTTACGGACTGTGGCGTGTAGTTAAGTAAACGGAAGTTCAAAGGTCAACAATAACTCCAGGACACACATATTGCAAAGTAAAAATTATGATCACAGCCTTACCGAACAGTCGGTATTCTGCATGCCTAGCAACGAATAAAAGGTTTCGATCCCTCTGTCAATGTCCTTAGCCTCCATCTTAAAGACACGCATACATTAACAAAAGAGGTTTCGCTTCTTTGTAGAATGAACAAACGGAAATGGCCTCTCAGCTATCATTTTTTTTTTTTGCTTCCAGCCAAACGACATTACCACGATAGTGGCTTTGTTATTTTGTTGCTTTTCCCTGAAATGTTGTTTATGGCCAGCGAGAGTATGTCCTGGTTGCTAACTTTTTATTTTGCTGTCTCAGCCAGTCAACGTATTGCCCATTTTTTTCAGAATGGTAAGTCACCTTCCACTAAGAGAAATGAAATCACCCAGACAGGAACATCATAAAGGGGATGAGATTACTTCAACAAAAGAAACATCGTCATTGGTGTAGGAAAATTGTCATTCTGATGTGTGCCTTGTTCTCCTGGCCAGACTTGAAAAGAGACTCTTTTTTCCACGACTGAATCCCCAATGACATTAGCAGTCAGTCGGTGGAGGCTCGTTAGAGGCGGCAGCAGGGTGTGCTTGCACTGCCACGTGCTCTTGACATCAGCAGCCTGCTCCCAAGTGGTGGAAACTAGGCAACAGGTCTGGTCTGGCATCTAACTCTCCCTGTCAAACACGATGAAACTACGCAGACACGCAGACAGGCACACGCACACGCACATCCACACATAACACACGCACACGCACACGCACACGCACACGCTCACCTTCTCCTCTCGGCTTCATGTACTCACATCGAGATGAACCAGATTCAAAGAATCCACGCGGCGAATTGTAGACATTACTTCCACCCCGACCTCTCTTCCATCTCCGACATCTCCCAACTGGATCGATCTTCCCCAGGTATCTGATGGAGGCAACGACAGATTATGCAGAGGAAGCAAAATTATTTTGTTTACGCCGGATGCACTGAAAACAACGCAAAGAATAAAACAACAGAAGGCGGGCCATCGTCACGCTTATTACATTTTGGTTACAAACTTTTCTAAGCAAAAGTACAATGCAAATCATTGTGGAAGGAATATCTTTTTGCTTTTATTCTATCAAGTTGACTGATGAACGATACTGAAATCAAGCAGAAACAAAATACGTTTTAGAAGAAACATATAAGAAAACTCTACGCGATATATAAACAAAGTGACTAACTTAAAACGACTGACAAGTTGTATCAAGAAGTGATAAACACTAGCACGATATATCCAAAGAGTAATACTTTTAGATTTGTGCTGTTCCAGAGTGCAAATTATGTTTATGACAGATTTTTTTCATAATGTAACATCGAAATATAATAAATATAATTACTTATAGAAACAGTCAGCTTATAAAGTACATGGCAGAGAAACTGTAATAAATTAACCCATCTAATATAGTTTTTTTTCCTGTAAAGCCAGAAATACCCAGTAAAGCAGAACTGATGTAAAATAAAGTTGTCAGGCCCAAAAGCAAAAAAAGTCAAGATTGGAACCGAAAACTGATAGCTACATTGTTAACGAAGTTCTAAAGGACATTAAATACGACGGACAGACAAGACATTGAAAACTTGAGATTCCACGAAGATTCTTATTAGCCTCTCCTGAACTAGACGAATGTCAATTACTGACCAGCTGTCTCCTGGCCTCGTGCTGAGCTTCCCTTGGTAACTGGACAGAACCTGAGGTGACAAGAAATATCTACGTCCTACCTTCCGTTACCCAATCCTCAGTCCTCCAGTCCTGTCTGTTGAATTCAGTTTCATGAGCAACAGGCTGAGCATCTCTTTGGTAGGCCTGTATCTTGTCCACCCTGTATTACTTTATTACTTAAATTGTTGCTTACTCTATTGTTTACATCGCTGCTTAAATCTCTAGCTTTAAATTAATACTTAAATTGCCGAAATGCAGCCAAGGGGAGAAAGCGACAGCCGGAGGTGAAGACCTTTCGATGCTTTTTACAAACATCAATCTTACTAGAAATTCTCTAAGTAGCCTTCCGAAATATCAGTATAGTGTCTGCAAAATCAAAACAAAATCACATTCAGTTATTATTAATAACAGTGTTTAAACGCGCGTTCACATCAGGGCTGATGCCAACGGATAAACAACCATCAATGACTAACGATTCTCTGACATCAAGACGGAAGACAATGGTTTCTCATTAGTTTGAAGACAATAGCTAAGCATGTTTATAAATCGAGTCTAAAGATGATGCCTAACATGCTCTAACATCAGGCTAACATGTTATAACATCGATGCAAAAGACTACAACAACAATGTAATAATAATAACATTTATATTGCGCATTTCTCCAGCAACAGCAGGACTCCAATCGCTTTACAGTAATAATAATGCACTTGGATAGCCTGCCTCCCTATCAAAAAGACAAAAAGTACACTGCATTGGAAGATCAAATAACTTTCTAATGAAGAAATAAAACATGAAGATGAAGGCGGTGATGTGACACAGCAGCACATGATGTGGCGATAGACAGTTTCTCGTTGGAAGAAGATAGTAAGAAGGCCGAACCAGGAGGAGATCAGCGCGAATAATACGAAGTAGAAAAAATACAATCTGTAACCATTTAGTCAGATTTGCTCTAACATTAAAGTTAATGACAGCGGATAAATACATTCTAACATCGAGTCTAATGACAATGGCTAAACATGTTCTAGCTATGGAGTCGTAGTAGACCTTGTCAAGATACACAGTTTTTAGTCCCTGATTTGGCTTTAAAAATAAATGTTTTTACGAGTTTTATATAATACTTAAAATGTAACAAGAAGTAAAAATGGTTGAGAAAAAAAAAAGAGGTGTTAGTCAGCAATACAAGAAGCTGAAGCAGATGAAAGGGGGAAAAAAAGAGCGAAGGAAAGAAAGAAAGAGTCAGAAAGACACAAAACAAAAGAAATAAAGAATCCAAAACAAAGTTAGCTGTGAAGGCAATCGTTCCTCGCTTTCTAGCGACACTTAAAGCCAGCTTATTCCCCACTAACTCAGTTTCTTCATCGAGTATGGCAAGTTTTATTTCTCTGACCACCAAGGCTTGCCTCTTGCACCGTGAGGTCTTCGTGTGTAACGACGATGAACTTCAACTACGGACCTCAAACAAGGCGATTCTGATCTCAAGAAAGAAACCTGTAAAAGTTACAAGTGTTTGTTTTTTCTTCATTGACGCTAACTTATGGGTTCTAAAATTATACTGAGGCCACCATTTAGAACTATCATTTAAAAATATTTATAATTTGTGTTTCTCTTCCATGAAAGTTTTATTCAAACTTCCTTATTTCACACGAAAACCCATCAAAACACGACCAAACTGAATTATCTTCCTAAAAATAAAACGCAAATATAGTTATAAGGAGACGTTTTCCATCATTTGTTCATTCTCAGAGTTCAACCTTAAGATCACTGTATAATCTCATGGAGAAACGATTTTGTTATCGAAATTATAATATATAATACTCGGGCATCTAACATCAAGGGACAATTTCTAACATTCCAGGGTACTTTCAAGATTTCATTTTAAGAAAACCATTGAAATAGATACACACTTGAGACTAGAGGATATTCAGACTTCTATAATCAGTTGCCTTCGCGTTAAAAAAGAAGTAAGGATACTCAGGTGACAAAGCGATAAGGATACTTCATCAGATGACAACGACAAAGTACGATAAATAATCGTCAGAAAATTGTTTAAAATACTCAGTGATAACGATATGTATTGAACTTATAATCATTAGGGTTAGATACATGATCAGATACACGAGCTTTTCAAGAAAAAAACTTGATCATGCTGAGACAACATTTCTTACTAAAATTAATTTCAAATGCTTTGGTGGACAAAATTATTTTATAGAGAGGTTGGTTCTTTATGCCTAAATTGCATCGACCGAATATTGAACACTATCATTTAATCCATGCTTATAAAATACAGGTTCAAAAGGCTTTTCCCTCTAAAATTAGTTTAAAATAAATAATTTATTGCCACGACAGTATGGATCATGCTGACCCTTGTATTATCTTTGATCCCTATATTATCTCTCCCATTGTCTGCTCCCTTGCCCTCGCGTATCGTTTGAGGTCTAGAAATACTTAATTCTTCTTAACTTTTATTTTCTGCAATGATGATTGAAGCATTCTGAAATGAAATAGTATTTATCTAAAATATAATGGAATGTGTGCGTGTTGGAACCTGTTTGCTTGTCTGGATGCTGTTTCTTTTTTTCTTCCTTTTTATTTTCAGGTCTAGAAAATCAAGTTTGTTTCTGCAATCGTTTCGAGGAAATTTAATGCCAGAAATGCACTATGCATGAGAAAAAGAAACTTTAGAATGCTGCTGTTGTCAATATATTTACATAAAAAGAAAACTTTGCAAACTTCTGTCATATTCCGTTACTGTATACTTTTTTATACTTCGCTCTAAATGTAAGACGTTCGCTGTTTCTCATCATTGAGCAGCATGAGCCTGTCTTGGACCAGTCGACATATCTTTCAATATTAATAGGCAAAAAATTAAGAGTGAGATACATTTTATGTTAAAAGACAAAAGTGCGAGTGTGAGGAAATGAGATTTTGCCAGGAGAATTCTGAGTGCATGTAGTTGAGGCTGACTTTGGTGGAATTTTTTATGTGCGTGTGATATTCAAGAATACAACCTTATCCTGATTCCAGTCTAGGAACAGCTCATGTTCCATGAGTCAGTCGTAATTTTTTGCGTTATTTTTATTTTCTTGGTCAGATTTGTTTTTACAATTCTTTCTCTGTTCTCATTTCCCGTCATGTCACTCTTCTTCTTGCATCCAATTTTTCCTGTTCTGTTCTGTTCTGTTCTGTTCTGTTCTGTTCACCTGCACCTTCTCACTCTTGCTTACCAGATAGTATCGGTATATTTCATGCCGTATTTGACTATTATTATATTCTAATAAATAATGATTTTATAGCTCGCGACTAATTGATAAACCCTCTGATGCAGAAATTATCCTCTTCATAACACCCTTTGAGGATGAATACAATAAAGGAAATGTGAAGCTGCCAGTCGAGGGAATGGGTATGCCGCATCTCCTTTCTATCCTCCTGATAATATCTCTCGTCTTCAGCTTTTTTTTTTTTCTTCTTTTTTTCCCCTCCCCATCCGTCCTTAGCTCGCTTTGTTTATGGCTCGTTATCTTCCTACTCATCCCCTCTTTCCCTCATTCAGTCAAGAGCCTGTGGTTTATAACCAGCAGAGTTCAGACAACAACAACAAAAAAATCCTTTCGTTCTTAAAAAAAAGTGTTGCACTTTGTTTTTAGTTTGAGAGATTTAAAAAAATATACACATAGTGAATAAAAAACAGGCCATCACAAAAATCTGACTTTAATAAGACATTTCTCGGTTACTTTCATTGCGATGTTCCTTAGAAATCCATCACTGTAGCCTAGTCACTGACTGCACCTGTAGGACTTCTCCACCTCATTTGTCATCTGGTTTTCAAAGACAGAAATGCTCTACTTTGACTCTACTTGAATATATAGATGACGCAAGTATGTGAAATGTTATAAGTTTTTAAACGATAGTAGACACTGTAAAGTTTTATACAAACTTATTATTAAAACAAAATTATTCGTAAAGATCTGATATGCATTATTGTGAGATATTTATATTCAATCCAAAACCTTTGGAAGTCACAGTTCTCACTTGCATTTTGAAAAGATGTCAAGATGTCAACTCCCTCAACATTACGAAAATAGGTTGACTGATTGGGCAACTCTGAATAGCAAATGTTCAAAGTTCTCTTTTATTCAAAACACGTTGATATAGTCGCCTACCAGCACCAAAAAATAGATTACCAAACCACTAATAATCATCATCGTCGTCGTCGTCGTCATCGTCGTCGTCGTCATCATCGTCATCATCTTCATCTTCATCAATCATCATCGTCATCATCATCATCATCATCATCATCGAATTTATCTAGCTCGGAGGCACGGAGGCACGGAGGCACGGAGGCACGGAGGCACGATTGCAGTTTCCGTCTGTAAATGATTACTCATTACTCCGTTTTCTAATTGAAGTTCATGTCTCCTACCGTGGAGATAAAATACAACGCACTGCCTTTCAATGCCAATGATGCAGATTTTAGGTCACTGCATCGCACATAAATAATCAGCTTTACCAGATGGAGTTTGTTGTTATGAAGGTGAAGAGATAGGTCTCTTCCGTTTTGAAATAATTGAGTAATGTCAGAATATATAATGCTCTGTAAAGGTCACAACATGCAAAGCTTTATAATCCCTACGGCAGGTCTTCTGTTGCCAGAGGCAAGCAGTCACTAGATGTCATAATAATAATTATCCTGAGGTGATGGTAAGAAGAGGTGAAAAAAGTGATCTGGAGTAAAGTAACATGGAGTAGTTCCCACAGGATTTCAATATCTTTTTTAACTTAACAAGACGTTTGTTTTTCATTTTTCTCCAGGACATCAACTTACCCTTGCTTCATAACTACCGCCCCTGAACTGTGAGTCTGATTAAATAATAATAAACACAAAATGTTTATAGCGCATACTCACACTCTTAAGGACCATGCTCTTAGCGGTTAAGAACAAGAACGAGACATGGGCAACAAGCGATGGACAGAAGAACAACATGTGAAGGACAAAAGCCATGGTCGTCGGGAAACAACCGTTGATTTTTGTGTTCGTACGAAAATAGATCCGTCTCGTAAGCGAAACATGAGCGAGTATTGTCTGACTTCAGACTGACCACAGTTACTGACGTCTACCACATACCATGAAAGAGATCGAGTTTACTCTTCTGTCTGCTGTTCTTTAGAGCCGACTTTCCGTCGAAAGGAGGCCGGCTGGATACGATGGGCAACACACCTTGGAAGTGTATCAGTTCCACGAAGAGCACACACATAAATCCCACACATAAATCTCACACACACACACACACACCACAAACAAACAACACACACACACACACACACACACACACACACACACACACACACACACACACACACACAACAAACAAACAAACACACAAACACACACACACACACACCCCACAAACAAACAGGCACACAAACACACAAACACACACACACTGCTTCTTTGGGGTAAAAAAAACAAAGAACGCTTCTCCTCTCCTTCCCAGATGGTGTTGCCTCCCCGTGCCGTCAAGAACTGGGTTAGCCACGTGGTCATTAGCCACGTGATCACTGACAGGTGACTTGTAAATCATGTCGAGATAGCAACAGTGAGCCCAGCTCAATGGCTTCAAGAGACTTCTGCAAATGTCATGGGTTGGTCAAGCTCAGCTGTAGTGTCTAGAATTACCAACTAATGTTTCCTTTAGTTTAAAAAAACGAAGAATTTAAAAATATTACTTAAATACTTTTCCTTCTTTTTTCTCAACTTAAAAGTACCATTATATCTACCGAAATATGAATGAAACTCTTAGATTATTAATAAATTGTAAAATGTGATTAAGAAAAATGAAATTTTTATAAAATATTCACTGTGTAAAATGGATCAAAGGAAAAAAAATCATGGATCAAATAATTATTATCTAAACATTCATTCAACAAAACTAATATGTCTATTTTGTGTAGAACTCCATAAATACATCTACACATTTTCTGAGATACAAGCATTTCAGATGGAGTGAGATAATAAATAACAGTGCCACGTCTAAATAACATGAAATGTTTCACTTGAAGAAGTCCAGTCAGGAAAACTATTCAGTGTGAGCCGAAAAAACTATCAGACTTCTAAAGAAACTTTGTTAATTAAGATACATTTAGGGTTCTCACCACCTTGGGGAAACCGAAGCTGATTGTTAGCAGATGTCAAGGGACCAATGTTCTATAAACATTTAACAGAATAAACTATTTTTGCAAAACTCTATAAAATCACTCCAGAAATTTTCTAAACTTTTCAATTAAAAAATGTTTTAGCAGTTATTGAAGTTCCAAAAAAAGATATTCTAGAAAGTTCTAAATTTTTCAAAAGAATACGCGAAGAAAGTTTTAGTGTTTATAGATAGGTAAAGTCATTAGAAAGTTGTTGATAGACATGATTCAAGTCGTTCGCTCTCTGAAGTCCAATCATCTCTTTTTCTTTCAAAAGAAGACACACGAAGTGATCTTAGTGTGATCAAAGTACGCGAAGAAAACTTTCGTGTCTCTGTGTACTTTCTAAACACACTTCAAAGGTTTTTATGTCCAAAGCAATTCACGCCATTTCCTTGCTTTGAACAACTGTACTTTTAGTCTCTGTATCTCACGTGCAAGATATTTTACAGGACTGAAGTCAGTCTCGGATTACCTTTTCAAAGGAAAACCTAACAGACGCGCGATTTGTAAAGAAAAAAAGGAGAAAAAAAATTACAGCAGACATGAACGACAGGATTGCACTGCTGAGCATCATTTGTTTGTTCATAAGGATAGTAAATGCTTTTCTCTTTCTTTTACCAAACATCTTATTTATTGTTAATACCAGCCATCAGCTTTCCTTGACTTTGTACGCTAGCCCTTGAGTTTCTGAGCTTACCTTTGTTTTACAGACCTCGTCTCTAACATCAAAGACTTCCACTTTTTAAAAGACTATTTCAGTGTTCCTAAAGGGTTTGTAGTTCTGAAGAGAGTGCGCTGAAATTTGTACTGACCAAAGAGCAGGTGACAATCATAAAAAACATACTTATACACACAGAGATAAAATAAAGTTCTCCTGTGACAGAGCTAAGACTGGACGACCGAAATACAAGGACCACACAAATCCAGGTAAATTTATGCGTTACAGCTTCGTCTTTTTAAAGAACAAGATGAGAATAATTTTTGCGCCAAGCTCTCATTTTCCCTAGTTGTTCATCTATCCGAGAAACTAGAAACTGGTATAAAAAAATGTTTATATTGTCATCAAGTGTCAGTAACAACTCATGCATGTTCTTGTAATGTCATCTTAGCTTCTTTCTCTGACCTCATGAAGTTTTTAATGCAAACACCTGCTTTCCTGTTCCTATCTCACACTGCTTCACTGGTCACACGGTGGTCTTTGCGTAGAATATATAGAACTATACTCTCATGGAAGAGCACACACATACAGTAGAACGCGCAGATGCAGAGGACTAGATTGCCTCTAACCCTGGTTAAAAAAAATGTTTCGAAGGTTATTTGTAGACCAAACGTGGCACATCTTCTAAAATTGCAACAAAAGCGGAACCAGTTCTAGAAAATTAGATGTGGTCTAAGATAACCACACAGGACCTTACAATAAGGCAGCAAATCTCATCACGATTTGGAAAAAAACCACTAGAATTCAAACAAAAAGTTAAGCCTTATATTTTTCCCCTACTTGAATGTCCATGGGCAGTAACTCTGGTGATGGTGACGTCAGTAAGGTTTATTGTCCACAGGGTAACAGAGTTTCCAAGGCAGATTAGAGTTTTCTGTCAGTTCACAGTCATGCAGGTGTTCCTTTTCGTCTGAGACCAGACAGTCTGACAGCAACAAAGGCGGTGGCCGTGCAATGGCAGACGACAGCATCTCTTTCATGGTATTCTGGTCGCACGGAGCTTCGCAAAAGGATGGAAGAATGATCGGCCATGATTGTGAAACCCAGTTCATTTGGCTGAAGTGTTTCATTTTATTTCTTTCTCTGGTTTTTTCAGTCACGGCACGCCCATTTCTCTGTTGTCTAGTTGATTATTGCCGTGCAAAAGCCTTTGTACCCGTTTAATAGCAGCGAATCAGAGCTCGGGGACTTGCTGCTGCGCAAAGCCATGAAGTCGTTTCTTTGCAACCGATGGCAGCAAAAAAAGATGTGGAGTATAGTTACAGAAATTCTTTAAATGTAGTGGTTCCTTCTCTGAAATGTCTGGTTCCTGCCACTTTCTGTTCTAAGACCTTCTGCCTCCACCTCAACCTTCCCATCAGCTTTCACACCCTCATCTCCTTTCCCACTCCCCATCCTCGCCGTCCCTCCAGCTGCTGCGCTGGAGGGCTACGTCACCTGGTTACCATGGCATTTCATTCTACACTGAGTAGGTGCTGAAAGTTCACTCCGGTTGTCTTGATGCCACTTTACGACCAGCGCCAACGATTAGAAATTATCCAAGGCCGTTTGAAAGACTTATTAGCAGCTGAGAAACCTCATTAGAAACAGGAGATGAATAATCAAGTCTTCTGTGACTCCGAAACGAGACAAAAAGTAATCGAGCTTACACCGAGCAAAGTAAATGATCTGGTCTGACCGATAGTTTCCTCAATTCGCTCATGTCAGGGGAAAAACTATTTTTTGCCACCTGAAGACAACACGTCCATTGGTGAGCGCGCACGTGACTACCCGGGTGTTGGCTCTCTTCCAGATGTATGACGTCACGCGGCAGCCTTGTTTAAAAGTTCTGTCCACGTTATATCAACACACGGCGGCTGCTCCTTTCCAGCTTGATAAGAAACAGCGTCTTTTGAAATCTGCGCGTCTGAGCAAGGAATTATAAACGAAAGATTTTTCAGGGCCAGATGCACTGACAGCAAGGACCGAGCATTGTACGCGAGGGACAACAAGAAAAAGCGCTTAGTGCCTGAAAGAACGTTCTGGAATGGAAAATAATTCATGGGATGAGAAAAGGAAATGTCGACTAACTCGTTTTTTTCTTGACTACAAAAAGAAAATCTGGGATCCTCTCAGCCCTTACTAGGTCCAAGTGTTTCTCAAAGTCCTAGTCTTAATGTTCATCAAAGTATTCCACGAAGGGTTGTCTATGCATTAACTTCACTTTCCTTATCTGGTTTTTCTTTTTGTACCTCCTCCTCCCTCCATTCCTATGTCCCTTCCCCCAAAACTGTACTGCATTAAAATGGAGAGAGGATGCAGGACTTCCACAGAGACAGATCACAGACGCCTTTAGAGGTTCCTCCAACTTCAAATAGTTGAGCGTTGACAGCCAAGAAGCAAGTCAGTCCCGACTTTCGACCACATTTGTAAAAGATGTTACAGTTGTTGTCTGCCAATCTGTTCTCTTCTAGATCAGATGATTTTCCTCTTCCGGTATTACTTTCTTTAAATCCTTTCTTCCATGTATCATTGGTTATCTCCACTTTTATTTCCCCACTAGAGATTAAGTAATGGATGTAATAGAGCAGAGTCTCAAGAGACAGCACGTCTCCTGGATTTAGACGCTGTCATTACCCGTTAGCTAACGAATTTTTTAGAGTATGCAGGAGTGTATAAGGGAAGAGAGATGAATAAAAGAATTTATTTTCTTGTTGATTTTCAGCTTCTTTTCGTGACAGGAAAAAGTGAATTATGACAGTCTTCAAGGGGACGTAAATACTGATGTGGGGAACTTCATGACGTCTTCCGGAGATCTGATGGTTATCTCCCGACCTCACAGGTCTCAAGCCTCTGGAGAGAAAGATCCAGCTAATGGATAAGAGGGATCCCACTCTGGAGATTAAGATCCATCTTATGGAGAGGAAGAATCGTGCTCTTGAGAGCGACATCGTAAGGTTTTTCTTCCTCTTCTTCCTGGCTACCCACCTGAACTCAAGATTGTTTTGTACGAAACCTTTGCCTTATCTACCCGCTGGCGCCTATTCATGTTGTTTATATGCACTTCCCTTATTTGTCCTCACTGCTATCTTCATTAAAAATTTAAGATTTCTATAGCGTATCAATAAATAATTGTCCGTGAGGAAGTGAGATACATAGATAAAGTAAATTTCTTTTTCAAGTTGACTCAGTACGTCATGGATAGTCCTGTGTCAGGGACTTTTAAAGACATGTCTACAATTTTAAAAAAAATTAGAGGATGGTGTATTGTATCATCTGTCTTTTGATTTAATCTTGAATCTACATCCTTAAACAACAGGAACACTAACACAGATGTTTGCATTAATAAATTATAACAGCTCGCGACAAATTGCAGGTTCATTACATCTTTGTCATGTTAACGTCAATAAACAACCGTCGACATGGGGATGGTGATTCCATTGTACACTTCACGCATGCGCAATCATGTCACTTCCTTCTTCATTTAAAAATGTCCGTCATCTCCAAAATCGCGACCAACATGTTTCACTAAAACGATTCAAACTAGCAACGCTGTATTTTATAATAAATCACAATTACCCGATTTGACATTTCAAAACTACATTTTTCCTGCCTGTCCCGAAAATAATAAATAGCCCGCAACAATTTGCACTCGAGAAACCGGAAATTATTTTGAAAATGGAGATTAAACCCTTGACAACTGCTAAATATCGCAATCAAAACTAATTTGCCTTTCACTTCTCTTACACTTACAAATGAATCAATGCACTACCCTGGTCTTCCTCTTTCTAAGCACACACACACACAAACACACAAACACACAAACACACAAACACACGCAACGCACTCATTTAAACCCACCCAGTCGGCTAATTAAAGTAAATTGCATCAAGCGCAACTTTGAAAACTTTTCGATCACATGACATTTTTTTATTTTTAGTTTGAGTATCGGATGTCGGGGAAAGTGTCTTGTACATGAAGTAGCAGGCGTGCAGACAGATGCTTCAGTCATAATCTCACTCACCCTTCGATCATTTTCTCAGCTACAACATCTACCTGTAACTGCTGATGGAAACAACCTTGTTATGTTCTGTACACGTCTGCTTTCCTGCTTCAACTGAACTCACATGATGCAGCTGTGGGTTGTTTTTTTTTTTTTAATCAAGACAGATGGCGTCAGGTTTTCTTTCGTCACGTGCAAGAAGCTGTGTTCAAAGTCTCAAAAGTCTGTACCAGAAAGAGATGTTGTGACAAAATCTACCAAATAGCGACTAAAATTCGCAGTCTGTGTGATAAGACGAACGTACACTTACCTTGCATGCGCATGACGTATCACACACACAACACAACGCTCGACGAGGCACCGTAGATGACGATGAAGATGAAGAGATGTGTCGGTGAATCGAGTGGAAGAGGCACAAGTTCAGAGGAATGTCACTGAGAAAGTCATAGAGAAGATGGCGGACGAAGAAATTGTTTCCCGCTCACTCGGCCATTAGAGAGACATTGCTTTTATTATACATGACGTCTTTTTTTTCTTTTTTTTCTTGCTTCAAGTGACGTAGAACGAATGACGCACACAAGACGTCAGACACAAGACACCGTTCGTGCACGAGACAATACGAGACCTACGAGAACTCATTACAGTCTGTATCTAGCGAAGACTTTTTTTAAAAAATCACACAGACAGATTGCTAGAGAAAAAGATGGCATAGCTTCGGACTCTCTTTCAGTCATTGTTGCTGTCTTCTGAGTTATTTTCAAAAGTTTGGAATGCCATCAGAAAAATAAAAGAAATTATGAACAAAATATGAGCGAAACGAATATGAAACACGAAGAAAGAAAGAAAAAGGAAGAAAGAATAAAGATTAAAAAGACAGAACGATTATAAACCCACTTCGGTATGACGTAGGTCCCTCCACTTAATCGAAGTGTTTCTTCTTCAACTCCTTTGGAGATCGAAGAGGGTTGAATGTCTGCTAACCAGGTCCAACGCCCACAAACCTCACAACTACAACCACATCTACACCCTCATCTGTGGGGTTGTCACAAACCATTTGGTGTTTTCTCGTGAACTCTTATCACCAAGTCATCTTCCCTGTTATTAAACACAAAATGGATTTCGACGTAATGTCTGAACAATTTGTAACAATACTGGCATCCGAGAAAGCTGAAAGGTTTCCTTTAGAAGATATTTTTAGTTCACCACCTTCCCTTTGCAAGGTGAAAATAATTTATCAAGCGGTGCATCATTGGTCGGAAAAATGTATACAATAAGATGGAGAGTATCCAGCGATGTTGGAAACGATAAGCAATGGGGAAGAGAGTGAGTCGCGAGTTTAATGAAAATGTATACAGTGCCGGAATAATGTCCACAGACACTCAGGTAGCTGTACACACCTTTCAAACACAGGCATGCCAAGGAGAGGAAAATACACCTGGCTTATTTTTTTTTTTTTAAAGTTTACAAAAGTGACAAACGAGGGTGTAAACGGTTTGTCTTTAAAAATAAATGAAGATTTTAGATACTAACAAATTTATTTTGATTATACTGACATGCCTGGCAGTCTGTCTGTGTGTCTGTCCGTCCGTATACATAGCTTTCAAATTGCTTAGCGGTGTTTGTTTTTAATTGAAAGCAGAACAGAAAAAATAGTGAGTTCAATAAACCAATACATGGGAAATATATGTTATTTTGGTTGTATGTTTTTTTTTTTAATTTTTTTTTTTTTTTTTGAAAGAGAGAAGAGACTGAATCTGAATAACCACTAACACCTTGATGTCAAGTTCTCTAGTTTTCCCGTCTTTCAATATTTCTTTCTGCGCTTGCTTCAATTATCTTTCTCCCTTTCATGATCCTGGGGGTAACCAAGATGAGGCAATAGTGCCTTCAGGATAATGTATTATTGCATTGAGAGCAGCTACAGATATTTTAGAAATTTGTGCTTTGATATGGCAGCACTTTGTGGAGTACAATTACTCTCTGTGGAAAGATCAGACTGGTGACTAGGTTTATATTGTATTTTATCGTGTGATACAATGTTTCCAAAGCCCCATGGCATTTCAAATGGAAATAAAAGTCTGACATTGCAGAGATATTTTTCTGTCCAAAATTCATCTAGTTTCCACAGCAATATCCTGCTGACTGACAAACACATGATCTCTGCTGGCTTTAATGACTTTTGAATTTTTTTCTTAACGCCGGACATGAAGAGAAATATTATCTTGCTCGAAATTAATTAAAGTAGGAGCACTTAATGTAATGTGTGTGGAGGGGAGGGGAGGGTGGATAGCAAACTTTTCCTGAAAGATGCCAAGGACATTTCTTGAAGCCTTTTTATTTTCTTGTGCCGGTCTCCTAGTTGAGTGAACAGTTCTTTTGTTCATATCAAAAGAATTTTCTCTCCAAACCTATTTAAAGAGAAATTATTTTTTTATTTATTTTGTATTTCCGTTCTTCGGGAGTTTGTTTTGGCCATGAAAGATCAATGCCTTTCCCTTCCTATTAAAGAAGAAGAAGGACAAGTTGCAGAAAAGAGGAGATAATGATAACGCCTACAGTTATTCTGGGACAAGAGGACAGCACTATGTTGGATTACATCAATGATAATGTTTAGTAAAGAAAAAAAGAAATTTGTTGATATAATAATAATTGTGACAGATGCAGTATTCGATGGCACGCCATCAGCTGCTGTGACATTCAAGGGACACCATGGAAATGTTCTTAAATGTTTTGATGGTGATGATAAGGATGAGAATGATGATGATGAGGAGGAGGAGGAGGAGGAGGATGAAACGGAACCAAGAAGATAACCTAAGGACAAACAACAACATAAAGAAAACACAAGGACAAATATCGAGAAAGAAATGGAGGAATGAGTGGCTTGGGCCACCGAATATTTACAGGAGTGTCAAACGCTTAGTTGCATGGGATGGTTGGCAACGGCTTGCGTCAACAGCTCGATTGAACAAACGCAACCTCCTCCAAGATTCTAGGTCAGCCACTCACTGCTCTTAAGACCCAAGGCCAATCATCTGTTCTTTCTCTCTTTTTCTCTTTCTCTCTCTCTTCGCAACACAAAAAATAAATGAAGAAAACATCAGACATCGAAATAAAAATAGAAATAGCGGCAATATAAAAGAATGGTCATCGTTTAGAAAACAGTGATATTTAAGACAATGTTTTATATGCAAAGGAAAACGCGGAGACTTTTATTGGATGGAAAGCCCTATACTCGAATCTGCCAGCATTCAATTCAGGATTTTGTAGTAAATCCGTTCGTCTTGCCACAAGCGAAATGATGCTTGCAAGCTTGCAAGATGTCCCTCAGCCTGGCCACCCATCCTCGACTCCCAGTATCGGCTCGAGAAGTGCAGTTTATGTTCAAGTTATTCAACCTGAGTAGCAGAATGAGAATCATATTAAAATGAAATTTAATGAAAAATTAATTACAAATAGATTTTACACTTCATCGAACGCTCTGAAGTTATTTTACTTTTTTTAAACTTACAACTCTGTCCTGACTCCTTCGGCTTCTGAAACTAAATAGAAGGTTTTGTGACTGTCCGTGAAGAAGGAAGTTGCGTTAATCAGGTTTGTTGGAGGCCTGAGGGCACAGAATGTTTGCAGACACTGTCAGGATGAATACAGACTTTTCAAGGACAGTGTTGTCAACAGGAATGTCCTCGTTCAGCCCCGTGGCTTGATGGGATCAGTCCAACAGAAATCCTTCTTTGTAACATTGGTACCTTTACAATGGTGTGTGTGTGGATAGATCTTTCAAGAGAGAACTTATAACAAATAAAAAATATTGCAAGTTTTTTTTTTAATCCTTCAAAAAATTCCCAAACAAATCATGTTCACAAGAAACAGAATACAAGCTACAACCTCTGAACGATCTGAATCATTTGAAGTCATCATTGTCGTTACAACGCGAAGAAAAATCCGTAACCGATATAAAGCTTGTGTACTCAAACCTTTCTTTTGTCTTAGCTTGAATTTTGTTGATTGCGCAATGCGCATGACTGACAGATCAAAGTGTGTGCGCAAGTCCATTCCTGGTTCACTCGGTGGTTTGGCGCTGATGACGTCAGAGGTGTGTTTACGTCTGACGCGAATAAGGCGGATGGCACGTTCGACAACTCGTGAAGGTAAACAAGATGAGCGGCAGCTAGAGGGTGAATTCTTGAATTTTTCTTTCTTTCTGCATGTGTGAGTGAGAGAGAGAGAAGGGGGGAAGAGTTACTGAAAGGGAGTGAAAGACGCAATAACTGTCATGGGAGTATTCCAGTGATCATCCCCGTAAACCGTGGTTTAAAACCACCCACACGGCAGTTGACCCTGTTTAAAGGTGTGTTTTTTTCAGTCCTGACATATGCCTGCAAACAGTCAACATCATTATGAAAAAAGTTTTAGACAAGACCAGCAACTTCTAACTTTCAATGTAGCTACCGTTACACGAGCTAAAAAAAATCATTTTTCCTGGCGTTCTTTATACCCCGACTCTCATTAGAACAATTACCTCTCAAGAAAATAATGGTAGCAGTAGTCTTCCCGTTTTCAATCTCCACCGCGTCTGATGGCGTGATACATTGGATGTCTTTGTGTCTGTCTGGACGGTCAGCGGGACTCCCGAAGACCTCCAAATTACAGCCGCCATTTTCGTGTTTCGGATGACGGGGGAACAGATAGCGTCAGATCGAAACTGTCTGTCGCCTCGGCTCTTTGACAGCATTAAACCACAGGTTGACATCATTTGTGAACAGCACCTGGACAAGAGGTAGAAATTACCTACAGATTCCCCACATCCACTTCTCACACCCTGTCACGTGATACGCCGGGTCCAACTCGCTGATCCATTCTTGGAGGTCTGCTTCCTTCTTTTGTTTGATCAATTTATTTTTCATTCACTCAGTTATATGCTGACCATTCTTTTATTCGTTCGTCGCTTATTTCGTTCATTCTATCCTTCGTTTGTTTGTAACCTCCTTTTTTTTGGTCGTTCTTTTGTTTGTTTACTCGTTCCTTTTGTCCAGCCTTCCCTTCGCTGTGGGGTTGTCTTTACCTCATATATCCTCCGTTGCTACAAATAAATGCTATGTGTCTTTAATCAAAAGAAAGAAAAGAAAAAAAATCGATGTCTTCAAGTTTCGAAACACTCATCAATCATAATAAAAACCAAAGTGTCCATTTTTTAAAAATGTAGCCACGACTCCCTTGACCCACTTTGCAGGCAAGTACTTATGTCATCTGCTCTAACGGATCTTGTCTAAGTTTCAGGCTTGGAGGCATGAAAAGTAGACTCATTTTTACTTTAATTGTCTTTCCACGTGTGGGGCTTCCGCAAGTTCTTCTGCATGACAGCATGCCTCGCAGACACCGACAGATTGTCTGGCTTTCCTTTCATCTCACGAGACACATGATCTCAATCAGTGGGAGGGAACCTTGCGGTGTCTTGTTGGCGCTGACGATGCCAGAAGTTCTCAAGTAGCCGCCATTGTGGACCTTGGTGACTGACGGCAGCCGTTAAAGAGCAGACGGCTTTGATCTTTGGCAAGAGGGGGTTGGGGATGGACGTGGGGGATGTCACTGTAAGGATGGGTTAGGTGTAAGTGTGTGAGACAAAACCCTTTGAGTTGTCCCTTCCCCTCTGTTGTAGGTAACTGTCGTCTTGTCGTGCATCCATACACAAATGTTTGCTCATAGTTGTGTACCTCAGCATGATCTGCCAACCTCCCTGTCACCACTATTTATTTTTGTATAAGAAGCTGATAAACTGCCTTATAACTATCCAGCTAAGGTGAGGTGTGTGTGGATCATCGTATCAGCACTAAACATGTAAGTATAATGATGTGAAAGGCAGCAGATGTCGGGGAACGGCTGGTGTGGGAGGGAGGAGCTCACATCATCCATGTCAGGTTGTGTACGAGGAATGTCTGAAAAGTAACTCGACTGGTGTCACAAACAATTTATTTTAGTTTCAAACAACAAACTCGATGGTTTCCAGTTCAAAGTTTCCAGTTCACCCTCACCTCCCCGCCCCGAGTCCAATTCACTTTTACATCATTCTTTGTCATGCTTCTGTGCACTGCTGGAAGGATTCTTCTGGAATGCCTCTCATCTCCGTCGTTACCCCCCTCTTGATGACCTCCACGCCTTCAAAACGGGTTCACTTGATGATCCGCTCGAGCTTGGGGACAAGAAAAAAGTCACTTGGAGAAAAATCAGATGAATAGGGAGGTTGGTCAAGTACGGGGATGTTCTTCTCGACCTGATGCTCAGGACATTGTGAGTAGGTGAGTCGAGGCTGCTTCATGGCTGTGTGGAGTAGATAAATTTCATTTATCAACAGACACCACACGACTTATAATCTCTAGTCTTTCACACAAAAATAATATTATTGTGAATATTGACAGAAAGAAAGGGTTAAGGTGCGCACTGTGTGTCATTTTAATTTTGGCAAGACTAAATGGTTAATGATAAGACAGACTTAGGAGTAAAATTGAAACTTGGGAAAATTCTGTAAATTTTTTCATTCATCCACAAATAGCAACAAAATTGAATTCTTTAAAAAAAAAGTAAAAATGTACAAACGGATAAAATTTCATTTATTCCATCGTCCAAAATAAGTATTTCCATAAAATTTAGAAAGACTCCTAGATTAGGCTCGTTTCTATGATGGCTGAACGCATCTCACGGTCCTGTCAAGCTAGGTTCCCATCGCATTATTCTAATTCCAGAGCCACCCACGTATCTTCTTGGAAAAAGAAAAGAAAGCTCCCATAAACCACTTGAGTAATTGGAAGATACTGTGCCAGGCAAATCTTCCATCCATTGTTTACCACGGTATTCTGTAGCTCCCTCCATGCCGGGGGGAGTCCGTTTTTCAGAGGCAAGAAACTTTTAATTGACAGGTCTTTAACAGATTTCTTCTAACACGACCGTTGCACGAACGGCATTGTCACAGAAGGAGAGAGTGGTCAGCTATGAAGACTGTTACATTCAGGTCAACACCCCGGGTATTGACTGTTCGTGATGCATTTAAGATGGGAGCAGATTCCTTTTCGTCGTTTAGAGACTTCTCTCATTTTGTCTTCGGGAGGAGAGATCGTTAGGAGAAAATTTATTCTCTCATTTTTTATAGTTAAAGGTCCAGTGAGGTGCAGCCATTCTCTCTAATGACTGCAAAGCTCTGTGTAACTATGTTATTTCACTCTAGGTGATCATGATGCTTTTCTTCTTGAGAAAAAGACAAAAGAACCTTTATAGAAAATCTAGCCTATTAGTCAACAGAGGTAAAACAAACGAAATGAGACAGAACTCCAAGTCAACAGAGATTTACAATAATTCAGCATCAAAAATGGAGGAACTGCCTTGAATTTAACATCTGGGAAGTCTAGTAACAAGTGGAAATCCAGAGAAGGATAAGCAAACCAGACTCCAAAGCAGCTTAAACCTTTGCCATGCTTAAAGAAATATGAAAGTCTGAAGTTCTATGCAAGAATATAAAAGTAAGAATCCACAGAAACTCTATGGGAAGGAATGATAGAAAATATTAGCAAAATCTTTATACTTTTAAAAAAAAAACTAATGTCGAAAGATATATCCTTCAGATATTCTGACCATGCATAATCACCAACAAAGAGGGTCCTAAAAAGAGCCAGCTGGACCAGTATGGCAACCATAATCCCCAAAAAGAAGATGGAGAAAACTAGGACATGTTTGCAAAATTAAAAAAATGCAAAACTCTTTGCTGGACAGGTGATGGTGGGAAGAAACATGGCCGACCAAAAAAAGAAACCTGGGAAATATCAGCCTTAAAAAACTGAAAAAAGCAGAAGCTGGCCTGGAACACCAGAACTAATCTTGCTCCTGACAGACAAAAATGGAGTCTGGTGCTAAGAGGACTAGTTATTGTTGTTACGAGGACAAACATCCACATTGATCAGCCAGTAATGTAGCCAAAATGCTTTTAGCGGTGTGTGTGTGTGTGTGAACATGAACAGCAATTCTTCCTCTTCCCTCCTCCTCCTCCTCAGATGCGAATCTCTCTCTCAGAGAAGTGCGAGTGTCGGGACATGGAGTTGAGGACACGCGCTCCTTTAGGCGCAAACACTTCAAGTGTCTGCCGACCGATTAGTATCTCTTGGGGGAGAAAAAAGTCGATGAAAGCGTGAATAATTAGGCAAAGTAAGGACACAGATAATCGATTATCATCAAACTTTAGTTCGTAGTTTTAAAAAGTTGTAAAAAGCTCGGACACGTGTTAAACCAAAAATAAAAACGGAAAGTGTGATGCATATTAAGGTTGGCGGTAAACGTGAGCCTGAATGAAATGAAGCAGCTAAAATAATTGGAGGCTTAAGGTGGAAGATAGTTGTACTTAAAGGTGGATTTACAGGACTAGGAGGGCCTCAAGTATTCAACAGACCAGACAGGGAATAAGCGAGATTTGTTTCTAAGTCAGTTTTGTAGAAAGATTGACTCTGCTTCAACCATCTCAGGCACTAAATTAAATAATATTAGTAAAGATAAATATTTCATGTTTGTATTGTTTAATAAACAAAGATAAATATTTCGACTTGCCATTAAAATATATGCATTCCTGTCATTCAATCTGATCCCCCAATTATATAAATCTACCGGTCTCTCAATATTGACATACCCTCTTGGAACCTCAAGCCTTTAACTAAGACAATTATAATATTTTAGTCAATTTACTAGTAATTAACCACAAAATAAGGAAATACCACTGATGTAAAATAGTGATTGGTTCTCATGCACTGGACGTATTGGCAGAAACAGGATGCCAATGTGATGCGAATTAATTCAAATTCAGTTCATCGCACTTTTGTAGCACGCCGGTCTTGAGACTCGTGGATGTGTTGTTTATTTTTTAGCTGTCGAAGCAACCATTTCCTGTGTTTTCTCTCCTAAAATACTGCCACAGAAGTCCGCTGCACGTTGTAGAGATGCTGGGAGCAATGACCTACTCATCAGACGACCAAGAAGCAGTTGAGAACTTGGACATAAATGAAGGGTCTTGTAAAGAGAAGTAAAGATTCTTGAACACAAGGATTGTGGAACTGGTCTTCTACACTAAGCCATTCTTGTACGGAGAGCTAAGAGAGAAAATATCGAACAAGGTTCTTGTACACCACAGGGTGTGAGAGTGTAAACATTGACAATGGCTCCTAGGCCACAAAAAACCTGAACTGTGAAAAAAACCTGAAGAATCATATGCATCAGAGAACTTCAAACGAGAAAAAAAAACGAGACATTAAATATTTTAATAAAAACAAAACCTTATATACATCAGATAAATTAAGTACGAGGAGTTAAAAAAAGATGTTTATACAGAGTAAGTTGCGGGTAGTAGTGTATTACACACTGCACGTGTACAGACATCAACGAATGTTCTAAAAATAACGGAAGAGAGGGACGGATGGCGCGAGCGGGAATAGAGGGATAGGAGGATAGTGATTGATTCAGCGAAAGAGTTGCGCGGTGGACGAATAATTATGTTTCGTTAGCTCCATCTGAGAGCGGAGATCGATAGGATGATCTTTACAATGGCACTTGTTCGGCTGAACCATGAGCAGCATTGATGTCTAATCAATAGCCGCTAGATAAAAGAGTAATGGCGACTCGTTGAGAAAGAACAGCGCACCGAGAGAGAGAGAGGAAAAATGGAGGACGAGCGCTCGTAACTCGGGATTTTATTTTATTTTATACTTTTATTTTTATTTCATAATTTTTATTTTTGAATTTTTATTTTATAATTTTTATTTTTAAAATTTTATTTTTAAAATTTTATTTTTAAAATTTTATTTTTAAATTTTTATTTTATCATTTTTATTTTATTTTATTTTATTTGCTATGTTATCAGTAATAATACGAACTGTTTCTAATAACGTTGAAGAAGAAATGTATAATTTTGTCTAGAAAAAATCATCTACAAATCTGTACGTAGATACTAATTACCCACTACACGTCTGTCCGTTGATATATATGAAAAAACAGTTCTTATTTCTTCGTTCACCTAATTATATAGCATGAATGCATCCATCTAATCACCCATCGCAACACCCAGAAAGCTCGACATTTATTTCAGGCGAACAAATCTGTTGAACCCTGCAGCACTACTCATCAGCGATCACAGACAAGCTGTTGACGTGGCCGGTCCTCTGAACGCAATGCGACTGGGAGGCCGAAACGGTCGTCTGTAATTGGCGGAAAGGAGATAACGAGAACGGAAGTGACGTCAGCTGATTGGTTGCGGCTCTTGTACAGCTTCAAATAAGGGACGTCAGCACAAGGGAGATAAAAGTATGCCAGTTTGTGCGCGGATGCGATCTTTGTGCTCTGTAGGCGCCAGGAGGACGTCACCAGGTTTTGCTGTTCTCCGCAGGAAGCCATGCTCTCCTCTGGTCCTGATGCCAATAAAAATCCCGCAGCTGTCTCGTGTCGCGACAGATTCTGTCGCCAGGCTGTAATTTTTGGATAATGCATTAAACTGCATTATTATCGAACTGCAAAACTTGATTCTAGTCCCCATTTTGACACAAACACGCTAATATGTATTTAAAGTCAAATTTTTGCGATGATTATTCTACCAAAGGGAGGCTGTGTGGAGCAGAAGGACATTGCTTTGAACCCTGCTCGTGCCTGTGGCTAGAGACTTATTTTATTAATATCGAACTGCAGAACTTGATTCTGGTCCCTATTTTCATGACAAACACGCTAAAATGCAATTAACGTCGTGTTTCTGCGATAATTATTCCACCAGAGGGAGGCTCTGTGGAGCAGCAGGGCGTTGCTTCCAAGATTCTTCATGTCTGTGGCTGGAAACCCATTCTCTCTTTAGCCTCATCTCACCAGCTGAAAGAAATTTCAGAGGGACACTGATTGGTGGAAAGTGACAAGAAGAAATAACTTTCAGACGAGATGGAGTTTTTTTGTGCTTGAGGAGAGTCTGTGTGTTTGTAAGCTTGTATGTGTCCATGTGTTCGAATGTGTTTGTGAATGTGTGCGTATCGTGAATGGAATTGTCACATTAGCACACTGGTATGTATAAATAAGCATATCCAGAAAGACATCAACATCGCTATTACCCAAACTCCCTACTCCTCAAATCCTTCTCAGACTCTTCCTTACCAGAACCTGAATCTCTTGGCAGTGCCCAGCCTCCTGACATTTTCCTTTTGTTCCAGAAAGTTCCACTCTCATCACAAACCGCAAGCCATGTTTCATGATCTAATGATTAGTACTTTCAAGTTAATGTCCGACTGGGGAAACCCGAGAAAGCCCTCTGTTCCGACGACCTTTGTTACAAAAACAACTTTGATCATTTTTAGTAGCCCTGAGAGCTGACTGCTTATCTCGTCTCTCGGCCTACGCAAGCTGAATTACTTTTCTCAAGGCTAGAGGAACTTTTTTGTACACTAACGAACATGTGGTGTAGAGGTAGATAAGACAGACTTCAGACTGTTTCGTTCACACTGACGTGTTCGCCACAAAATCAATCTAGGCATTAAAGCAATACTTTAATAATTTGATGAAATTGAATCAAACGATTAATTATTTAATTTAAATTTAAGCATTTGCTTTGTTGTAAAATTATGAAAATTAATTTTTGTGTCTTCTTTGTATCGTTCAACCAGTTTCTGCAGTCCTGTACCACAAAAAAATATTTTCGACTGCTCCCTAAACCAGGAGAGAACCATTACCTTCATTTGTCGTCAGGTGTGACTCTGCGCCTCCTTCAGGTGACCTAAGAAGTGATAATCATGCCAACTCGGATTCATAACTGATATTGAAATATGCAGTCAATTGAAACACAGATATTTGTCGGTTTTCTCTACTCAATATATCAACCATATCCACATCCGCACAATGTTGATGGGTGAGCAAAGCGACCTTGGTTAGGTGCGCCTGCTTTTTACCGTTTGCCGACCATCTCATAAAACTTTTGTTAATTCATGGTGCTATGGCAACACTGAGAGGGGTGGCAGAGATGAATTTGCTCATTCCCTCTGCCACCCCACTCCACTCCTCAAGTACTCACTACGACACAAGCTCGTATCGTTGCCCACGTGACTACCACTTGACCGTCAGGTACGTCTGACGCACTTCGCTAGCTTCTGTTTGCTTATGTTATCGAGTAGTTTAAACATGGCCTCTACTTTGTGATTCTAGTATTACTGGCAACCCTGTTGTAGTCATTGTTTTCTGTCAAAAACAACCTCATACTCATTCAGTCACTCTTGAGAACATCCTGTTTTCCTCTTTCTTAGCCCTTACCTCATTCGCTAAGACATTACACGGCGCAGTCCTACTTCTTGCAGTCGTTGGTTCATGGGAGGACCGGGGTGGAGGGGCGGCTCACGTTTGGTTTACGTGATGACGTGTTGACCGTTAAAAATTGTTACTTATACGATAGAAGATAGTGTTTGTTAGCGGGCAAGGTATGGGGAAGGTGTGGGGATGTCATCAGACCTGTCTGTAGTCAGATCCTCTAGCTTAGTGTTGGTCAAACTACGATGCTTGGCGCGCTGCCAAACTGATTCTCGGTGTCTTGTCCAAATATTGTGCTGCAGTCGTTCAGTCACGAAGTCATCAAGAAGTACATCCTCAAGCACGTTTCTCTTCACGTGTTTTCCAAAGGGGAAATCACCGAAAAACCTCTTCCGGTTCTCATCTCTCGAGAAAGACGAAAACGTCTCAGTGGAGGGCGCGGCACAGTATGCACGTGCCCGCGCATGAAAGGTGTTCATCGACATCCTGAGACGCGAGTTTTTATTAGACAGACTGATGCCAGGCCATGTATCCTGTCTGCAATAAGAAACCAGCAAAGTCCAGCCATACACATTCTTTGGGCTTACACTCAGATGTGAACAAGAACTGATGCGGGTGCGTCTGTGTGAGTGTGTATGTGTACATGTGTGTGTGCATTTGTGTATGTGTGTGTGTGTCTGCGTGTGCGCAGCTTGTTTGCATGCTCGTGTTATTGTGAAACAAATTTCTGATCGACATTTTTCCATCATTGTTGTCTTTCTCATTTTTCCCTTCATTACGTTTTTCCTTCCTTTCCCTTTCTTTTACTCTCCAAATCCCGTTTGTGTTTGCACAACGATCTGCGGAACAGCGATCGCAAAAATTACGTTAATTGTTAATTAATATTATGATTAATTTTCTGTCTATTACAGAAAATTTTCAGTCTTATATTTCAACTTATGATCGGAAAGACCTGTTTGCATTAAAGAGAGGTATTTATTCGTTGTTTATGTCTATGTGTTAGTCCGCTATTACTGGTCGTTGAAGGGAACATCTTTGTTTCATGGCTCAGTAATTTCCCAAGTTTGTGAAGGAATCGTTGAAGCACGTTAAGGTTAACAAGGTCAGATGGAATGTGCAGGTGTGTCTTGAGCTGCTGAGTGGAATGTTCCAACGACTTTTCAACTCTCTTGATTCAGATACCATTCCAGCCCTCTAGAAACTTGCTTACGTTGTTCCACTTCCCAAGAAAGATAATCCCAGTCAGCCAAATGATTTTTAGCCAATAGTACTAACCTCCCTTGTAATGAAAAAACCGGAACAAAACTGTTTTTTTTTGTTTTTTTTTGGTTTTTTTTTGTCGTTCGCCTCTTTCACACTTGGAGACCAGCTCTTGATATGAAATTGGTGGTCTTCTGTAGAGACTCCACTGGCCCGTACAGCTTGTTTTGCAGGGTCTCCGACTGTGGCCACGTCTCTTTCCTCAGGGTACGGAGATTCCTACAGTCCTGTAGGATGTGTTCTACAGTCTGGTCTGCCTCTCCACAAGAGCATCTCGGGGACGGCACGAGGTGCAACTTCCTGTGTAGGTGGTGAAGCAGCCTGTTGTGCCCAGTCCTGAGGCGGAAGATAGCGACCTGGTCCGGTCTGGACAGCTGATGGTAACTGTCCAGTGGTTGCTGTGGCCTGTACAGAGACTTAATGATGGTTTTCATCTCTGACATGTTGACTGCATTGTCTTCTTGCTCGTCCTCTGCACCCAACTTAGCCATCCTGTCAGCGGAACAAAACTGTCAAAAGTTATATTCTAACATATGTATGATGCAAATTGGAACAACTGTAACAACTGTAATTTGCTTAAAAGATTATTACAGTATATTAATATAATAAACAAATGAAGGCAAACATTATGGCCTTCCAAAATTTTTTATGGAAATGACATGTAACAAATAAAATTTTAGTTCTGGCAAAAACATTATCTTTCAGTGCGAGAGAAGCGCAGATAGTACCAAGCTTGGCAAACAAACAACAAATCTGCCGTCTGCTGTAAATAAAGGTAGGGAGGAGATGTTGGGGGGCGTGAACTCCGCTCACTCGGTGTCACGGCTGGAGGCGGGTGATGGAGGGTTGTTAGTGGGGGAGGGTGGTAAGTGGAGCCGTTTCGCTGTCAAGATGCGAAAATCTGCGTCGTAGTATTTTCCATCATTTTGTTCAAAGCGCCATCACTGTATAAAATAAATAAAGCCAGCATGTAAAATAATATCTTTAATGAAGATTAACGGCAGTTAGCACACACACACACACAACACACACATGCGCGCACCTGTAGATACACGTGTTAGATCATGATGCCTGCTGTCAGCAGCAACTTAGTCTCGCGGTGTTTGCCTGGATCACGTGAATTACGTTCTCTTCACGTAATTTTTACACCGAGAGAACTGTGCGCTATTTCGCTGCTGCCTTTTGGTTTAGTTTGTGTTTGTGGGGGATGAAGCTTTCCGTGCATTGCTGAGATCGCGTGCCTGATGATAGTTCTGCTTGTCATGCATGTCACGCTCTGTGTTGTCCGCAAACCAGTGTCGGGAGTAAACTAGTGTCGGGAGTCAAAGAAAACAAGCTGTACACCTGTATTGTTGATGCCAGTGGGATCAAAGCTAGATCGGCCTTTTCTTGAAATTTAGAGAGAATCAGGTGGGCCCTTTCCACGTCTCGGGTCCAAAGTTGTTTCTAAATTCTGTGCAGAATATGGTGCCGAACGATTTCAAATTTCCATAAAGACACTCATCATCACACCTGGGAGTTAACAAGTTTACATCAAGAGGAAAATCGTACAACAAGAAAGGAAACCCGCAAAGCAAAAGTAATTTTAAAGTTAATACCGTGTTTCCCCCAAAATAAGCCATTGAGGTCTTTTTCATGAGGCTCGTGATATAAAGCCAGAAGGATTTCGATGGTCCGTCGAAACAAACATGACAGTTTAGAATAACTGCAGATTTTATAAATTTTATACATTTTGTACCTCTTTTGCGTATGTGTGTGTGTGCGTGTCACTTGGTCACATGACTTTCGAGAATCCCATTAGTTCCCAAAAATCCCGTGAAAATCAAAATATTTTCCTATAAAATAATAACATCGATTGCAATAAATACTAAAAGAAACACAAATCATATTAAATACATGTATATAGTATTTCTTATTGAGCAGGGGAGGGAAGCATCAAAGTCTTAGATCGTGGCCATTTCAACTGAATTGTCTCCCTTGTAAAACTTTTCTTCTCCCCCTAATATATATATATTTGGTATTTATAATTGTTTAATTTCTGGTTGTAAACGATTTGTAACTTGGGGTGGGGATGCATGATAACAATTTGCACGACGTTGGGGTTGTTACGAATCTTTACCCATGATGCACACGATTCCTTCTCCGCCAAGCCCTGTAAAATGGCGAGTTACCCGCCGAAACTGTCTTTAGGGGCGCCCGGTAGTGAAGTTTGGCATCAGTGCAGTGAGCGGCTAAGGGTTCACATCTCGTTTTGGGACACTCTCTGTATTAGACTACTATTTGCAGAGTTGGGCGTCGGTGGTTTTCTCCGGGTATTCCTCCCCATTAGCGCAATATCGCCGCAAGATGGTCTTTCCTACTTAAAAAAAAACAAAACAAACAAAAACCAACGAATCAGAAAACAATTGAAAATATGCTTTCTTTTTCTAAATCCTGTATTTTGAAGTTTACTTTCTAAACCTAATCCCGACGAGTTCCTATATTTGGAAGATTTAAAAACACATTTCAGAAGTTTATCAAAGATATATCCAAGAATATTTGATAACATCTTAAATCTTCCTGTTTTAGCATCCTCTAGAAATCATAAGCAAAGTATCAAACGATATAAGGTGATGGTTATTTACTTTTACGCCCGTTTAGCGTGTCTGCAGGTAGGCTGCCAGCAAGTTAAGGAGGCTGCCGCTGCCGACACCAGTTTATAGAACTTGAGACAACTTGGTGAAACACTTCGTGCGATTCATTTCGTAAATAATCTACTTCAAACATGTATGTCAGAAGGAGAAACAGTTTGTAAATACGACTGTCATTACTTACGGCCATATAATTCTAAATCTGTCAACTCGAATTCGACAATTAAAGAACATTCTCACTCCCTCCTTCCCCCTTCTACTTCTCACGCACGCACGCTACTTGTATTGCGAACACTCACATATTTGTTGGGCGCGTCACATTAGACTCAAAACTTTAACTTTCCAATAAAAACTGGCATGAGTAGATATCACAGGCACTCTCACTCACGCAGTCGTCCAGACATTTGTGCCTTCTTTACTTCTGTTGTAAA
The DNA here is from genome assembly GCF_003073045.1 of Pomacea canaliculata. Classification (NCBI taxonomy): domain Eukaryota; kingdom Metazoa; phylum Mollusca; class Gastropoda; order Architaenioglossa; family Ampullariidae; genus Pomacea; species Pomacea canaliculata. The sequence continues at coordinate 24,737,210 of NC_037593.1, forward strand.
CAGAACAAGTAAATCAGCAACTGCCTATACTCCGTGGCATTAGCCAGACCCAAACACTCTTGGCCCATCTCCCTGCCCTTAGACTGCACTTATTGACAGTTACAAAAAGAACAAATTACTAATTCATATCTATATAAAGAACCAAGAAAATCAGAGATGAACAAAAATCTGAAAATCGCATCTTTCTAGGAAGACGCAGACTCCTATCCCCCTACACTAGTGTCCCTCCACTTGCCATGTCTCTGTAGGAAGGGAAGCGCTGTCGACGACGGTTAATCATATCGATTACAACATCCAAGTTTACACAAAGAGATTGAAAAAGGAAAGAATGAGTGGATGATTTTGAATATATATTTAATGATAGGAATGTGAATGTATATGCATGGATATTTCCTAATTTCTCAATACCCCCTGGAGGGCGACAGAATAAAAGAATCTTGAATCTTGAATCTTGTCTTCACCTTTTCTCTTCCAGCCATCTAAACAATAAACTATTACTCATTCAGCAGATGCAGCTCGGCCATCCTCGCCTCGTTAACTTCATGTCACCCCTCTGTGACTGTGGACTGGAAATAGCATATCAGGCGAGCAACAACGACGATGTTTGTACATGAATCGTATCGGTAACAAAGAAAGTAAATTCTTTGGCTGTTTGTGAATAGCGAAAAGCTATTTGCGAAAGTCTTTTTATGAATGCGTGAAACACTTTGCTTAGAATGACTGCACACCCAGAAATCAGTTGACAGGATGGACACAACTATTGATGACAGACTACACCACAGTCAAATCATTTCCGCATCACAACAACGAGTCAGTAAATACTGTAACCACCATGTCTTTATAAAAGAGTGGGAATGCAGTACAATAAGAATCAATGAGGTACTTACACAGCTTCACAAATATTAATTATACCATTGTCAAATGTCGCGGAAGGGAAAATTTCCAGTGTTTCATAAAATTAACGAGTTGTCAAGAAAAAGTATTGGCTCCATATGGGTTTTTTTCATTTACTTAGTAAATATTTTGATAATAAGCTTTCAGAAAATGTAAAGCAAACAACAAATGAAATCCACCATCCCGACAAAAAAGAAATGAAATAATGTGTGATGAACATGCACAGCCCATCGAGTTAATGTGTAAATAATGCAAATCAACCATAGTGAGTTGGAAATTAACTTAATTATACTTTTTCCTTTGGTTTTGCGAATTTGCGAACTACATGAATACCACTTACTAATATTTAAAGTAACTAATAATGTGTACAGGAGAAAATTACCGAGGGATGTGTTATTTACTAAGGCGCGTGCTCTGAGGTAAACATACACGTGTACTATACTGCGTCAGTGTGTGCGTGGATGCCTGAATATGTGTGCATGAGTTTGTATGGGTGTGGTTGCACGTGTAGCTGTGTGTGCGTATTTGTGTTACATTTTCACAATAACATATTATTTAAGCTCTTTCCCTTTCCCTTCTTCTCTCCCTCTAAGAATTTCGAATGTTGCAGTTACTATGTGTCTAAAAGTTCTAGCCAGTTTACTGTAGCAGTCTGTCAGGAAAATCGCTTATAACAGACCCTAGGTAAGTGGATAAAAACATTGACTCTTAACAAATCTTTCAAGCGGAAATGTACACTTAATCGACGAGACAAAGAGACAAGTTGACACAGAGACAAGTGGACAAACAAACAGGCTGACACACAAATCCGAGGGAAAATAAAGATAGACCATCGAAAACGATGCAACAAATTTCTACTTAACTCACTGGAGCCGTTTAGAAGAATACAGTAAACAGATATACAAGAAGAAAACTGTATATTAATATCGATAAATATACCTCACTTAATACAGCAACGAAATTTCGTAAAAAAGGGGAATAAATAGCATATTGAATGGTCGCCGTGTTTGTTACCTCCCTTCTTGTATGTGTTAATGATGAGACTTACACGCTTAATTATATCGTAAAAATTTCTTAAAAATTTTTTTTTTTACTTCCTTATATTCTATATGGTTTGAAGAAAAACTCACAGAAAATAAAGTCATTTTAGAGACAGGTAAGACAACACAAGGCATATTGATATTGTATAAGCTAGTAAGAAACTGTACTGAAAAAGTTAGGAATATAATCACGAGGTTTTCATCGTCCATTAAACCTTATTACAACCTATTTCTTCCTCCATTGATAATCAGATGTAGCAATGAAAGGTAAGACGACACCTGATGCACACAATTTCTTCTGTTGTGTTTATACCTGTTTCCTTATGAGGCAGCCTCGTAGACTTGTTATTTTGTTTCGCGAAAAAGAATCGTACCTAGCGGACTCCTCAGATTCCAGGGGACAATTTCTCTCTTTCCCAGAACTCGTACAATCAAAGACGATATATTAAGACTTTGATGCAGTCATGAAAAGGGGACGAGATGTGAGACAATAAGAGAAAATATATGTGTGTATGTGTGTGTGTGTGTGAGAGAGAGAGATTCTTTATTCTTTTCTCCTTCAGTGATGGAAAGTCTTCAAAATCAAACAGAACCAAGCAATATCAGCAACAAATTTCCCGAAGGGTGCCTCGTGATTAACTCTACAGAAAGCAATGGGGACTGGATCAGCCGCGAGATGGAACTGGTGACCAACAAAATCCGGTCGGCCATCTTGCTGCCCATCCTGTTTTCCGTGGGGGCGCCTGCCAACGTGCTGTGCATGGTTGTGTTTCACAGGCAGGGTCTGATGGACAGAATCAACGTTTGCCTCTTCAGCCTCGCTCTCGTCGACCTCATCTACATCGTCTTTCACTTCCTTCTCCACGGTGACCAGATGTTTCAGTTCCACTCCCACCAGAAATACGGCCCCGTGGCTGCTTTCGTCATCAACAAAAAAATGTTTGGTCTTCGTGGGTTGGGTTCAGGGTCGATGTTCTTAACCGCTCTCATCTCTTGCGAGAGATGCGTTTGCGTCCTCCTACCATTGCGCAGCAAACATCTTCTCAGCACCACAACCATGATTAAAATAATCATTTCTGGAGTCTTCATTACAAGTCTACCTGAACTGATATCGATGGCCAGGTACGATATGGCCTGCTACTTCGACATCCGGACTGGACAATCGTTAATGGATTTGTACGTCAACAATTTTTATTACCAAAATAAAACATTAATTTACATCATTAATTCCTTTTTCTACGGAATCTTTATTTCTATCGGTTGCCCACTGGTTGTGGTGTGTACGACAACTGCCACTGCCGTCAGGTTACGGCAGACGGTGTCCAAGAGAAGGTTGATTACATCGTCAGACTCCGCGAAGGAGGTTGGAGTGACCCGGATGCTGTTGGCTCTGTCGGCACAATTCATTCTTTTTTCTCTACCGCAGGTGATGCTGAAGTTGGCGCCATATTTTGACTCCGAGTTTAGAGTAGGAGGAAGGCACGAGGCGACTCTGTTATTTTTGAATCTCATCTGGAATATACTTACGTGCGCTAACGCCACCGTACACTTCTTCGTTTATTTGTGTGCCGGGTCAAAGTTCAGGAAGACTTTACAATGTCTTTGCCGCTGACACACATTTTGTCAGAAAGGAGCTTTATTCAGTGTCTTGGCACGTCTGAAAATGGATATTTACGGTGATCTTTGAAGATTTGTGGACTTTGAGTATAGTAGTGCCGATGTATTTGTCTGTCTGTCAGTCTGCCTGTTGTAAGCAGTGTAAGATCAGTGTCATCTGTCACATTCTGTCTACATGCGCTTGTCTGTACGTTTGTTCTTTCTTGGCTTGATTACTGCAACTCTTTCCTTGCTGGCTGCCCTCACAAACTCCAGAAATTACAGAACTCAGCTGCAGGTCTGGTGCTTAGAGCTAGGAAACAGGACCATGCCACCGTCTCCTTCGTTTTCTACGCTGGCTTCCCAACCGTTCTGGCATCCAGTACAAACTGCCCGTGCTGTGTTTTCATTTCTTTGATTGCACCTGCCTTGATTCTTTCTCTGAACTCCTCTTCCCTTACATCCCAGCTAGACAACTCCCTAACCCTGGCTCTTCGTCTGATGACAGTCTCCTAACAGTTCCTGTCAGTAGGACAACAAATGGTTACAGGACTTTTATTTACTGGGCAGCAAAACGATGGAACTCTCTCCCTTTTCACATCCACCACCTCCCCACTATTGAATCCTGGACTGAAAACGTAGCTCTTCCTGGGCATTACTCCTAACAATAGTCCACACAATGTTAGTCCTTTCACACCTTCCCCCCTTTCCCGCTTATTGCTACTTCCCTACTTGTCTTCCTTTGCAAATAGCGATACTCACAGTTCTTGTTGCTTGATTCCGCTTTGAGTTTCTTCTGTCTTCTATTCGCAATCAGTAATGTTGTTTATCCTTCCGTCGTTCATATGTTGTTTGTTTGCTCCTCTGTCCCTGATATGTTGTCTCTGCCTTGTTCTTGCTTTTAAGCGCTACCAATATGCTCCTTAGGGGTGCGAGTATGCTCTATATAAATCTTGTGGTTATTATTATGATTATTAAACTAGATATACCAATCTACTTCTTAATATTACCAGAAAACCAAGAAAAATTTAGAGGAAATATATGGAAAGAAAATGTTATAAACAGAAGTGTCGATTGTGCCAGAGTTCCTCAAAAACTGCGCGCAGTTAGATAGCATTGGAAGAGTCTTGTTACTTTTGTTCTAATTTTTAATCAACATAAGGCTTTACATTTTTTGTTTATAATGTGATTTTAATTGTCCCTTTTCGCTTCGGGTAGGTCGTCGATGGAAGTCCGCTAAGCAGCTGAAACATCGACACCAAGTAACGTGACACATTGGCACTAAGTAACGTGACACATTGGCACTGAGTAAAGTAATACAACGGCCCTAAGTAACGTGACACATCGACACTAAGTAACGTGACACATTGACACTAAGTAACGTGACACATTGGCACTAAGTAACGTGACACATTGGCACTAAGTAACGTGACACATCGACACTAAGTAACGTGACACATCGGCACTGAGTGATATTAGGACTGACACTCTAACACCCAAAAGGCTCTCACCAAAGTGACACATACGTGACATTTTAAGGAGTAAGAACAGTGATGTACACGTTACTATGGAATTCATAAATATAATGTGTACATTGTGCTACATATGGTGCACTTGTACATAGTGACATATTACATAATTTCATTTTAAAACTTTTATAAACGAAGCTTTGGCTTGTTGACGGACTGGCGTCACACTGGCCACAGACTTTAGTCGTCATGACAGCTTTGGTCACGACCTCGAACCCAATTATGGTCAACATTACGCAGTTAGTACCCTAATAATAAAGTAAAAATATATTGCAATTACTGCAGCTGTTATACGTTTGAGAGAAAAAGTGATTTGGGGGATGTTTAAAAAAATGTGGATCATCTTTAGAACGAAAAAATTCGTGGCGGTAAAGATAATTATGTACTCTAAGGTGGGTCACAACACCAAGTATTGTGTAAACACTGTTGAGTGCGATACGCAGAGCGCCCCTAGCGGTCAACTTGAGGCCTCCATTAGGGGGAGATAATCACACAAAAGTGAAATATTGTTTGTCATCGCAGTCCACTAATGCGTGCACCATTGTTATAATATTTTCCAGTGTGTACGTGCTATCTTTGAAGTGTGTCTTGTGTATGCTATTGTTTTCCACTTGCAAATAATAGGCAGCAGGCCTGCATCAGCTGGTGTTCAGAGTGTGTTCACACTGATATGTTTATAGTCTGTATTTCTTTATTATTAATATTATCATTATTATCATTATCATCATCATCATCATCATCATCATCATCATCATCATCATCATCATCATTATTATTAAACCTCGTTCAACCTGACTGTCAAGTAAAATTACATTTCAAATGGGAACTTGATACAATCACTGCCTTTGAATATCTTGGTATTCTAATTTTCCTGATGTCATTTATTTTAAAATAAAGCATAAATTTGTCTAAGTTTGTGTGTGTGCGTGTGTGTTTGTGTTGTGTGTGTAGACAGTGCCAACAAACACAACAAAAATAAAAACAGTAGGTTTTGAGAATATTACTTTCTTTGTTTGTTTGTTTGTTTGTTTGTTTGTTTGTTTGTTTGTTTGTTTGTTTGGTTGGTTGGTTGGTTGGTTGGTTGGTTGGTTGGTTGGTTGGTTGGTTGGTTGGTTGGTTGGTTGGTTGGTTGGTTGGTTCTTCAATTACCAAAACAACTGTCATTAAAAATGTTTTGCATATATCACGAAGCTCACACAACCGACAAAATAAATCATATTTACGAGGAAATGGATCAACCGAGTCAAACGATCAAACCTATGATCATGTTTTGAAAGCGCATGCCATGTATACAATTAAGAAAACGAAGAGTAGCAGATGGCATTTTTCTTCATCAACAGGTTCGGGGTGTTGGTTGGATGGGCCAGTGAGTGGTTTGGTGAGAGTGTGTACATTTTTATGTTAGAGTACAATTTCTACAATGTGAGCGAGGCGAAACCTAGTCCCGTGACCTGTCTTTTTATCTACACTCGTGTGCGTGCCACCACACATCCTCACCTTATTTCTGCAAAGAAAAGCATGTAGCAGTGGTTACAGGAACAATCGTTAATTAGTTACACTCGAAGGAAACTTTAGCCGTTTTGTAGGACCTAAATCAGAGCAGTGAGATCAAATGACCTCATCCGGGTCTGTACACTTTACTGACTGACAATACAGAGACGTAGACAAGTGTGGGCCGCACGCATGTCACGTGGTCCGCGGCTGACACTCATCATATGACAGCAAAGAGTTGTTTATATCGCCAGAGACGATAATTAGTCCAGTATTGATTACACACGAGTTTTAATTGTATCGATGGCCAGCATAAAACGCTCGCTTCCTAGTCTTGCCCATTGAGCTCTGTTCTTGTCCTGAGTCTTTGCCCTTCTGAGTCAGGTCTCGGTCTCAGCTCGTTTTAGGAACTTATTTATTTATTTATTTATTTTTGGCAACGTTTTTCTTGGCAATGTCTCGTTGGCAACTTTCTAGCATTAGCGTCAGCAGCCTCAACAGTTACAACTGAGATAAATCCACGTACAAAAGTACAAAAGAAGAAAAAAGAAAGAAAATTACAATTTACACGACAATTTTAATAAACTAATGACAGCGATGCCTTCTGTTCATTTGCCAGACATCTTGAAGCTCATTTTACGACTGGGGATGGCCTTTAAATTATTTCTGCCTTCCAAGCCAGCGCCATCTATCGGCTTGACGTCAGCTGCTGACGTGGACGGGGTCACGACAGCTGTTCCTCTGTTGACGTGGAGTCACGTGGGTAAAGCGGGAGGTATTGCCAAGGGTGGTGACCTGTGTTTGATGTCGTGATAGTAATGAATGCTAACAGCGAGATGTAAACATTTGGCAACAGTTGCGAAGGCAGCTGCATCAACAGAAGAAGACCTACTCCAGCCTTGATGACCGTTGTATCTACATCGTCGCCGTTGCTGCAGGTATTGTGGTGCTCACAGTGATGGTGTGACAGGTGTACCCAGCACACTCTCAGTCACACGCCTCCATAAATAATAAATAACTGAATTAATTACATTAGAAGTCGCCAGAACTGCCATACATTGGTCTAAAGTTAATCAAGAGACCTCACAAATCAGTTATATTTTTGTCGACTTTCTTGATGATGGCATCGTTGATGATCTTCAAAGTTAAAAGAGAGAACTGTGTAACGGATGAGAAAAAAATGTTGGTTGTCCATTTCTAAAGATGTCAGTGGAGTGTTGTCATTTCTATATTGTTGTCCTTTTGAAAAAGTCGTTGAGATTTTTATTTGATAAAACTTCTTGCACGCACATCCATATATACAATACGTGCAACACACACACAAACAGAGTGGACAATGAGTTGTTTACACTGTCATTAATGAGACAGGTACTTACTTGACATAAAGCACAAATATTTTTATGTAAAAAATTTGATCTTTATTTTGATATGGTTTATAATAAGCAGCATCAGTTAAAAGCAGTAAAAACTACAGGATCCAAATAGAGACGCCATTATTTCAACATTAAAGCTCGATTTACCAGTTTGTGGAGCAGAACATTGCCACCTATTGTATTTTGATAGTCTTTTAACACCCGGCTGAGACAAATATTAAACTTTTATATAGCAATCGAGTAGGTGTGGATGCATAACAAAAATACAAAGGAACAATAGAACTGCTGAGGCAGACGTTTTGAATTTCATACCTCTTCCTCTCCACCCCAATAAAATACGCGTATTGAAATAAAATACAAAAAAAAAGAAACAAAATAATGGGGTAGGGGACAAACAATTCACGCATCCGTTTAGAGATTTATGAATGTGTTCTTTTTATTTCAGCAGTCGTTATAAAAAAAAATTTATAGCAATGTCTTTCATTTGCTCCTTCTCCTTCCACGACTCACTCTACCTCTCTCTCTGTCGATCTTTTTCTCTCGTCGCATCTCTCCCTTTTCTTTTCCTCCTCGGATTTCATGCATACACACTGATAAAAGGAGTGACAATAAATCTGGGGAAAGTGCTGAAGTGGCAATCAAAGAGATAAAGTCCGAAATCCAAACTGAAAATATCTTTAGCGGAGGTAATATGAAACCACGACAACATGTAGGAGTGGCGGTGGGTGTGTTGAGTATGTTGGTCACATAGGAGACAGAGAATGGAGTGAGGAGTGGAGTGTTTTACTCAGAAACAGCAATGAGTTCACGGCAACACAGCAGGCTGTCACACGAAAGAAGCAGGATATGAGGAGGAAGAAAGGGAGGAGGGTGTTGGAGGCTTAATGTTGCAATAAAACCTGTCCTGCGGCGAAAATGAGAGACGACAGAGACTGTCATTCCCGTGAAAATATAAAAAGCGACACACACACACAAGAATCTGGACAATCAGAGTTGGCGATGGTTAGTTGATACCAGCAGACATACGTGGTGTGAAACATCTGTTTGACATGGTCCGTGAGGAGCATCAGTCAGGTACGAGAATGAGTCACTTGTTTATAGTCTAGATAATGTGTACAGAGATCGGATATCACATAAACATGCACAGAATGGAGGGAGAGAAAGGACGCATAAAAATGTGAGTGCGTACAAACGGTTCTTTATTCGTCATGGTTGCTCCGCTCTTTCGACATGCTACCAGTTGGTCCTCTTGAAACCTTTTTTTTTCCCACACCTTCACCCAAGTAGTCGATGTTTTTCTGTCGGTCTAATGCGTTTCGTCAGTTTTAGACTAATTTTTTTTTTTTTTTTTTTTTTTTTTTTTTTTGTCAGCGCAAACTTTGTCAATGCCACTTAAATCCATTTAGTGACCTAAACCTACCCACACCCTCATCAAACTACCCTTTGATCACCCCTCAATCACTGCCTCTAACTGTACCTAAAAACTTGCCTCGACTCCCTCAAACCCTTCAATGGAAAATAACCAAGTCTTCTGTTGCTGTTTCTATGGCAAGCTCTCCACAATCTCAATTCTGAGTTGAATAGCATTCTGTTTGTCCTAAGACCTTCTCCTCGATGTCATTCAAAGGGAAAGGGAAAGAAGCTGCCATGCCCGACATTTCTTTAATTCTCTTTATCTACCGCCTGAACATGAAAAGTGTCAATAAGCTTGTCAATATTTATTAACTGGAGGAACAACTCGACGTGTGCAGTCATGTTGAGAGAGAGAGAGACAGACTGTTGTATAGAAATATGTTGAATGTCCTAATAACACGAGGATAAGTCTCAAATTCCACTGTACTGTCCATACACACCAACAGGTTGTAGTAGGAGGTGTTTGTCATCTGAATGAAGTCACGACTGTCAATAATATCATAAATGTGAAAATATATATATCATAAATGGGAAAAAATATATATCATAAATGTGAAAAAATATATATCATAAATGGGAAAAAATATATATCATAAATGGGAAAAAATATATATCATAAATTTGTAAAAATATATCATAAATGTGAATATATATATATATATATCATAATGTAAAAAAAATATATATGTCATAAATGTGAAAAAATATATCATAAATGTGCTTGCGTGTGTGTTGGTCTGTCTGTGTGTACCCAGCTGGTTCTGTAACTAAAATCGCCGGCAACGGTCACGCTCTGTTAGGTCTGACAATGATGCCAGTCTGATAAATATACTCCAACACTCAGTGCAGGCAGGTTGTGGAGGTAAAGGGCGCACTTCCTGCACTTACAGGGAGGGTCGTGGCGGTCCCCAGCGACTGGCCCTGCAACTTGACTTCGCCGAGATACATTGCTATCGGTCGGGGTCATTTGCTTGATATCGTGCCTGCAGATATTTTGTTACAATGTGTGTCAAAAAAAGTGTATTGCTGTTGTGAATATGCCTTGCAGCTGGATTCATGTCGTGTTGTGTGACTTCTTTTGTAGAGATCCTCGTCACGACTCACACCCACGAACAATCAGGTTCTGACTACAGACACACATCGCGGAATGTAACGACTCGACTATCGCAAAAGGATGTAAGTTTGATATTATTATTATTATTATTTATTCTACAGGTTTGGAATAGTCAAGACTTGAAACCACCTTAGTTGTGGTAACATGGAGTGTTCATCATTTAGCCGAATTTGTGTTGCTTTTTAATGTTTTGTTATATTTTGACTAACACCTAAGAAACAGGTTTAGAGTTAGAATGTAGAAGGTGTTGGTTACACACAATGTGACGAATGGGTGGGGACGACAGGGTAGACAGGCACACTCTTAAATGATTCACCTTACACCCGGATTTACTTGTCATACACCCACCCATCCGTTTCGTTCTTGAGAAATCGTCCAACTTTCCACTCGAGTGCTCAAACCAACAAACTTACAGAACTGTTGCATAGAAAAAGTCAGATGATGATGATGATGAGGAGGAGGAGGAGTAGGAGGAGGAGGAGGAGTAAGTTAGCTAAGGCTGAGCACGATATAATACAGATTTTAAAATTAAATATAAACATCTCTGGCACACATAAAAAAAACGATGGAAGTATTATTTCAAGTGTAAATATTACACTGCATCAAGTCCACGCCCCTTACTGTCAACTAGTGCACTCGTACCCGTTGAGACTGGGAAGCAGGGTGAGGCAAGTGAAGGGGTTAGTAGGGTGGGTGATGGGTGATGGGTCGTAACTGCCGTCGAATGAAAACAGTCTTCAGTAGTCAGCAGGAACGAAGTTAGAGAAACCAGTAGGACAGAAACAGCCGGGAGTTGGACAAGGCAAGGTAAGACTAGTATCTGCCTCGGGCCCTGCGTTTGTGATTAGTATGGTAGACTCCACATTAATCTGTATGCCGGGCCTGCCTTTGAAAGTATAATCATTGTTATAAAATTTTTTAACTTCCAACTAACTGTACAATGTAAGCCTTTTCGCACCTAAACCTTCGTCTGATGCTTTGCGTCTCAGAGAATCTCGCGCGCATGCGCAGTGACGGATGATGTATGTTCCAGGAGAGCAGTCTGGGTGTTTGATCATGATCGCTGGGTATCTCTGTAACAAAAGACTTCTGCTGTCATAAAACACCAAAATGCCACAAGAATATGCTGCTAGTGACTGTCCAATATGAAAAAGTAAGAAAGGGGAATGTTATATTTCCTTGTACCTATCCTTGACAATAGAAAGTAAGGAAAGGACAAAGAGTGAGTTGGGGAAGGAAAAGCTGTAGTCCATACTTTCAGTCAGCATATTTGAACGCAGCATACTGTTTCAAGGGATCTGAAAATTTCTAATTGTAGCCACCACACATGCAGGAAGATTTTGAAAGGTTTTTCCTTGTGTTGTTTTCATTGCCCATTTAACACAGTTTCTGGATGCGACATGTTCGTATGCGCTGCAATTTTTTTTTCTTGACTTTAAGACTTACTTGTGGAGTTCTTGCCGCGAATATGATTGCTATAAAGCTGCCTTAACTCAATTTTTACAAGTGAAATTGTTGCTTCTATTGAATACCTGCAAAAGGACATTTTTGTAAACTGCCAGAGGTCCCCATGATTGTAAACTTCGACTACACATTAAAATATAGTAGTTTCATCAATCCTTTTTCCCATTTTAAAGCAAAAGGATTTACTGTATAGTAGCTTACACAGCTGTACCGATTACGAATGTCATTATGATAATTAGTAGAATGCAGACCTTGTCAAGCAGTTTACAAACATCCTCTCATGACTGCTAATGCATTTATCTGGAGCTTATATCATAGGATTGGTAGCTTGCTTTCTCATAATCATTCTGCCCTGGCCTTTCTTCACATTTGCCACATTGACAGATATGATTATATCCCAAGAGTAAATAAAAAGTAAAAAGAAAAAATACTGGCAAATTCATTTGTCCTTTTTTTATCCGCCAAAACTCCCTTTATGTCTGAAAATCAAAATGCATTTGTTACATTTTTGTATGAGCTGCAGGGTTTCAAGTCTTGTTATCCTTTAATTTCGTGTTCCCACTAACCGAGAACCAATGCCCAAAATGGCAGAATAAGTAAACAGGTATTTATGGCTTATTCATTCACGGATGCATTTTTTTTTTTTTTTTTTTTTTTTTTTTGCCACACAGTTTAGTCCACATACCTGTCTATTTTTAGTAACTTTTGGGGCGTTCCGCATGTCTGAACATACACAAGTACCTCATGAAATCCAAAATAATACACCCCTCCCCCCCTTCCAGACAGACCTCCGTTCGCTTTATTTATTCATTTATTTCATCCCGTAGCTGGTACTCGAGGTACCACCTGTAGGTGAGATACGATGAAGTGCAGGTGGACCTACCCCGTACCTGAGCAAACGCAGTAGATAGAAGTTTTTGTGCCGGGTGTTGGTTTTCTTGTGGCCGGGAATTTCGTGGTTCCTTCTCCTCTTTTTTCTTTTCTTTATTTTTTTTTTTTTCAGGTCATTGAGGGATTAGGTGTTAGAGACCTCACTTTTCTCAAGGTCAGGTTTACATAAGGGCGGTGCCCATCTATATAAATTCGTGTCCTTACCTTCCCCCAACTCACAGACTCTTAACGAAAGCACGAACGAACGAACGAACTTTATTGATTAGGCCATTGACCCATTTCAAGGGGTGAGTACTTTTACAATTAATATAATTTTACAAATTAAGCTCTTAAGTCATGAATAGCCGAGAATCACAACAATAGGTATACAGACTGTATTGTATGATAATTTACAATTGTGTCAGTCCAACCAACTTTGCCAGCGACATGTGCCACTCAAGTTTTTGTTCGCGATTCGTGGAAAAGAAAGAGTATTCTTGTCTTGAACCCGGAGACGCAGTTCACCGTGTTTACCTCCGTTCAAAGGTGGCGAGGTACACAAACACCCGGTGGTGGCGCTGCTCACTGTTCACTACCTCGCCCAGTTGTCCCAGCTATCAAACGGGCTCCTAGCCCCCATAATAAGGATCAAGAAAAAAAAAGTACTGAGGAAAAAGAGATGAGAACAGCCCTAACCTTTTATATACATACAACCATGACAGGTTATGGAGTAACTCCACACTTTTTACAGCCTCATTATCATAACAACATTTTCCGGTTTCAACGACTTGTCAGATACATTTCATTTAGGTTGTAGGCATGTAAGTTCTTTTTTTTTTTTAATTATTATTATACGTATAAAATAACAATTTTTTTTTTTTACAAACGTTCTCGCTACTCACACCCGGTCCTTGGTGTACCCGCACCCACCGATGTTTCAATACTGCGGGTGTCTATGACGTCACGTGACATTTGTTTATCTTCGAAGGAGGCAAAGATAAATCTGCAAATGCGAGTCGGACATATGCAGGTCGAGGAAATAAACGAAGAAATCTTGTATCTTAAGTGCCTGTAGCCGGAAATACATACAAAACTCAGCACCCAACGCCTTTCTTTAAAAAAAAGAGGTTTTTCAAGAATTTTTTCCCTGCGATGTGTTGTAAATAACAGACCTATACTGTATATAATAACTTGCTGAAGCCATCTTACAACTGTGTCATGGATGGAACATAAACATCACCTACCTCACTAATGTTGAAATCCAAGGAAAACATTTTTTTGACAGTTTAGTAAAAATACCAAAATATCTCCCTAATACGGAGAAAGTAAAGTTTTACGGGAAGTAAGATGGAAAGTACAGAAGTCGGCTTCGAACAAAGCCAGCGAAGGTCTATTCATTAGTGTCGGGGTAATGAAACGATGTAGTAGTTGTTTTAATTGTTTGTTTGTTTGTTTGTTTGCTTGTTTGTTTGTTTGTTTGCTTGCTTGCTTGTTTGTTTGCTTGTTTGTTGATGTTTTATTGGGTTGTGGGGAGAGATTCTTGAAAGAAAGCATGTATCGATGTTGAAAAGGATGACCAAAAGACAGACAAAGCGCGTTCATAAGTTGAGAATGCACTAAATTCTGATACATTAGTGAGCCTGTACAAAATTATCGTACACCAGTGTCATTGTACAACTTGTATATCAACGCCACCACCGTTTACACGGCGATATCCGCCAGGAAGGGCAAAGCTCGCAAAAGCTTAGAAAAGCAAAGCGCGCTGGAGATACCAGAAACTGTTTAGTAACAACCTTCCTGTCGATAAACAGATGAATATCTCAGCCTGTTATTAAGCATGTGTCCAGCTGTCGTCCGACTGAAGCTGAACAAGCAGGCAACCACACGACAAACAGTTGCGAGGTTTGGACGGAGGGGCGGGGGAGGAGGTGGAATGGAGGATGGGGAGGAGGGCTGTGCCCTAATGTAGCTGCAAGCAGACGCAACAGCTTGCTCTCATTCAAGGAAAGCCATTAAACAAGGAGTGGAGAAGGGAATTGAAAGTTCGTTCTTTTCTAATCGTCCAAAAGAAGCGAGAGGCAAGGAGTTGCCGGGCAAGGGTGGTAGATGAGCGAAGTCCTTCAGAACCTTTTGGACGTTCTACATGGCTGCGCGCCACTGATCTGCTCCACTGGATTCTTCGTCTCACATCTGTGAGTAGAGTGATGAAAACTTTCAGCATTGTGTGGGGGGTGGGGAGGTGTATGTCTGTATAATTTATGCGTTCATTTTTCAAACTCTGCATGCACTCGTACACACACACACACGATGGGCAGTCAAAGGAAACGCTGCGGATGCCGCTACGTTTCATTTAACTATGTAGATATATATTTATATACATATTGTATGTGTGCGCGCTCGCTTCTAGAGAGAGCGAGTTACTACAGGCTTAAAAGAGCGGTGACCATACCTGCAGTTGTTGCAGTATTTATTGAATAATGTTGATGTAAATCATTCCTCTCTCTAGCTCTCTATGTCTCTACCTAAAACAATCTCTCACTCAATATCACGATCGACAGTTTCCCCCAGGTGTATTTATTTACTTGTCAGAATCTGTGCCCAGACTGGGGTGTCTTTGCTGTGGTCTACTCTGTAGATGGCAGCGATATCACACTTTATTAATTCGCTTAATGGTTTCGAACTTTTTTTTTCTTTTATCCGGTACAGAAAAACGTACGCATGCACGTGAAGGTTACTGGTGATGAATATTGTTATTATCATGTACATTCTTGACTGACATTGGTAATGGTGGTCTGTCACCTAGATACCTCCATGTTTGGAGTATCCTCTCTCTCTCACTCACACACACACACACAGACAGACACACTCTGAGGAACTGTCTGACAATGTACCGACTGGCTATCGAAGTTTTATCAAAATACACATCGCGCCAATCACCGCCAGGTGTGTTCGATGTTTCTTATTCAAAGACGAACCACCACTGTAGACTATACACCGCTGCAGTGGCGATAAAACAGAACTGGAACAGATGGTGTGACAAGCAACTAGCGCATTGTTGTGCTCAACAGGCTAACAGACTTTGAGAAGCAATCAAGCGTAGAGCTATACCGGTCTTATAAATGTCTTTCAGTGTCACAGCATATTGTAAAGGTGTTGGAGTCGTTAAGCAATTTGTCCCCCCCTGCACGGCCATTTTACAGGTCAAACGTTTAACCAAGTTTCACAAAGGTGTGTCCAGGCCACAGGAATCCAATGGGCAAGCTTTCAGGATACCGGAACGTTGGTAAGTTGAGACTTTGCTAAGTCCAGACTTATTCACTAATTCTCGACCAACACATTTGCCAGTGCAATGGAACTTTAGAGTTCCTCACAAGGTTTAGAGCTTTGCCCGGTTCAGAAAGGAATTACTGGCAATCTCAGGCCATGTTTGAGTAGCTGGAAACATTGAGATAAGAACTGGGTGTAGTTGTCCTTAATCCTTCTGGCTCTCTGAAGAATATCAGCAGGCAAGCTTAGGGTGTCAAGATTGTCCCAACAGCCATCTGGCAGAGAACGACTTCCTCGTTCAGCCTGTCCCAACTACACAGTTTCAAACAACACAAAGTGACCAGTCCTTCCATTAAATATTGTTGAACTGTCTTATTCACAACCCGTTTATAACAGATTTTCCAACAAAGTATCTTGTCGAAATGTTGAGGAGTCACCAATACAGTAAGAATCTGGTGATGTGGGTTCAGGTCCCGCCATGGTCTGCACGTGTCACTTGTTCACTGGCTGTCTTACCATGAGGTGGACATAATTGTTGATTATGTCTTCCAGCCGCTCGACTTGCCATTTTATAACTTCGGAAGCTTTTTGTCTTCTTGCTTCTCGATACCTGGAAAAGTCACTGCAACATAAGATAACTTATCAAGAGAAAACAAATCCAGCCTCGACTTGAATGCTTTGATGGCATTGCCCTTGACCTGTTTGAGACACTTCTTATCAGTAGTCATATGACATCCGTCTTAACAATCGGCTGGAAACGCCTTTGATTGCGAAATACTGTTGTTTTGACAATGATCAAGCGAATCTGCATCAAGCTTCACTTCAAACTCGGACACTAACACGGTAATTATCCGAATAATTTAACGAGTGAATGTGTTTGTATGCAAAGCGTTTTGAGCTTATCTTTTCTTACTGCTAATATGTATAGGTCTGTATAAATGATGTGTTTATTTAATATCACCCTATTCTCGTCAGGCTAGCTCGGCCTTTGAATAAGTAATTAAGGACTGATTGTAACATCATTAATCAATTTTGATAATAATTGTATATTTACGAATGTGGATTCAAACAATAATCAGTAAATAATTTTTCTTTTTGACATCTGCTTAAGTTCGCTGTTCTTTTGAAACAACAAGAACTATGATAATGATGATGATGAGGATAATGAGGAGGAGAGGGACGTGGTGATGTGTGTGAGAGACATATGGCGGAGGTATAATATAACATATACAAATAAGGTTTTTGTTTAATTTTCGGGTAAGTAAACAAGGACGGGGATAAGAAAGAAAGGCCAGCTCACAAATGTCTGTCAGCCAGCTGTTGATAAATAAACAGGCATGAGTAACTAATTGTCTATTGTACACACATCGTCACGTCTGTGTGTTTTAACCAAACAACGCAGTAGACGAGGGCGATGAAAAAAATATCCGACAACAAGCGCGTGCGCGTGTGTGTCCTACCTATCGATTTATTAGTACAAAGATCGATTACCTTCCTAGTAGAGCACCCCGAAAAAAAAAACCGAGAATGTCCCCTGTCGCGAACCCATCCCCACCCCACAGTCTATCGGGAATTCCCGGACAATCACGGCGCGTGGAAGTGGGTCAGGCCTGCGCCGACATGACAGGCACCGCGCAGCCAACGACCTCGACACCATTCGACATGTGAGACATGTCACCGGGCTCGCAGGGTCCGGTGACCACAAAGAAAATGGCCCACGCTTCGCCTGCAGCCATGGAGCGTAAGTTTTTGCTCGCATTTTATACAAATATTTCTCTCAAACATGCTCGTCCTTCGCGGAGTCGTACTGCGCTGTCAAAATGGCCGCGGCTGTCGTCTGGTCAGAATTATTGTCGCTACATCGGCCGGCCCCCCAGCCTCGGGGGGAGGGGATAGACGGTTGCAGGTCGCACTAGCTCCTGTGAAAGCTGCTGTGTACTCGCGTTGTCACGTAGGAGAAGGCTGCCGGAGGTATTATGTGGGTCACATCTTGCCTCAAGCTGTGAAGTGTTGTTTGGGGCTGAGGAGTGTTTTCTGTGTTTGTGTCCGGGTGCAGATGACTAATCAATGGCTAGGCATTCGTAGCAGCAGCAGCAGAATCATTAGCTTGGCAAGACTAGAAAATGGTAGTCAAAGGCTTGATTGTCATGGCTTTCGATTTTTAGAGAAACGAGTCCATGGAGATTGTAGTGTCTTGAGCTCAGGATAGTCGTAAAAAGTGGAATTGGTTATCGCGATAATATATGCATTTTTTTTCTGTCAAAGCCTTCAGAATATATAGGGACAGTACATCCACCTCCGACAGCTATTGTTAGCCCTGTGTTGAAGATGGCGAATGTCTTACTGACATATTACTCTGGGCTTTGCAAAACTATCAATATTTTGTGTCCAATTCTTTTCTGCTTTATAATATGGAAAAATATTAACCAGAAAGTGGCATATCCAACGAAAAAACCAAATGCAAAGTCTACCAAAAATTATAAAAGTGAAATGGAGAAAAACCTTTGCTGGGACATCTAGTTTCAGTAATGTGTAGGCAGTTTAGGGTTAATGTAGTATATTAGAGGATGGGGAACACCCCAGTATTAACCATACCCTGGTCGGATACAACGAGGGGACTGCGCGGCGATCTCCGAGGAAAGAGAATGACAATGACAATTCTTTATTATGACAGTGATCAACTTTATTTGTCCCGGTGGGTAATTTGAAAATGTGAAGGTGCTCTGGTTACAAGGGAAAAGTTAGAAATAAAAGTAAGAATAAAGTTCCTTGCAAGGGGCAGCGTTAAATATGTCAAAATGAAAAATATTAGCAATGAAAAAAGAAGGCAAGTGACAATTATATATAAATATAAAGCAAACAACAAACTTACATCAAGAATAACCATGTGCTCACCTACAACATCACACACACCACTAACACTCCATCGGAGGTTGAGCAGCTGGACCGCAGCTGGCGCAAACGATTGGCATGGAGCAGCGTTTACCTGAGCTTAGTGATACAAATTCTCTCGTAAGTACATGTTCAGGTATTGACAAAATGCGTGAAGGTAACTAGAAGTAAAAATATTCTTTTTCCATTTATTCTGTTTGTCAGAAGAAGAATTCCCAGAGAGGAGAAGTCATTTGGCTGTGTGTTTGGTTTTAGTAAAACCGCTTTAATTGCCCGCCTCTGAACACTTGCTAGAAGTTTCTTGGAGGGGTAGTCAAGGGTTAACTGACTGTGGGTAGCATAAAAGAGTTTTCTTGTGTGAGGGTCTAGGAAATGCTTTGACAGCTGGTAGACTTTCGTGGAAATACTTGGAGAAGGAAGGCAGGAAGCGACAGAAAGAGAATGAAGACAGCGATGTCACAGTCATACTGAGGCAACGCAACTAAACTTACAAATCTTTTAATAAACATCACAACATGGTTAACACTGACCTGCCTTTAGCACCTGGAACTGTCTCTGTCAATGGGCTTGAGCAGATCGACGGAGCGTTTTCTTTCAATTTTGTTTCTAAATGAATAACACAGTCATGCAGCGCAACACCTTGTTTATAGCTTTTCCATGATAAAGGTCTTCATGGCTTGGACTTCTAGAACTTCAACAGGGGCAGAAGAGAGACCAACAGAACTATCTGGTTTCTCTCTGTCACTCCTACTTCCTCCTCTTCTCTCCGCTCTCTTTCTGCGGTGAAGTGGGAATCATAGCTGGCTGAGCACCAGTATAGTTGAGTATCTAGTTTTTTGGGGGGTTTTTTTTAAAGAGAGATCCTAGCAACTAATAACTTTTCTTTCTCAGACTCATGCTACTCACGTATCTTTCGATTACATGTTTTAATATATAACAGGTGCATATAACTCTTACGTGAGTTTAATTTGTTGTCTCGATGACTTCAAATCGCTATTACTTTATGCATTCGAGTGGGTTGATGTCAGTACACGGTCTTATCAGGCCACCCACACCCCCGTCTTGCAACACTTTGTGGCAGTGTCACTTCCCCACTCGTTATGGATTTTAAACCTTTTTTATGTCGCCATCTTGCGGCCACATGGTCCTCGAGGAGTAACAAGGACTGAACTAAATGTCGCCACCACTTGTGTGTTGGACAGATGAAAAGCTAGACAGCAAGTCGAAATACAGACCCTTCTTACAACCGCCATGCCGATTTCAAACTTTTCTTTGTTAAGCGAATTCTGGTATATTGAACGATGTTTGTCATGACTTTAAACTTCTCTCGGTTCAGGGGAGCCACACCCAGCCTCACAACATCGCCACCAAGTAATGTGAAATAAAGACATCATGATGCACAGAAATATGTCTAGACTGTAATCACAGTGCAGGAGCCGACTATGCCCGTGTACAGTCAACATTTTCTTCCAAGTTATCCTCTGGTTGCATCCTTGATTGTAGTTGTGTAACTTTATTGAAGCTACACCGTTGTGATGTTGGTGTGGATGGAAGATGCCAGGCGAGGTGGGATTTCAGTTGAGGAGCTGGGGGAAAAGCTAAAACGAGTCTTTTTTTTTTTTTCACGCCCAGACTCGAAGATCACGTGCCTTGTGCTATAGAAAGAGGCGAGAAATTAATTCCAAAGACTGTTTTAACGCTCAGGGGAACTTACTACACCATTTTCCTCATCAGAATAATGGTGTGACCTTTGGCGCTTGTCTGTTTTTGTCTGACCCTTGCCCTGAGCCCCAAAACCACTGGATTTATCAAAGTTCAAAGGTTGTGGCTTGTGTTCGTTATGTCTGTCACACCAGCAGTTACTGTACAGTCATATTATCATCTTGTACACGTGTCCTCGCTTAGAAATGTTGATCGACCATTCGTGTTCAAACTCGACGGGTGAGATAACTTGCTCCTGACATAAGAATACTGATAACATACTTTGCGGGCCGAACAAAATTGTCAACTTAAAACTTCAACTACATTTGATAAAGCCGTAGGTTCGCCACAGATCGTTTTCCTGTTTCTTTATACATGAGTATTTAGTTTCTGTTGTATACAGCTGTACACAATTCCTACAACGTTGGTTGCCGAGAAATTTCAGCTCTACGGATCGTATACAAAAACTGGAATTTACCAACACTTGAAGATAATGTACATTTTCTTCTCACAAAGGTCAGCAAAAGTATAGTGAAACAAATGATTTGATTTTGTACTATATATAATTAGAAAGTTCTTAGACAAGACAAAGTCTTTCTCGTTTCTAAGGTACGATTTTTTATTTGTAGTTGTGTAATAAACGTATAATAATAATAATAATAATAATAATAATAATAATAATAATAATAATAATAATAATAATAATAATAATAAAAATTTAGTACGCTCATACCTTTAATTTGAGTGAAGAGTTCATGGTATTGAACGAGTGTCTACATATACTACACTCAGGCATGCATGTACGTGCAAAGATATAACTATTTACCGAAACAAATGTTTACTTCAGAACTTCTTCATTTGCTCAGCCTTTAAAAATCCATGAAAGGATGATACTAGACATTTGTGGGTGTGAACTGTACACTCGGGTACACAGCAGAGTCGATGATCATTTTATTTATTTGGTAAAATCCAACATGAGCTACACGTGTCAACAACCGACAGGAAGTGATCTACCATCGGTTTGGGTTGAAGGTCACATACAGAGCAGTAATGAACGTTGTCTTTGTCCGCATGCGCAGACCATGCAGGACGGTCATTTCGTCCCAGACATCGGGACACGTGACTTATGTGTCTGTCCTTTAAAAAACTGGTCTTCATCTTCTCTATCCCTTAACAGATGTTTGTTGCTTGTCAAATTTTCTTTATTATCATAATTTAATTAATATAAATTTGTTAATATGAACAAAATCTCCTAGACTTACTGAGTTTCTAGTCCCTCATGCGGCTCATGGGTTGGGCCAGACCAGAACAAGATTTGCGCGCCTCACCCCTGCGCTCAAAGGTAAACTCAGAAATAGAAATGTAAGTGAGGTGCAGCTTGAAGGACAAGACGATGAAAAGTAACTACAATGTCATGCTAGTTGCTAAAAATACCAGGGGATATCCTGAGATGTTCATCACTGGCATAGGATGTAGGTTTACGAGAAAGGGAGATGTTTTATCACGGGAAGGCACTCGTTAGGTACCCGGCTTTTCTCTGTACGCATGCCCAACTCTCTGGCTTGACGACGCACGTGTGCACAGTTTATTGTCCTTTTTTAAGGACCTTCCCGATTGATCCGAGTTGGGAACAGAGTCTGGTAGCGAGAGATAATATCAATGTATCCTGTACACGTCAGCGCCTAGGATTCATCAATCTTTATTTATTGTGCTCTTGACTACTGGTTAAGACGAGCGTGAATCGCTGTTCTCTAGCTTCACAGTACCACGTGACAGTCATCGTTGATGTTCATCAACTTCTGCAGGTGACCATTACAATTTATGTTTGTTTTCTTACGTATTGTTACAAAAAACCTCAAGTAAAAAAAAATTTACCAGTGGGACTGATTTGCACATTTATATGGACATGGTTATGTATTTGGTTGTTGGTGTAAACAGCAAAAAAAAAAAAAAAAAAAAAAAAAAAAAGAAAGGAGAGACTTTCACACGCACAAATTTTTTTAAAAAATGGAAAAGCAGAGATATATTTTCGCGATATCTTACTGTGTGCACCTTACTAACAACATACTGTGTCGGTGGTCACAGCTATAGTACTGTGGCTTGAAAAGTTGTATTTGAAGTATATTTATTAAGATAATTTCAGATGTTCATGCAGCTTTTCTGTGTTATTGGACGAGGAAAATCATGTTTCTGTGTAGTAGTTACGGACCCTGGAAGAAGGGGCTTTTGTGGTATTGAAAACTCTCTTGCTTATTAAGCATGAACATTACTGAGTAACATTCAGGAGTAAAGTATCGTTCGCACAGACAGAGGACCGTATGGGTGTATTGAAGTCAGGTCTACACACACATTATAATTATTAAAGTTTGATTGTTTGGATGTCATAACTGCTGGATGAAGGTTTTCTCGCACCAATAATTTTCACTTTTTATATTCTTCTGCTTATTCATTTTATTTCTCATCAAACTGATCCACCCAAGTATAAAAACGCTAGGTCCGAGGACCATCAGGATGCCAACATCTGTTGCAGGGCTGATGTTGGTTTTGACCCTGTAATATGGTCATAAGAACAGGGTCGAGCATGTTATTATGTTATGCACTCAAAGCATCCTTTATGCTCCCGGATCTCCAGGCTGCTCTTCAGCCATTTCCTGCGGAAAATTTTATTTCCCTCGCCAGCTGTGGTGAGGCTGGTGTAGAGACTCCATCATTGCTATGAGGCATAACTAGTTGATGTTGATCATTACTGAATGGGTGAGTACACTTTTAGTAGAATTAGCAAACTTTGCTCCGTTTGTGACTGTCATATCGCGCTGCGTGCATGTGTGTATGTATGTGTGTATGTGTGCGTGTGTGTATGTGTGTATGTGTGTTTTGAATTAGAGCTGAAGCCGTGCTGTCTGTGTGTGCTCTCCTAACTATTTACAACTGAAGTGTTTCCATCACGGATCTTTTCACTCGTGGCGATCGTCTGCATATTTGCATGAAGAAGCCAAGCAGCCCCGACTGCGGCCCTCCAGTCAAGCTGTCCATGAGAATTGTAAGTGGCTTCCACTTGTGTTAACGGGTCGCCGTCTGTTGCCTCAGAGGGCAGCCATGTTTGCAGGCATAAGCCATCGACAGTGTTTGTTCTCGAGGTTCAGCACTCCGTCAGCTGTCTCCCAGCCTCTCACCTCCATCCCCTCTCCCTTCTCCTGCCCACTCACAATTTTTCTTCTTTTTTTTATCTTTTTTTTTTATTCACTCCCTCACGCCAGCCTTACTCTGTCCTCGTACTCTATTGACTACTTCCTTCTTCATGTTCCTTTTTTCACCTTCTTCTCCTCTTACTTATGTCCGTGCTTGGTCTGTTGCAATGTCTGATGAGTATTTGATAGTTCACACCGCGCCATGTGCATGGCAGTGAACATGTGTTACTCGTGTAACATATCGTGTTATACAAACCTTGGGCTGTTTGCTCTTTTTGTGTTAAGCCTATGGCTCGCACTTGTTCACAATTGATTAATCTATATCTCTGGCTCTTACTTGTTTGTTAGTGTGTTGGTATGACAGTCATAGCTGTATGTACTCATCACTAGAGTCGTATAATAAACAGCTTCTGCGCACATCGAGAGGCTTTTAACCTGATGGTTATGCTCGGGACTGTAGAGCAGGTGGACTCCCCTACCTGGTTCGAGGCCCGTTAGAGCCTGTGACTGGAAAACTCTCACTGTCCATCCAGCAATGGGAACCTGATTTGTTAGGAAAATAAGAGACCGAAGGAGAACTTTAGTCTTGTCCTTGACTCGCTGAGCCACTCACGTTCACTATCCCTGGGATCACAAGAAACTTGGTTTCTTACACAGAAACTAAGCTGACCATGTTTAGTCACGCCATATCTTTCAAGAAATGTTTATCTTCTGCTGTCATCTTTGGAAGAGTTAGCAGGTGGCCAGACAGCTATCAACATGTCGATCGTTAGAACCTGTCAAATTTTAACGGCCGCCTCCTGCTGTCCCTGTAAACTAAACCACCCGATCCCAAGCAAATCGTTGCTGGTTTACAGGTTACTGAATGGAGTGTATTAAACACGGCGTGAAGTCGGGTGAGTAACGGAAGAATTCACGCATATCAAGTTCTTTCAAAGAAAAAGTCAATAGATGTTATTCTTCTCTTACAGGGGGTGTTCTTAGCAGGGACGTGGGCACCCCGGGTGGAACTGAGCGGCAGACGTTTCGGGACAATTCGGCTCAAAGGGACACACATGTGTCACCGAATGGTGGGGTTAGGGTGTGTCAACAGCTTTCACTCACACACTCAGAGGCAGGAAATGGTCTGTGAGTGTACGACCATTTAATGAACGGGTTTGAACACTTGCCCTCGCAGCCAGTTCAGTGTCGTGAGAGGCGGTCAGATGTCTAGGCTGCCGCTTCCCAACTTCGTCTGTGTTCATATATGTGTAAATATATATATATCCGATTTAGATGGGCTTTAGAAAACTGGACGGGCACACGTGCTACCCTTTTGAACTCACAATAACCCGACGCGCTTCTTTAAAGTCAGGTAGGCAGACATCATCAAACACTTGCTAGACGACTTGAAAGAGAAAGCTCTTACAGTGAGTCCAGATATACAATGGGGGGGGGGGGACACTTTCATGACTTGTCAGTCCTCATACATTCATGACTGAATTCGCCTTCAATGACTCCTTTCAGAAGACTCTTAACAGCCTCATATCCCGAGCAAGGAAGAACAGGTCATTTCTTTCTTTCATTTATTTACAGTGGAACCTCGGTTAGCGAACGCCTCGGATAGCGAATTTTTCGGTTAACGAACAAAAATTTCGTTAAAAGTTTGTCTCGGATAGCGAACAAAATTTCGGATAACGAACAAAAATTTCGTTAAAAATTTGTCTCCGATAGCGAAAAAAATTTCGGATAACGAACAGCCACGTGAACCACACGTGACCGACCAGCATGTAATCATTCGCGCTCGAGACAGTTACGATCAGTCGTTCCTTACCTGTGCGCATCCTTCTTATTTAGTGATTGTTGTGCTTTATTTTAATAAGATAATCCTCAATCATGGCTCCAAAGAAGATTAAGAGCAATTAATAGTAGTGAGGTAATGACAAGGACGCGGCCAACAAATGAATTGAAAAAGGAAATGATTTCAAAGTATGAAGGTGGCATGCGTCTGTCGGATATGTGATGTCGTATTACCGAAGAGTTTTACAAAAAAAGGCAGAAAAAGCAGACACTGGACAAGTTTTTTCCTTTAACCTCAAAGCTACAGAAAAGGGAAGTCACCCCCGATTTTATAATGTCACGTGTGCTCATGGAGAGGGGATTCAAAGCAGTAATTCCACCCCTTCCTCCCCACACCTGTTTCCAACCACGCCGTCAAAACGGCAAGTTTTCTGATGTTTTAATGCTTTCGTTAATGTTTTTATGTTTATTTAACTCCATTTATATTGCATTATAACTGTTCTCATTAAAACAAGTTCCTATACAGCCTGTAACTTTCAAATATTAGCGAGTCAATAGGGGCTGGGAACCAATTAAATCTATTTCCTTTATTTCTTATGGAAAAAATTGTTTCGGATAACGAACATTTCGGTTAACGAACAGCTTTCCAGAACGGATTAAGTTCGTTAACCGAGGTTCCACTGTACTTGACCAGTTGGCGAGGTCGAAAGAAGAAAGAAAAGTATGAAGATGAAGGAAGAAAAGACTGTGCGCGTGCACGTGACAGGTCTTTATGGGCTGCACTTCGTGGCACGTGACGTGCGTGTTTTAAAGAAACTTGCCCTGGGTGTTGTTATCAAAGATCGACGACTCGCGATTGAAAAAAAGTCATTTATTTCCAACACCTGTTTGCCTGGCAATTAGTCAGTTTGTGCACTTGTAGAGACATTAGCGAGGGCAAGTATCGAGCAGTAGGCGTCTTTCGAAACATAAACCTGAAGACTTTGTCTTTCTTTGTGCACGTGTGCACACGGTACGTGTGAGTAGAGAGAGAGACCATTAATATCTGTTTTGTCTGTTTGTTTCAGAGAATTCAGACATGGGGAAAGGTCTGAAAAAGGTGAGGATATGTGTGTGGTGTTCTTTTTATAATGTGTAAGTCAGATAATGTATGTGGTGTATAATGTATATGGTATATAATATATGTCATGTATGTGGTGTATGTATAATGTATGTGATGTTTAATGTGTATAATGTATGCGGTGTGTCATTATATGGTGGATAATGTGTACAGTGTATGTGGTGTATAATGTGTATAACTTAACTCTGTTTTTTTATTAAGCGCTCAATTTTCCTACCAAGCTCTATACAACTTTCAGCCACAATTAATTTTTTTTTTCTTGTTTGGTCTGTGAAAGCAGACTTGTACTTATTGTGCCTGCTTTACTCAGAACTGAGCTACAGCGCTTTAGAAAGGCGATGAAAAATTCCGACTACCCACCGGGAAGGAAAATTGCTTTTATTGCAGAGAGCCACCTTTAAAGTGTTTCTCAGGCTTCAATACTTCTCCCATTGCCTTCATTGACTGTTTGTAAATCGTTCATCCACTTCGCCTTTCACTGGCAGTTTGGCCTGATCGCCAATATTTGATTAAGAATTGAGGACTGCCAAAATGTTTTCGTCAGTCATGAAAGGGTTTTCATAAACAGCACTTCTATGGTCGGTGTATTGTTAGCTTTGGCGTCAAGATCAGGCCTGCAGCGGTTCGTTTCCCAGATTGCATGATATTATTCTATTCTTGTCAGCAATTTTTGAAGTGCCCTCCATTTCCGTCCTTTTTTGCCATTTTGCTTTCGGCTTGAATTCTTCTGTCGCGCTCATTTCCTTTGAAGCTTTTAGTTTTATTTTAAAGTGCATTTTACCGTTATGTGTTGCTTTTGCAAGGTATGATTCATATTGTGGGTAGCATGTTTTTTATTTCTTTCAAAGAATTACATGTATCTATTTTTTATTTATTTCTGTTAAACAAACCATCTTGATAGAATAGTCAGGGCTAGTTCTCTATTTTAAAATAAACGAGAAAAGTCAGAGGGTTAGTTTGTTGACTCAAATACAATGAAGACCAATAGGGAATGTAAGTAGTCTGTCACGTGATGATAATTCTGTGGGTTTCAGTTCAAACTTTACCTCTGCTTGCTGGCTGTGAGTGTGGTCATTCTGTGGGCTGTCCTCGCAAACGGCGTCAGCAGCTCCGTGGCCAACAAATTTTCCCATCAAGATTCGCCAGGTCTGTCCACCATCACCGGTGGAGGGCGCGACCTGGACAAGAACACAACCACGTGGGTGACGACGATGGACGTGGGTCACGAGGCAGCCGCACAGGTGTCCGATAAGGTCATCGTGTACGGCTGTTTCCAGATGGGCGACTGCGGCGGGTGGGCGGATCGTCAGAAGGGCATCGTGGGCTCCTACATCCTCTCGCTGATGCTGCGGAGGCGGTTCAAGATCCACATTCGGGAACCGTGTGAACTGACGAGTTACCTTCTGCCCAACGAGGTGGACTGGACGATGGGGCCCAACGAGCTGGAGGGCAAAGACAAGGTGTTCGTGAGAGCCATCGACATCGTGGGGTTGAGTGTATTTACAGACCTGTTAAAAAACGAGGACCTGCAGACAGCCATGCCGCACAGCTACACAGTCATTCAGACCAACATGGAGGTCGTGCAGTTCCTCGCCAAGCACCGGGCTGCTGCCGAAAACGTGCCTTGGCTGAAAGGGTTGTCCGTGCCGGACGCCTACCGCCTGGCGTTGACCAAACTCTTCAAACCCGGGCCCAAGATCGTCGAGCAGCTGGAGATGTTCAAGAAAAGTGTTCCTGCTGAGAAAAAGCTCATCTGCGCACAGGTGCGTATAGGCGATCAGTCGCACATCGCGGGTGGTTACCAGTTACACCCGGTGGAGCACTACGCGGTGGTGGAGACCTTTCTCAACAAGACCGTTGACCCGCGAAACTGTCGTCTGCTAGTGACGTCAGACACACCGGAAATCGTCGAGCGGGCCAGACGGCAGTTTTCAGAGGTGTTTGTGACCATCCCAGGGCCCATCACCCACGTGGACAAGACGCATGGACAGGTGGCGTGCGAGGGGTTCGGCAAGGCAGTCAGCGAACAACTGACTCTGGCCACCTGTGATGTGCTAGTTATCTCAGAGAGCGGCTTTGGCAAAATCGCAGCCTTCATGAGGGGGCGGGACAGTGACTTGTATCTGTTCTACTCGGACAAACTGGAGCCTTGCGCCAGGAATTCTACGTTTCCCTCTAAAGAGGGTTGGTGACGTGCACTTCTTGTACTCCAACAAGCTGTAGTCCTGCTCCAGCGATGCATCGTGTTCTTACCATGATGCTCAGAAACAATGTACGAGAGAATGAGAGAAAGAATTAGAACGCTATAGAGAGAGAGGAAAAAATTAGAGAGTGTGATATTTGAAACAAAACTAGAAAGAGAGAAAGGAAACTAGAGTGAGAGCTAGACAGAAAAGAATAGAGAGAAAGAAAGTTGAGAAAGAGGGTGGATTCGACACAAAGCTCAGAGAGCTCATTGAATTGTCTTCCCTTTGTCAGCGATTTAGTTGCAATAGCAACAAAACTGTGTTCCCCGATGTAAACTAGTAAGAGTCTGGTTGTCTGGTTGAAAGGACTCAACAATCGCTTTTTTTTGGCGGTTGTTACGTGATACGTCACTTCCGGCTGGGTCGCGTTAATGTATGCAAGGAAGTCTTTGCTGTACGCCATTGTAGGGAATTCTGTATTCAAGGCAGCTATGCACCTATCACTTATTTACTTCAGTTTAGGGGTCTTAAAGAAGGAGGTAAATTTCTGTGTGTGTGTGTGTGTAAAATCATTGCTCGTTATTTTACTAGGAGTAAGTGATGATAAAAACCTTTATATCTACAACATGAACCAGCAGTAGGATATTTTGAGGGAAAGAACTTTCTATTAAGCACAACAGGTTGTGGTTATTTCGCTCTTTTATTTCTTTATGTGCTGGTTCACTTGTTTCTTTGTTAAACCATTTATTTATTGTTTTCTTTGTCTCTCATACCGTTGATATATTTTATCCTGGAAGTAAGACGAACGTTGAACCAAGTGTTCGATGTTTTGCCTTGTGACGTTGTAACTTACGTCACTTCCCAAAGGTAAGAGCCGTTGGACCATCATCTGTTTCTGCTCTGTTGACATTCCATTCTTGTGCAGCCAAGTGAGAGACAGAAGAGTGGCTACATCGCAAGTGTGTCTCTAATACAGTGCAATGTTGTTGTTTTTTGTTTTTTGTTTTTTTAATCAAAGACGGTACCCAGCTCGCATTATCTCTCTCCGGCGAAGCACCCAGGACATATTAAAGAAAACGATGTGAAGACTTATTTACAAGGGAGACAACTATTGTGACTTTTGATCAAATTAAGTCCTCCCTGTTTTAAAATTAATTTTCACGACATTCCTTGCTGTCACATTTTTTTCAAGGTTTAACAAAAAAATATTCCACCTTTAAAAAAATCACATTCCTTTTTTCAACATGGCTTTAATTTCAGCTAAGTATTATGATTAATAAAGCATTTGAACAAGAATGAAG
Organism: Pomacea canaliculata; assembly: GCF_003073045.1. NCBI lineage: Eukaryota > Metazoa > Mollusca > Gastropoda > Architaenioglossa > Ampullariidae > Pomacea > Pomacea canaliculata. Next base: position 24,767,428 of record NC_037593.1, read on the forward strand.
TGTTGGTCTGTCTGGATGGCTTTCGTTGTACAAACGACAAGGTGCAGTGTGCTGTGTACATGTGTACACAACCTAAACATCCAGTCACATTGAATGGCAACCTTCCTTGATTGGCTTCTGTTTGACGGCTAAATCATTGTCAAATATCAAGCCAAGAGCTTTATTTACACACAAGTCGGCAGCATTTACATGGCGAAAGAAGGGTGTAGGTGTATTGGAGGTATACTGCTAAAAATGGAAGATATACTGCAACATTTCAAATGTATATGTCTGGGATAGGAAGACAAAATGTTTTGTATTTTATTGTATGTTTATTGTATGACTAGGCTGTGATCAATGTCGGACAATATTTTACCTGTACAGCTCCATAACAGATCATATTTTATGAGGTGATGAGGTAGAACTTTGAACAATATATTTTCTGTGGGTTGAGCTCAGTACAAAACTATTTCTCGAGCACTTTTTTATTCGATTGGCCTCACAGGTGGACACAACAGGCCGGCGGCGAAAACCTGTATTTAAAAGAGACAAAGTCAAGATCAGTAAGACAAAAGGTAATTTTTCAACCTGAAGAACTTTTTAAACCTTTTTAACAAATGATTATCAATGATGCTTTTTAATATTTGTATACATTATCGCTTAGAGAAAATATATCATTAAGTATCCCAGTGGTATTTTATGACGACGAGGCACGAAATGTTATATGTTAATGTTTTTCTCTTAATCACACCTGTATTTGTCACCAGCGTTGTATTTTACGGGGTTTTTATTGTCACGTGTCACGTGTCGCGTGCTGGCTCAGCGCAGGTCTACGTGCAGGGGCGGCGGGAGGAAGCCGGAGGGTGGAAGTTTTATGTAATTGCCGCGTGCGGTGATGGAGGGTTTTAGTGAGGCAACAGCTGTGAACGACAGAAGGACACCTCACGAGACGCTGGGTGAGTAGAGGAATCATGAACTTGTAATACTGGACTGCTTGCAGAAAATTTTTTTTTTTAGACTAAAGCGAGGCAGGTGTATGCAAAGCTTCCGGTTTCGCCACGTTTCAGCCTTACTACTAGAACGAGGCTGGTGTATACAAAGTTTCCGGTTTAGTCAGATTAATTGTTTAGGCTCACTGAGACTAACAGCAAAGAACTTTGCAAGAGGCTAAGCGTTGGGCTCTGCAGACAGACCGTGGAAGGATACTTTCCTGTCGATGTAAACACTTTGTTTAATACTTCCGGATTTGACCATTGTTATCTGCCTCATGCACGTTGACACCGGAAGGCTTATTAACGACATCTGGTGGATCAGGTTCACAATAATCAAGTAGAAAAGAAAGCAGTCGATTCTTTGTTCTTGATTTAGCTGACTGCTCAGCGGTAAACCGTCCACATAGAGACCCCGGGTGTACTGTACACCCGACTTCACAGCACACAGCCTGTACCTGAAGACTAAATGTCTGCTTGAATTTCATCGTTTACCGCGGGGCCTGTGTTCAGTTTTCTTGACGACGAATGTTTCCACGGATCCCTTGTTTGTTTTAGCCCGAGACAAGTGTAGACAAGTTAGACAAGTGAAGACAAGTGTTGCTGTGATCATGGCTTCGTATGGAGGGAACTTATCCCACAAACTGTGAGTATTAAAGTAGATACGCATCCTGTTGTTAGCAGATGTTACGATGAAAAGGTGGAAATGTAATGTTGATGTTAAATGGCGACGATGCATATGTCCCATGCGCCTATGTCCTCGTTTGTGGGTCCTTAATCTACGGTGCCAACCTCTCCAAGAAAACTGAGTCTTTGCAGTCGAAGATATTTTCAACAACACTTTATTTACAATGTGTACAACACTCTTCACTTGCAGACACGCTGGCAAACTGTCAGCACTCACGGAAACAGAATAACTGAAACTACCCTAACATCGACTCCTGAACAAACGGCAACGACACACGAAATAATGTAATGATGTTATGAACCTTAAACTGATTGCTTCTATTCATGATCAGGCCTCGTGTGCAGCAAGCCCCGATAGGACTATCGTCACGATAGCACGTGACTATTCGGACGTAGAGGCCCCGTTGAATATTCGGACGTAGAGGCCCCGTTGCAGCGAAGTATCGTATGATAGCCGGTTAACGGGGCCCCCTGTATCCTGTACATTTAGGCGATACAAGACGTCTGTATCAGAGATTGATTACAAAAAATAAAAAAAATAAAAAAGTCAGAGTGAGTGACACAACAAGTAAATAACCTGAAGCTGTTCTGGACAGAAATCAACTCATGCGCAGACGAGAAAGATAGCGAAAAAAAAAATAGTGAAAGAATAACTGGTCAAACCACTTCAAGTCGAACACCGCGTCCTGTCGAGGTTGAAGTCTCTCTATACTAATCTATGCTAACAAACTGCAATGGACTGAAGAAAGATAATGGTGTTTGGATCACAGCAATCAGGGACCTGAGGTCTGGAAGGGCATGTGGTAAAGATAACATTTGGCAGAAATGTTGGCTAGCAAGCCATGTACTGGATTTGTTGATTAAGCTGTTCTTTTTATCTCTCTTTTTTTCTCTTTCCTTTTTCCCTCCTTTATATTGTTCTTTTCTTTTTTATGCACTTCTTCTTATTCTGTCTGTGAGCTCTTTTGCTCTCTTCCCCTGCCCCGATCTCTTTGTTTTTGTTTTTCTCTTTTCGCCTGTTTCCTCTCTTTCTCTCTCTAGACTCTCGGGTATCGATGAGACGGACTACTGCTACAAACACGCACACATTTGCACTCATGCACGCACGCACACACAGACACGCTCAAACACGCACAAACGCACACACGGACATTCTCACAGAAATTAGTCAATGTTCATCACCACTTTTGATGACTGCTTGCTGCTGGTGATAAATTGTAAATTTGTTACATATTCTGTTTGTAAAGGAGACAAGAGTTATCACTAACTCTTCGGTTATCTTCTTTTAAACGAGAAGATAATCTTTTATCACTAGGACAGTCCTTCCATGTGTCAATGCGCATGGATGTGTGTGTGCGAGCAAGAGAGATTGTGTGTGTGTCTGTCAGTGTGTCACATGTGCTTGCAGCTCTTGGAACTAGGAATGTGTATTGTTTACCGTGTCTATGTATATTATGAGTGGAAGGATGTGTATATGCGTAGATGAGTAAGCCTACTGCTTTGTGTCCGTGTGCGTGAGCGCTGAATGTTAATGTCTGCCTCACATGCTGAGCACCTGGCTGTGAAGATGAGACAACCTCGCTGTCACCAAGTTCATTGCGGGAGACGTTGGGAAGGAGGGGAAAGCGTGTTCTACGCAGGCGCACGCCGCAGGTGTGGCCACACGAAAGCTCAGCTATCCGTAACCGACAACAAAAGAAGTGAAACTACCCCGGGTACTATCTGTCAGTCGCGTAGTGAGTTTATCGATAAACTGCCTTTATTTGCGTGTACATTTTTACCTGCGATGCTCGAAATGTCAGGCAGTAGTCGATAGACAAATTTACAAAACTGTTTAAGGTCTGCATGGAGTCAGCTCCGCCATTATCGAGTGCAAACGTCTCAGCCATCGACCCCAGCGTCATGACAGCAAATATCATCTCAGATACGTGTACAGTGCCAACACCTTGACCTTCTTGGCATCTTGTACACAGAGATAAAGGGAACGAGTTAGCAGGGGCCGTGTCACTACTTTTCCTGCGAAAGAAGGGTGGATGGGTAGGTGGAAGCCAGCAACAATGGCAATGACAATTCTTTATTTACGAGAATGCCTTTTACCATTTAGCCTTCGCTCTTTACAAGGAAGAAAATTAACTACGTAAATGAAGTAATTAAGTATTATAGAATAATTTGTAATAAACATAAAGGAAGGTGGATATGTACAAACGTGTACAAAATACAACACACAGTCACATCAATGAGGAGAACTGTAGAACAGTGGTTAGGAAAGAAAGGGTGGGAAAGGACTCGATGATCACTTCATTGGTCGTAAACGACTCTAGGGACGGGACTAGAGACGTCAGAATGTAACTGATACAGGTAGACTGGCAAACAAAGAAGACAGTTAATCATATTTAACACAGGCGAGGGCCGGGACGGGTGAGTGGGTCGGGTGGTTGAGACGAGAAGTCTTGTGGCAGTTGAAAATACTGTTGACCTACATTATGATCTCTCACCAGCGCCAGTGACGTATTTTAAAATGTGTGCGTTGTCACTGAGTTATACCTAGGGATGGTGGGGAGGGGGAAAAGAAGACGGAGGGAGCCCGGTAGGTAAAAACGAAATATTCGTGTCTCGTTGACGTGGCGGACGCTCTGTCGCCAAACTTTCATTTTTCTCTGTCCTCTACCCGACTGCTAAAACTTCGAAAATCAGCATACACGTGCTAAATTGTTTGAAGTGTCAGGGCTGTGTCGATGGAAAAAAAAAGGCTTTGTCAGTAAACAGCGTTTACCAAATCACCCCACGCTCTCGGTGAATGTGCGCGCGCACACGGACGTTTGGGGTGGAGACAGAGGCAGGCCTCTTACATACTTTAAGCATCCGCACACAAAGAGTCGTGAGGGTCGACCACTAAGAGAGGACGTGGGTTTCTCCATCAGATTAGATTGTTCGTGTGCGTGTTGTCCCCCCGAAGAAGACCAGCTTGCAAAGTGCTGCTTTAACTCGGATTGCATTTCAGTGGAGGATCAGCTAATAACCGAGACAGGTAAGGTGTTTACAAAGCTAGTGTTTTCTTTACACGACTCTGTATAGAATAACAACATCCCTCCCACCTTAATTTCCACACACACACATACGCACTCTGGCTTTCGTACATCACAAGTCATCATGCGACACACATTATTGCTTGTGTGTTCTTGTGTCACCGTGTCTTGCGACAAGCATGACTTGCAATGACACTGCGATAATGTAAGTGAATGTAAACACCTGACGGAGCTTTTGCTGTGACTGATGGCCGACACCTGGCGCTGGCAGGTATTGAATACCTGTGCTGTATCGATGCTTTACCAGTTAGCTGTACTCGCACGCAGGTGGATGTGACAACCGAATAAAGTCATCGTTAGTTTCTTCATTTCGTGCTTAAAAGTTTTCTTAAAATTTAAGAGTGGTAACTGCTTCGTAAGGCTGTTTTTCAACACAAATGAAGGTATAAAAGTAACGGTATAAATTGTACAACAAATGAACACGTTCAAAGCCCCAGATGTAACATATGTAACGAACAGCCTAACCGAAACTGAAATAACTCTAGGTGTGTTACAATTCAAAGAGAAGATGATGTTGATGACAATGCATCAGTCCCAGACGCTTTTGTCATCTTTAGTGTCCTCGGAGTCCTTTTCCACCCTCGTTGTCAAACTGAGCATTTTTGTCCTCAAAACATGTCAGAACGATCTAGAACTAACTGGAGTTAGAATATTTGACTAAACCAAAGCACCGCGGCAGACGCCGGCCGCATCGAGTGTAGAGGTCAAAGGTCAAATAATCATTAAAGCATCTGTCCAGAGCAAAATTTAATTCGTAACAAAACTTTTCTAGAATAAATGTGTCTATAACATCTTCGGATGTAGTCTAGAACACATCCGGATAATTAGAAGATGTAATCAAAAACATCTCCAGATGTAGTCCCGAATATTTCTGGATAATTGCAAGGCATAGTCTATATAGCATCTCCCAATAATTACAAGACCTAGTCCAGGACTACTTAAAGCGGGATGGTGGCCGAAGTTCTGTTTATTCTAGTTGCATTCGCTGTCGTGTGTTCACTTCTCACGCCACTTACTCTTGTGTTGGAATAAATGTGCTCAGTGGAATATTTAACGACCATACTTAGGGCAACAAGTTAACACCTCTGCAAGCGGTCTTATTCAATGTACTCACATTTCTCTGATGACTTATGTGTGGAGGATCTAGGTGAGGGTGTCGCTGTACAGGGTATCACTACGTCACTAGTTGTTTGGGTAGTGTAACGTGTCGTGACGTGCTGGGTTTGTGGACTGCTACTGTTTTCTAAGAAGTGTCTGTACTAATTATTTTCTTGAGTTTGTCTTATTGCATAAGTTTTGTTGTTACTTATTTTCCGGTTCAGTGGAGAGTGTGATAATAGTTAAATATAAAAAAGTTATGATTATAATCAGCTGCATAGTCCGACTGCTCGTCTTTCAGATTTATGACATTGTCCTTCTTTGTTGTTTGTTCCCTGATTCCTTTTTGTGGCTTCTATGTTTGTCCTTTATTACTTGTCTACACAGTTGTTTCTCCTGTACTTCGTATACAGTCCATGTCTCCTACTTAAGCGCTTAGAGCATGCCCCGTCGTGAGATTAATTATACGCTATATATTAATTACACGTTTAATACTAATATTATCATCTTGGTTGTGTCCTGATAATCTTGGTAAGCATAAGTGCCTTTATACAAGAACATCGTTCTGTAACGGCGATAAACGCAAGAGTGGTCCAATTCCTGTAATTTGATAGCACCTCAGGATAGTTTTTAATATCAAATCATGCAGAGAAATGGGAAGAAGGAAACAGCTCTCAAATTGATGCTTCTTAAATTCTACAATAACATCGTATAAAATAGTTAGTTATTGTGGGTTATTAATTGTTGACATCGCGAAAATATTTCTATTTACTTTTTTGTCTGTGGCAACCCTTTTACTAGGCTCTTTCACTTTTTTTATGTAGCTACTCACTTCAACCTTCCTGTGTAGATCTGCCATTCACGAGATAACAATGTAGCATATGTTGCCTGAGTCAGCGTCTGTTTATTTTATTATAATATATATATAAAGCGCCAAGAGCCTGTCCATAGGCCTGGGATATGATGCTGTAAAGTAATAATAATAAATTATTATTATAGATCAAACCATCACAAAACCACTGAATGCTCATACAAGGTCTTTGTGTTTTTTCCGCTGCTTTTTCTAATCTACGCGAATCATGCGTGTCTTAGCTAAAATTTCGCAGATGTAGACTTTTTAAACTTCACACAGCTTTATGCACTTACACAAAAGGTCAAGGAACAAAATCAAACGCAGAGATTGTTAACGACAACGAACGTGATGATCGACAATGAGATGCGTGATGTCTGCTAAAAGCTTTGTTTTCATTCTTCCTGCTGCACTCACCTATGAACGGTAGGGGGGAGGAATAGTCCAATTCAGTATAATGGATAGTGAACAAACACCTCTTTCTTCCTTTATTTCGCTTTTTGACAGATTTGTCCAGCAGAGCATTTCAGACCAGCCATTGCTTGGGAATCTCGGGAGATCTCGCGCGACGAGACAACGCGTGAAAACTGTCGTCTGCTCGCGTTTAGATCTGTTCAGTCGGGGATAGGGCAAAGTAGGTGATTGTAAATAAGCAGAGAGATGGCTATAAATTGTGCAAAACGACTGGTGTGGTGCTGGAGCCCTAAATCCACGTGTCACAGTGTTTACAAGCGATTTGAAACGAGTGGTTCATTGGAAACAAATCATCGTAGTCGGTGTCGTCTTAAGGTGTCATCTCGAGGAGAAGCAGATGTGAAATTCATCAATCACTTGTACAACTCACTTCCAAGAGCTATTCTGGCTTGCATCCGAAATAAAGGGCGTATAACAAAGTGTTGAGGTTAGTGCAGTCATCTTCTAATATTTTATTTTGACTCTTTTCTTGTCGACAAGAGTTCTTTGTTCAAACTTTTTCATCTCCGCAACAATAAATGAAAAGTGTTATTGGTTCCGTTTTGCGCTTTAAAATATATTCTAGGTAAGAAAATGAAACAAAAATCCTGTGCAGAGTTCTAGGAATTTTCTGATCATAACAAATCTCCCAAGAACGTTGGCCAAAATTATCTTCAAGCCGAGTAATAAAATGGAAAAGCCTCCATTTTCTATTGAAGATATCGCGAAAATCGACCTTCCGTTTTTAACCATGATTGGTTATCGCAATTAATACGAAAGCCATTGTCTTATAATTTTTGTTGTTGTTGTTGTTGTTGGGGTTTTTTTTTGTTTTTGTTTTTTGTTTTTTGTTTTTTTTGGAGTGAGCTCTTCTGATGTGAAGACATGAAATTGTGGGGGAAAGGGCGATAACGCTTGTTAGGGGCGCCACCACACAAGGACAAGCGAAGCTCCAGTAAACTGCTAGCCTTTCTTCCTCCGTTGTGTTAGGCGACGTCTTCGCAATTTTAGGCGCACCATGGCCCTAGAATTCGGGAAACGGTTGCTTTGCCAACTGAGGACAGAACTGAGTAGCAGTTATGTTCGATTTCCCGGCCGAAAGATCGATTGGTGCTGGAGGTAGGCGGTTTCACGATTGGTGATGTTTGACCGTCATCTGCCCCATGTTTATGTCTTGGTGTCTTGCTTTTTTTTCTTTTTTTTTTTTTCTTTTTTTTTTTTTTAAGAATATTGGAAGTATTATTTTTCCAAAGGAATATTTTTTATGCGATTGCGACTTAATGAGACAAAGGAAATGTGGATGTGAAATGTGATGTCCCGTTGCCTACCTGGCTGGAAGGACCAGCTCTGTCGTTTTGTCTTGTCCATGGATCTACGTCGATTTAGTGTCTGTGATGTTTGTTGCGCCATTCGCCTCTGTTGTGGATTTTGTTCTTCGCTGCTTGTGATACGTCGTTTCTTCCCATCGACACCTTCATGTGTTTCGGTTTGCCATCTTTCTTTGGGTTTTGTTTCAATAGGATTGCGAGCTTTCTTCGCTGAAACTTTAACTTTTCCAGCGTTGCTTTCTTTTTTTGTGATTTACGAAGCACGCATGTTCTGTAAATTAGATTTTGGGTCGATGGGCTTCAGAGATGTCGTCTGGGGATAGATGCTTTGGTGTGAGCCTGCATCTTGCTCTGTGTGTTACAGGACTGCTGTCGTGTTCGCTTTCTCAGTGCTAGGATTGTGCTGTCTTCTCAACTGTGTTGCCCGAACACATTTTACTGGGCTGAATTTGCGAGGGTCACCTGCCTTGTTTATTTCTGTTCCTGTCACCAAAACAACAACAACAACAACAACAACAACAACAACAACAACAACAACAACAACATATAGTTACAGGAGTTTTAGTTATTGTGCAGGGAAACAATGGAACTCTCTCCCTTTCCATATCCGCCACCTACCCACTATTGAATCCTTTAAAGGTGCACTGAAAACACACCTCTTCCGTAAACATTACTCCTAGCACCCTTTCCCATAATGCGGTAGTCCTTTGTCACACCCTTCCTTTTGCAATGCCATGTTACTCTCTGCTCTTGTTCTTGTTATTTGGTTCCTCTTTGTGTTTTCTGTATTTTATTCTATTCTTCGTTTAGTAGGTTGTTTATTTTTTTTATAACTCGTATGTTATTTGTTTGTTTTCCTGTCCCTCGTATGCTGTCCATGTTTCATTCTTGTTCTTAAGCGCTGAGAGCTTGCTCTTTAGGAGTGTGAGTATGCGCTTTACAAATTTCACATCATTATTATTATTAGAGATATCCCTATGACCCCCTTTATCAGCCTTCTGGTCCAGAGACTGTTATTTCTGGAACCGCCTCTGGTATTGTACAGACGGTTCAACAAAATGTACACTCCTGTCATTGTGCATGCTTTTCTTATCTATATATATGGATGAACGCTTCATCACATTTAGCAAAGATCTTCTAGAGGCTATAATTTGATTTCATGTTTGTATATTCATGAAGACGCCGCCCTACAAAGTGTGCTCACATGCCTACATATAAAACGTCTTCAGTATGAGTGATGCCTTCTGTAAATGTGCTAATTATTATTAGATTCTTTTAGTGTCTTCAGATTCATAAGATTTGTGATACGTGGTCGAAGTGACAAGAACACAGGCTCTGAGCCGGTGTTGGAGTGGATGTTAAGCTCTGGATCATCATCTGTCAATACTAGAGAGTTGTCAAGACTATTCTTCTCTCAGTCAATTGTCCCTTGACCTGTCGTTTGGAGAGCACATGGGTAGATGTAGTAGCTGATAGTGCCCGCCACTCTTGCCTATTTTGCTCGATAGTGAGCAGGTCTAGACAATTCTTAAAGCCACTTGAAGACGTCTGTGGTATTTTTAATGTCTATAACATGATTAAGACAACATAAAACACACACACACACACACACACACACACACACACACACACCACACACACACACACACACACACACACACACACACACAAAAAATCTGACTTGCACCTGCTGGAATACAGTGAAATTTTGAAAAAAAAAAAGCTTAAAAGTTCTGGTAACACTTGTTTTATTAATGCATATCATTGAACCCTTTCATATCTTCTCAAAAGAAAACTCACGACGTTTTAAAATTATTTGTTGATACACTGATCTGTCCTTCACAAGCTAGGGCCCCATTTTTTTTAAGGCTGATGTTCATCTCACATTCTGACAATTTTTTTATGCCATAGGTCCTTTCATGTAGTGCTAAATTATAAGCAGTCGTCAAGACAAACATTTAGAGTCCACAATGCTGTTTGCTGTCCGTTATAACTGTTTTCCCCTTCGCGCTGTATCGGTTGCCCTAGCAGTTGTCGATCAACTAGATAACGATGAGCACTGGGAATGTTTGAATGTGTTTTCACCACACGTACACAACATTTGGTCTGTTTTTTTTAAACTCACATCACGCACCGATAGACTGAGTGCAGTGGAAAACTTGTATTGCTCGAGTGCTGGCAGACGATTTTTCCCCAGTTAACTGCTAAAACGAGGCAGGTGTGTAACAAGCTTCCGGTTTATTCACGCTTCTGATTAACTACTAAAACGAGGCAGGCTTGTACATAACTTCCGGTTCAGTCACATTATTGTTTAGGCTCGCCGAGACTAACAGCGGAGAACTTCGCAAGAAGCTAACCATTGGTCTTGGCTGACAGACTGCAATCCACCTATACATGTACACGCCCGTGGTATAACCAAGTACACGTGCTAAATAAAAACAAATCTCTTCCTGAACTTTTTATCCTTGGTATCCTACTGTTTCGTAATCGTATCTTCGGTCGTCAATTAATTAAGTACCACTTAACCCTTCTTTTGCCATTTATCATCTCGTGTTCATATCAAATGTGTCGCAACACTTACTGGTCCTACCCACCTCTCACGCCTGGGTCCCCCAGCCCGCTGTGTCACACTGCGTGGTGAAAAGTCGCGGGGCTTGTCTCAAACCTTAAGTCGGATCCTAAAGTGTCGATGGTTCAAGGGCTTCCCGGTTTCGGTACAGCCTTGTGAGAAACAATGATTAATAAAAAGTAAGTATTGCAAACTATAATATCAAATGGTATCAAATAATAACATTACAAGTTCCTCATTCTAGCAGGTTCTATGTGGTTTACAAAATGTATGTACAGGTACATACAGACATACAAACGCAGGGTAATACACGATAAGGTTATACAAAGCGCATGGTGCGATATGCCGTCATTACACGTCCTCTCTACCACGTGTTGGACTACAACGAAGGGTCAAAGTGCTTAGTCTCTCAAGTGTCTTATCAGTAAACACGTACGCGCAGACGTGTGTGTGTAGGACTATAGTTCCCTTCTTTTTCCTTCATGTAAAGAGCAAATCGACAGGTCAAGCTGGCGGGACTTTCTGACAGGTGTTTCCAGGTAAATACCATACTCTCGTTACTTTGTCCCCCTTCCGCTCTTCATTGCCAATACCAACCCACCTGTTAGAGCGGTGGAAGGAGAGAGAGAGAGAATTAGATAACTGTTTATTTGATAGTCCAAATTTCAAATTAAGAGAAAATACAAAGTTGAAGGGGAATAGTCGAAGATAGAAAGTCAAAAAAGGGTGCAGGTAAGATAAATATATTCATTCATATCATTTCTATCACTTGAAAGGTTGAGACATATATGCTCGTCACACACTCACACGCGCTTTCTCTCACACACTTTCTTTCTCTCTCTCGCACACTCATGTACATTTATATTGCACGGGCGAATGGCATTTTTGAAAACATTTCAACAGAGCGTGAAGCCTGTGGGTCTTACAATTACCCCTGTAATGGATATTTCCAATACTCCAGGTCGGCTGGGAACAGGTTTGTGACTCACCTTCACGGCGCATGAACACGTGACATATATATCTGGCGTCAGTTTGCCTATTCATATACTTCCTCAACGACGACGCCATCCGCCTGGTGTCACCCGCCACGTGATGCAGCCCCCGACCCCTGTGGTGTGTGCGTACTCGGATGTGTTAGTTTGTGTGTGTAAAAATGACCCCCGAGGCTCGCCCCGGTGGCCGCTTTGTTTGCTTTCATTTCATTCGTAACTTCGCGATCCTCCTGCCTTGCACACCGCGTCTGGCTTCGACCGACGACAGTTGGAGTCGCAGCCGGCGTTTAGACATTTTGTTCTTCGGTTTCACTGAGTTAGGTGCTGCTCCTCGTACTTCAGTCTCACTGGGTGAAGTGTTGCTCCTCGTACTTCAGTCTCACTGGGTGAGGTGTTGCTCCTCGTACTTCAGTCTCACTGGGTGAAGTGTTGCTACCCAGCCCAGGGCGCACGCCATTGAGGTCAGCAGTTGTAAAAATTTGATTGAGAGGATGGATGCTGTGATGATGGCGGATGCTGCCACGGAGGAAGATGTCGTGTTGTAGAATTCCCTGTCGCTGACTCACGTGATATCATACCTCGTCTCGTAACTCAGGTGAGGTGGTTTTGTCGTCTGAAACAACATCTTGTGTCGGGTGTCTTCATCTTTCACCAGTTTGATGTACTCTTAATGATTAAGTAAGTCGCTGCTCGGTTATCAACAACGTAAGTACGGAAGCAAAATCTACACCGTCAGCTGTAGCTTCCCTTAGTAATTAACGAAGCTGTATTGTTTAGATTATTTATAAACACGTGTGTAGCTGTGTATGCTCTTGAGACTCAAGACTACACGAAACTTTATTGACGCCGGTCCAAACAGACAGCGTGTTATCCTCGATATGATCTATTAATAAGTGTGTCAGTAGTGCGTTCATGTAACAGTCGGTGGTCGATGATGTGTCACATCGATACCTCAGTATTACACGGCGTGTCTGGTTTGAATTGATACCTCAATTAGTGTTATCAGTTTCTTATCGACGCACCGACTCGCCAACTGTGTTGGCAGCTTGATAGATGTGTCTTTACATACATCGCTATCCTTAGTAAAATACTTCCGCGTTTTGTGGAAAAAATGATTCATTGAAATAGATGTGTATGTCTACGTGTGTGTGTGTTATCTAGCGGAGTCACAGTTTTACTTCTCTACACTGTTGTGTTATGTCATCGTGACCTTGTGTGACGCGTACTGACTGACCTTTAGTGACCCCTCAGTGTTGCTCAACACGCCTGAGTGTGTGTTCTCCCCTCTACGACCGGTACGAGTCGCAGGACGAATCAATGAGGGAATCATTATCATTAATGATTAACAATTCCTCGCTGGGTGAGTATTGTTTTCCTATGGATTGTTCCAGGCTTCTGTTTAAAGATTCTTCTTCTCTCTATGCCGTGCATTCGGTAGCAGAGTGTCTGATTTTCGACTATCCCTCCATCCCTCCAACAATCTCGGGGTCCTAGTTTGTTTTTGGTTTTGTTTGTTGTTGTTGTTTGTGTGTGTGTGTGTGTGTGTGTGTGTGTGTGTGCGTTGTTTGTTTTTTTTTTTTAATTTTGTGGGGTGTTTTTTTGTTTTGTTGTCGTTTTTTGTTTGTTTGTTTTTTGTTTGTTTGTTTTTTTGTTTTGGGTTTTTTTTATAGACAAGCCGATGGCAAAGAATTAACGTTAACGGCTACTTTTGAGCACAATGGTGACTTGAACTGACTCCCGTTATCACCACTGTTGTTTATTGTTTCTATATATACTGGCTATCGGTAACAAAAGCAAAGAGAGTTGGGTCACAGTTTCTTTCATTTTCTAGTTTCACAACCTTTCCATACTAAAATAGAAACAGTCTAGTTCCTTCTGTTAACATCTGTTCAATGTCGATGAAACCAACCGGAAATTATTAACAGCAGATCCTCAGAAAGGCACTCCACATCTTTACAGTTCCCGATTCTGCGTTGGCATATGTTCTCTCTCTTTCTTTCTCTCTCTCTCTCTCACACAATCTCTCCGTCTACCTGTCTTACTCTAGCGGTCTGGCGGAAGGTACGCCAGTATTTTCTATCAGTCGTCAACACGACTTTCCCCGTTCACGTTTGCTCAAATTATCCTAATGAAGTGTAGATGATGTTATCATATTCGTTGTTTTTCTATAGATAATCAGCGAGCCACATATTGCCCGAATCTTGTGGTGCAGGAAAAGGAATAGAGATTGGGAAATGCATGTGAGCAGAGAAGTGTACTTAAGGATGTTAAAGGAAGATACAACTTTGTGAACGGGAATGTTACAGCTGAGTGACTGTGAGCTACATGTGTAAGCAGTTTACCTACCACTCATAGTGTGATTGTCTTCTTTGTTCCAGATCTTCCAGAATGCTCGGCTTCAAGTTCTTGACTTTACAGAAGGTTCGTAACATAATTCTTGGTATTAGTAACGATAAAGAATAGAACTGATCGTTGTTTTCGTTATGATAATTTCATCGGTATAAGAGTACTGAACAAGCTCTCTGACACTATTATATTAAAGTGTATTTTCTAGACACAAGTATATTATAATCTATAATACGTGTGTATCTGCTATAAGAGGAGTCGTTTTCCTGTACACATGGGTGTCCTCTCGCCTGCTTGACCAAGTCTTTGTTTATGAATATAAATAACAGATGGTACTTAAGCTTGTTTTCTATTCGAAATTCATCATTATAATAACCGATTATCTGTTCAAGTAGAATATCAGCTGGCAGTAAGTTATAGATGAACTACTTGAACTATGGGTACTTTCCAAATCAAATGTACATTGTACGCTAAAAAAAAATAATTTAATAACCTTTGTTGCAGAGAAAGTTTCTTCTGGTGATTGTCGTTGTAGCCAGCGTCAATGTGATTGCATTCTTTGCCATCGGCTTAAAAATCACGTTACAAAAGGCTAACAAAGGCAGTATAGAGTACAGACAGCTGCACCCCGATGAACAGAAAGTCTTGGTTTATCACTGCCCTTGGGATGTCAAGTGCGGAGGCCTGGGTGACCGACAGAAGGGAATCGTGGGCGGCTTCGTGCTCTCCGCCATGTTGAACCGCACGTTCAAGATCCACATGCCCTTGCACCCAGAATGCAATTTGGATTTCTTCCTGACCCCAAGCGAGCTGGACTGGCGGGTACGCAGCACGGAACTGGCCCACCCGGATCAGCAGAGTTTGCTGGCGATGGACGGGGACAACATCGATGTCATTCAGAGTCTCCTGAAGAAGGACAACCTGCAGGCGGAGCTCCCCAGCACGTACGTCCTCTTCCGCAGCAATATGGAGATCGTGCAGTACCTCCTACAACACCCGGCGGCCAAGAAGGTGGAGTGGCTGCAGGGGAAATCAGTACCAGACATCTACAAGGAGGTGATAACCAGGCTGTTCACGCCGTCCGAGCGGATTCAGAAAAAGCTGCAGAAGCTGCAATCAGACTTTCGTGCCGGAAATGCGTCTCTCATCTGCGCACAGGTGCGACTAGGCCAGAGCGAGACGTTTGAGGACACGGAGCAGTTCTTGAATGTCCAAGTGTTTCCCGTCTTGGCGGACTTTCTAGCGCCGTACAGCACGGCTGCCACGTCTCGGATTTTCATCTCCTCCGACTCCAAGAAGATCGTCGAGCTCGCCACCGCTCGTTTCCCGACCGTCGCCGTCACCGTCCCAGGCCCGATCACTCACGTCGACAGGAGCAAGGGAGGCGACACCTGCGAGGGGACGGAGAAGGCGGTGGTGGAGCAGTTCCTCTTGGCGTCGTGCGACATGTTGGTGATCTCCGAGAGCGGCTTTGCCAAGATCGCCGCCTTCCTACGAGGACGAGATGATGGCTTGTATATCGTGTATAACAAGGCGACTTTTTTTTCGCATAAGATCGTGGTGGAATCTTACAGGAGAGACGAACCGGCCTTTCCCAACAGACGCTGGTGAGATCTGCGGTTACGGATTTCTTTTTATATGGGTTTTCCCACCATTTTTACCTCCATTTGTACTTAAAAGTTTCTGATCGACTCAAATCCCAGTTGGCTTGAATTCCAGTTACTAGCAGTGAGACAGATCGCCATTTTTTAAGTCGTACTATTATGAAGCCACCGGAGGGTTGTTTGTACACAAATGTGTGTGTATGAGTGAGTGATATAACATGTATACACTGATTTATTTTGACGATGATTGATGATTGTTGATATTGATATCTCTATATAGATGGATTTATATTTGCACTTTCATACACTTTCCTCTCCACATAATTATTTTCGGACATAAAGATGTGTGAAAGTTTTAATCTTTATGACTAGCAGGTCTAAATATGTAAGTCAGTGCCTCGGGTATAAAAGTATAAAATCATTTTGTGAAAGAATGTGCATATGTGCGCGTGTTCCCTGTTTAATGTGCAATAACAGTTGTCGATATTTTTTGTAAACCATCAGAATCATATCTCATGCACTTTATGATAATTATGCCCAACATCTTCTCATGGCAGCTCTCACACTTGGGTACATTCATTTGACATATCTTCTACCTTCCATCATTCTCTGTCTCTCTCCTTTGTTCTTTTTCTCTCACATCACGCACATTACAGGCTACATCTGTTTTGAGATTGACGATATTTGTATACAGCATCTGAAAATAGCCGTTTTCTAGTTTGTATATACATGTTTATATATATATATTACTATGTGTAAATGTAAATAACTAAAGATATCAATAAAGTGATAAAAAGTAATGAAGTGAACAGGATTTATATACGACTGAAGGATCACCAGCACATAACAGAGAAACAGTGATAAATTAATTTGGCCGCCTCTTTTAAATGTATCTGCAACAAGGACAGCTAGTCGATGTCTACATCTCTTCTCACTCTGTCACTCGCACTTACCACTTCTTTCTTGTCATTGGCTGTTTGTTATAACAGTTTGAAGAAAAACAGTTGTGCATAAAAAAACTTTCAACACAGCACACCCAGGGTATTCACATTACCCTAATTGCTAGTCTGATTGCTGTTGTGTCCATGATTAGAGGCAAGTGTCGCAGGACACGGAGCCAGTGATGTAGAGGTCTGTTTTATAACGTCCTCAAAGTGCAATTACAAACAAGTATTTTTATTTTTCCTGGAAATTGGTTTGTCTGCCAACAGTAACATGAGAACATGTCACATAAAACAAAACACAATTTATGAAAGAAAACCATTCGACTTCATCGAATTCACAATCGAACATCAAGGGATCTATGAAAAAACTCCAGTTACTGAAGGTTCGAGTTAAGAAGTTTGTCGAAAAAAGAACATTTTGTTCACTGTGGACGTTTAATTTTAACCAAGTTTTTATTTCTTGCCATACTTTAAAGACACTCCGGCACCCTGCAGAGACGGAGAACTTTGGCTTACGGAAGGTCGACTAATAGAAGTTCGATTGTACATAAAAATATATATATAGGTAGTAGATAAAACCATTCATGTCTCTTCCATTCCTGTGTTCAGCAACAATTAGGTAGATGATGAGCAATGAAGGAGAAGATACATTATTGTAAAAAAGCAGAAAAAAGAGGGGGAAAGTAGAAGTTTTGTTTACTTGATATCCGTGTAAGGTTTTTTTCTTTTTATCAAAATTTAAAATGAAATGGCGCCCTTTCTAGTAAAGCGTATATTTCTAGTATATGTCGAGTATATGTCTGACCACAAAATTGCATACACGTCCGTGGTCTGATCGAAAATGGCGCTCGTGTCGGCATCTTTGAGCAGCTAATTACATGATCTCAGTCTAATTAAAAGCCTTGGCCTGTGCATAATTCGTCTTTTCTTTGCGGGGAAGCAATCGAGGGAGGAAACCTCCTCAATCCTGAGGATTGCTTCAGCTACCTCCCTTGATCTGTTGTCGCCACAAATCAACATTACACACCTACTGAGAAGTTTTGTTTTTTTTAATGAGCCTAAATCAGCTATAAAATCATTTCTATTTCTGACATTTCATACAGTAAATTTGAATGAGTGATTTAAAAAAGTTTTAGAAAGAACTACAGGTAAAAATAGTACAGATTTTAAATGACACAAAAAAATCTGGAGATGAGCACAGCTCGTACAATAACATGGGGTCTAATGACTGCATCATGTCATGATACAGTATTATAGTCAGTATCATAGAGCATATATTTTTATTTATACTAGATTACCATTTGAAGCAGCAAACATGAGTCACTAGATACATTCATTTTAAATCCATACAAACTTCCTTGCGACGTTTAAAACAATAATGAAGATATTTAGCAAGGTTGTTCAGGTGAGAAACATCTTCAAAACAGAGTGGAGTATGATGGCTGGGATCTTTTGACTATGTAGAAATTCGAGTCGCAGATCTTCTAGATGGCGGCACTGGAATCATCGTCATCATTTCACGCGCTCCTTCATCAGGACTGTCGTCTTTCTCTCATCTTCTTCAACCTGTTCCTCCGAAACTTCTTGCGTGAATCATGAGTCATGACAAAATATGCTGTCATCCAAATAGGTGGCAGCATCTACAACAACGTGCACTTCGCTTGTGACATCCAGACGATTAAGCACAAGACTGGCAGCTAAATAGATATGTATCCCGTCCCGATGGGCCACTCGTCGCTGAAGTCCAAAGGATCCAGTTTCATTCTGTCCAACAGTCTTGTCAGCAAAGTATGGGGGAGGGAAGCAGAAGGAGCTGCTAGAAACGTTAGAGAGTGGAACCATCTTAGAGACCTCGACCCTTCCCGTAACCATAGCAAATAAATAAAACTAACAATGAAGTTTTTGTCTCCCCCACCCTCCTACACACATCCTTACAACCATTAAGTCAAAAAGACCAGGTGTCGTTGACATGACAAACACACACAAGCGAAAGAAAGAATGAGAAAGAAAGGAAAAGGAATGTTGGTATGCAGGGTAGAGAGTGGATATTATTTAGATTTTGTGTTTTCTTTGAAAAACTTGAGACAAGCACAGTTCCGTTTCAAGTGACATACATCTCTTCCTAAACCAAGGCCCTCCGTTTCCCTATCCCCCCTATTCCATCCTCAGATGTCGTGAAGGGAGGTGGGTGGGTGAGAGGTGGGTGGGAGGGTTTGTGCTGAGAAACAAGATGACGGTGGCGTTGCTGTCACAGGGGGAGACAAATGAGAAGTTTTTGCATAAGAGACAGACGCGGAAAGGACTCATTTGGCGACGTGGACAGGACGACCACTCACCTGCTGAGAGGCGTTTGGCGAGGTCTCTACCTGTACTCCTCAGTCAGTCCGTGCAACTTCTTTAGAGGTAAGGTCGTTTTGACGTTCTTCCCTTCTTTAAAACATCTCTTTACAAAGTTTAGAACATTGTATACTTCATTTAATCTTTGTTTCCACAATCAAAGAATGGGTGTTCAAAGCCTTGTAGGATTTAATTAATTCAAAGGTCATTTTTTTTAATCCTGAATACATAGTGGTGTGAGCAATGAGCTAAGGATGTTAATGTGTATATGTTGCTGTCTTTTAGAGCATTTTTCAGCATCGCAGCACTTTTATAATTCTTGGCAAAATATCATGACATACATTTCAGATCTTATGAGAAATATTAGGGAGGGCTTTGGTAGAAGGTAGAGTGAATGCGCGCGCAAGTTTTTGGCAGAGCGCTATTACAAGGTAACAGCTCGATCCTCTTGAATAGAAGGAAGAGAGGGTCGGGTACGATAAAGTCTTCAGGTTTTGTCATTTATTTTAGCTGCAGTCTGTCAACGCATGCGCGTAGAAATGTCTCGTTGATGGCATCCTGCTACATTTTTTTATCCTTCTTCACGTCGTCAGCCTGGATTCCTTTAACATTCTTTGGCGCCCTTGTTCTTTGCTTTGTGTAAGTGGGACCAAGGCCTGGCTGTTGGTTGTAACTACATTTTTTTTATTTAGGTCCAACTGCGTTTTTGTATGAACGCTAATGTCAGTCGTCTTCCTTGCGCTTCAATGCAAACAAATGCTAATAATAATTTAATAATAATAAAAAAATTAAAAGGAAAGGTTCACAGCAAACTTTTCTAGTCAGTGGGGAGCTGCAGCTAAAAACTTGATGGGCGTTGACCTTCTTTGTCAGTCAAGTTCTCACAAATTTCCTGTTTGTCCCACCTTTCCCCGTGCGCAGCGATAATTCGTAAACAAAAAGAAGTACAAACAAGTCTTTGAGTGACATGCACGGCAGGTGGGCATTGTGTTTACCTGAGACGACAAAGACGTTGTTGACTTGATAAAATAAAAACAAACGTAAGAAGGTTTAAAATGTTAGGATTCACGATCATTATTCCCAGTCACACCTTTGTAGAACATCGCACAATTGTTCTTGGCTGCGATCTGTCAACTCACAACGCAACGTGACATCTAGTTAAGCATGAACTTTGACCTTCCTTATAAATAATGACTCGTCTCTCGCGGAAAAAGAAAAATGAAGAGAAAGCATTCTTGTTCTCTTGATTGAGTGGTCACGACGTGTGACGTAGATGTAAGTTAACGAATGTAAGCGGTGCGTCACGTGGATCTCGCTCGCACGCGCTCGTCCTGTGGTCGCTCGTATGTCACGCTGCGTGACGTGACTCGTCCTGTGAGGGGATGGGAAGATGGATGATGGCAAGGATAAGGTTGACATCGCAAGGGTCTGCCACTGAGGTCAGGTTCTGAAGCGGACCACTTGTAGACAAGAAGGAAGACTTGTAAGGAAGAAGGATCCTCTCGAGAAAATCAAAACTGAGGCCGAGTCGCATTTTTTTTTTTAACGGATGGCTTGCTGACAACGGAGAGCAGGAAAGAGAAAACTACATTTTTTTGTCTTCACGCTAAGTTCTCTCTCCGTGTGTCTGTGTGTGTGAATAAAAAAGCTTAGCTGTTGAATGATGTGTACATATTCATCTTATTTTGTGTATCACACACGTCTTTGTTTTTACTTCAATCGCTGATAATAAAATACATTTTATTTTGAAAAGGACGTTGAACCATCAAATAAACAGTTCAGATTTTTTTTCTCTCTCTCTCTCCCAACTCTTTCTCTCTTTCCTCACTCACACTTTGCCATCTCTACGTCAAACCCGGACATTCGAAATTTTTCCTTTCTTTAAAAAAAATAATCATGTCAAGGGCGGCGGGCCTCACCTCGTGAAGGATTCTCGGCATTGTTTGTGTTATTGTTGTTGTCGTTGTTAACTCAGGTGTTGTAATGTTGTTTTAAAAGACTTAAATGTTCGAGTGCCCGTACATTTTTAGATCACCGCGACTATTAGAAAAGCAGATAAACATCACCACCCGCACTTACACATACATGCATGTATATCCATCTCCTCCATAAAGACACACACGCACACACACTTTTGATCGTGTCTTTAAAAGACATTCCCATAAAACAACGCGCTATCTAATAAGAAAAAATATCCTAAACATTACAGATAATTTTAAATTATTAAATATAAAAGTAATAAAATTCACCTCAGTATTGTTTTATTCGTTCTTTACACCTTTCTTCATGTGTAGTCTTCAGCACACCTCAATGCTCAATCGCCCCTAATATTAATTCAAAAAATAAAGCATTGATTATTAGCAGAGATTATGAGTCTTCGAAAATGAAATTTATGGTAGAAGTACACTATCATTATGTTTCTTTATGTTTTCTTTCCGTCTGAAGATGGCATTTCTTGTTCTTTTGGCTGTCATTGCGGGATTGGCTGCCTCTTCAAGTGCTAGAGGTAAGTGTTACAACAAGGCAACGCTGACCACAATAAAAACATGTTAAAATATATTGTTATAGTTTGAAACATCCAGCTGGAAATTGAATGAAATTTATTTATTTTTAATCACAGCATTTCTGATGTCGTTGAACTGATTATTTATTATTATTAATTATTTATTTATTTTTAATCACAGGGTATCTGATGTCGTTGAGCTGAACGTGAAGTGTATTAGTGCAGAAAAGAGAGAGAGTATTGACATACTGTATATGCAATCTGTTTACATATTTCAGAGTACAGTTGTACTGTGGACGATAACCTGTGTACTAGTAATGGTGTACAGACCATAATCATACAGAACGTGCGCATGTGCTGTCCGCACGGGGCTACCTTCCAGCTCAACAACTCACAGTGCATCTGTGTAGAGGACACCCGGGGTGCGTCTATCCTTTTTTTTCTGTTTTTCTACCCATTCTTTTTTCTTTCTTTTACCCCCTACTACCAGTTGTCTATCAGTCGATCCCTCCAGCCAGATTCAGTATTTCCTTTTTTTCATGAATGTGTTGAGATGCCTTATAAACAACAACAACAACAACAGGCTAGAGTTTCGTCATGGCTGACTCGTTTGCTCCCTGTTTCCGGCCATGCGCAGAAGAGCCGTGCCGGGAAGGGATACAGAGCTGTCGAGACGCCAACAGCTTTTCCACCAACTCACGCGGCATCGTGCGCTGCTGCATGCCGGGATACGCCATCAACAGCGTCAGCAGCAGCTTCGTCAACGGTCACCTCGTTGACATCTGCACGTGCACACGCACGGGTAGTGGCGGCTTCCTGTCCTCCTTCATGGGATTGGACAACACCGGTCAGGTGATGATCAGTTCCGGTAACGGCGGGGCTCAAGTCTATCCTTCCGCCAGGGGCTCCACCGTCAACATGACAGGTATGATCAGCGGGTTTGAGAGATCTGGTCTTTGCTTTCTCCTTTTCGTCTAAAAATTAAATTTGAAAATAATTCAAATCTTTACAGACACATGAAAAGGAGATAGAACGTCTTTCTCGAGACAGCAGTTTAGAGGTCCATATCGTTACGTCTCCCTACGTCTCATTACGTCTTCTTACGTCTGCAGAAGTCCGCGAGAAGTGGCGCCAGATGGGGGAAGGGTGGAAGCAGTGGGGCCAGCAGTTCGGGAACAACTTCCGCACGTGGGGGCAGAACTTCGCCAGAAGCATGCACCACACCGGGCGAGAATTGGCCCGCAGCCTGACGGGAACGTTGCACAATACACTGCAGCGGACTCTGGGCTCTCTCTTCAAATCCTTCTAGGGACAGCGACACTGTCTACAGTCTACAATCCTGTCTACAAACTAGAGACAATAGTGTAATTTACAGTCTATAAATTGAAGACAACATTCAAATATATGCCAACAGTCTACAGCCTACATCTTATCTCTTTCTCTCTCACACACACACACAAAGCAGAAAAGAGGACATCCTCAGCGATGAGACACATGGACACATTCTATCATCAGAAAGAGTAACACAAGAAACTTTCTATCTGTCAACACTCTGATAAAACATATTGTAAATCATACATGTAAATGATGCTTCTAGTCTGCACAATCTGTTGGTGCTTTTTATTATTAGTGTTGTAGCTGCTGTTATTGCCATTATTGGAGGGAATGAAGCAAGAATAATAATCTTATTTTTTAAAATACGTTCGTGACAATGTGGGATCTGCTAAAGTTTGATGTATCACTTTGAAGACCTAATCTCTGAGTCTGCTTAAAGATGTGGTTGTCAGCTTTAGGGAAATGTAAATAATTATATACCTCTTTAATTATTCATTACACTTATTTTTTTAATTGTTTCTCTCATCTTCTCTTTGTAACCAAGTTGTCGGGGGGTGTGGTTAAATGATAAGATTTTATCCCACACGCTCAACCAGATGCAGGAAGAGAGCAGTCCGATGTCTTGTCCTTTATTGAAAGGGTTTGGCTGCATCCCTCTACAGCAAGTTTCAGCATCCAGTCGTGAGCGGAAGCTGTCTGTCCCTCATTCTGTCGTGTCGCTGATCGAATCTCCAGCACGTCTGTCATCCGTTGGTTGGTTTATTTAGTTGGAAAGTGGAATTTTGCACTACGAGGAAGGGGAGGAAACCTTGAGATGATTTTTGCACTGTGGAGGAAAGAGAGAAGGAGAAAACCAAAGAAAACTGCTGACACCCAGCCCTCGGATATAGGTACAGAGAGTTGTGACGAGCGAATGTTTTAACCACTACACTACCGGGCATCTTAGCGTTTGTCGTCCCATCATAGCTCTGCCCTTGTATACCCCGGGTAGTCCCTTCAATCAGCACCTTTAGCCCTACCACCCAACACACTTTGTGGGGGCAATTGAGCATCTCCCGCCTAAATATAATCCACCGCCGACCCTCCACATCTCCACACGAAGTGAACAAGGAGCTCTGACTTGCACTAAGATCTTAAACTTTTTTGTCTTTCTTCTCTGGCATCTCACATGGTTAGTTTGTTTGTCCACACCCACCTCTAACAACGACATTTCTAAGATAGGGTAAAGAAGGTTAATTCGTTTGTAATGATCGCTGTACATATTCTCTGCCTGTAGCAACCCTTTGCTTTATGCAGACTATACCAGTCTTCATGGAATTTCGACCAAGACTTGCACTGATAAAGCTTCTCTATGATGGACCCACCCACGCACGTTGGGACCAAATCACTTACATTTAAGTTGTAAATGAATAATGTACAGAGATTGCACATGTTTACGTTGAATAAAAAATAAATTTTAATGTGTGAGATTTTTGTTTTGTTTTGTTTGGGGTTTTTTGTTGAAGGGCTTGTATTTTAACTTCACACGCACCTGTTCATAGTCTTAATCTGTCACTGATCATTGTCTTAGTAGTCTGGTGGTGCCAAGACAACAGAAGACTGTGTGGATAGGAGCAAATAGTTTAATCATTGTTGTTGTTGTCAGATATCAGCAGTGTGAATCTTGCTCACGTTGAATACACATCGAGCGTCGCGTCAAGCTAGAGTTCAATGCTTGGGTCCCTCGCTCCTTTTTATTTTTGCTCAGAAGAACTGTGTCGGGAAGAGATTCTCTCCTCGTCGCACACTGTTGCATGCCAACAAACAGGAAGCATAAGAAAGCCAGGGACATGGGGGAACGTGGGAAACATGGTCAATTTGGTCGACATAACATAGCAAAATATGAAAATCCATCAATAGTATGGCTAAAATCCCACAAGCAGGTAACAAGCACACACACACACACAGACATGATGACATGATGACATCTTTAATACCAATGACTCATGGTCATTAGGAGGGGAGATACAAACATATTTACTATACAAAACAGCCTGTTCAACAGCAGTCTCTAGGTAAATTACATTTTTCATATGATTTGAACCTAAGTATAATATATTATGGTCATCCGGCATATTTTCTTTCCTAAGGGGCATGACTGTTATATATATATTTAGATATTTCATTATTGTTTCATTTACCTATATAGTAGTTAAAACATTACCTATTGAATAGCACGGTATTTACAGGTGCTTCTAAGTATACCCAAGCAATTCACTTATTCCAAAAATATACAATAAATCAATACACAAAATTCCCACATACATATACAAGTCTACCCACTAACCCTCTCAGGTAGGTAATACTCACAGATATCTGCACAGAGAGAGGAGGAGAGAAAGGAAGAGAAATCCACTTACGTTGTTAATGAAAGGGAGATGATGCGAGAGAGAAAGAGAAAGAGAAAGAGAGAGAAAAAAACGCGTTTGAAATGTTTGTTTATATTTAAGCACAGCTTGCATCGACAGGTCAGGACCGTTATCAAACCGTTTTGAAGTGACGTACAAACTTAAAAAAAAAAAAAAGTCTGAACAGTCTCGCCTATCATTTTTCACATCCTGTTGACGACTTGAAAGAGGGAGACAAGTGTAAAATGGCGGTGTACATAAGCTGAAAGACGAATCCCTCCCATTACCATGAAAACATAAAAATTTCTGAAACGCCTTTAGAAACGCACTAGGATTACAGACGATAAAAGATTTCTGTCGACTGTGAACAGTCTATTGTATAGAAATGTTCTGTCCTGTGTTGTCTGTAATGGATATGTGTGTATTATCTTTCACAATTACCGACGTGAATGCGTGAGTCATTTCCCTTTCACTTTGAGGTCGACTTTTTGATCGAGGCGCTTCTTCCAATCCTCCATCTTTCCTTTAAACTGCCGACCCCACTGCATCCATCGGTCCGCAATCTGGGCCCAGTAATCATTAGTGCCTGTGAACGAAATGGAAAGACATATCACACGTGTCATCAGACCACCAATCAGGAATGTTAAACACAGGATTATCTTGTGCAATTTGCTTTATACACAACAGGTTTATCATGGGTAGTTTATACCTCAAAGAAGGAGGTTTATTGCAATTTATTGAGGATATAAAAAAGAGATGTCGTATGCTTGATAATGACTACTTTTACATATTAAGCAAAAAAAATTTACTTTTTTAGTTCGGATTATTTTGTTTTTGTTTTGGTTGGGGTTTTTTTGGGTTTTTTTTTGTTGTTTTGTTGTTTTTTTGTTTGTTTTTTTTTTTTTTTGCTGTTGTTTTTTTTTTTTGGGGGGGTTTGGTTTTTTGTTTCTTGTTTTTTGTTTTGTTTGTTTGGTTTTTTTTTTTTTTGTTTGTTTTTTGTTGACTTAGAAATTGTGGCTTTTTGACTATGCATGTTCCATCAAACCATAAAGAGTTCAGAACACAGAAGAATGCCGCAGAGAGAATTGAATACGAAGACCCATGTAATGTTGAAAAAAAAGAGGTGAAGAACAATCAGAAATAAGGAAAGGTGCAGAGAGAAAGGAAGAAAAGTAGGCGCTTGCTGAATACCCGTCGGGTTCTGGTTGCCGTTGTTGATAACTACGTTGCTGCCGTAATGTCTGCACGCGTCATTCACGTTGGTGATCCTGTTGACGTCGTCCGTGTAATCCACGTTACCAATGAAGTCCTTTCTGGCCAGGTTGCCCCTGTTGTCTGTGAAGACTACGTTGCCCATGTGGTCACTGTTGATTGTGTTGCCCTCGTTGTCCCGGAAGTTCACGTTGCCCATGAAGTCACTGTTGATCGTATTGCCATGGTTGTCCTTGTAGACCACGTTGCCAAGCATGCTCTTGGTGACCTCGTTGCCTTCGTTGTCCCTGTAGTTAAAGTTGCCCATGAAGTCTTTTGTGATTTCTCTGTTGTTCCTGGCCATTGTGACTATGCGACTGAGGTTGGTCGTGTCGATCCTCCCTGTGAAGGAAACCGCGAAGTCGCCGCTGCCCCCATTGGTACACTTGCAGGTGTTGACAACGTTTTGGCCGTTGATGACGCTGTAACCGATCCTGTACATGACAAATCCCCTCATACAACAGTAGACACCTCCGAGAGAATTTGTGCAGGTCCTGTAGGCTTCCTGGCAGCTCACCCTCCCTTCCTTGCATGGCTCATCTGCTCAAGGTCGGAAAAGACGAAAAGAGAACGGGACGCATACGAGTAAGCTATCGTTGAACTCTAGCTTTGTGTTACGACTAATATATTTCTTTGAAAGTCTTAATTCAGACCATTGCCAGCTGATTAAAACCCACTCTCCCAATCAACATTTTATCCAATAATTCTGCTAATTTGCGGCTTCACTGCTTAAATTTTGCAGTTTTATTTTTCTTATTATTTGCACTTGAATAACAAGAGCCGCATATAAAGTGATAGTCAAGTACTTACATGTATTATATATAAATATAACAGCTGACGCATGACATTTTTTTAAGATTGGAGCCTTGTCAGATCTTTTACTTTCACTCGGTAAGGGTTTTAAAATACGGAAAACGAACAAAAAGAAAGATAAGATTGGATGTCCAAAGGAAAGAAGAGACAAGAGAAAGAGGTTTAAATAGATAAAAACAAGCCACAGGCCTTACCTCGAGCAGACGCAGAAGCTACCAGAACCACAATGACACACAGAAGACAAGGAACCATGTTCAGACAGCTAGAGAAACAATGCAAAACAAAAGTAACCCAATCATAGTTTTCTTTCAAGTATTTGTTTGGGTTTTTTAATTTTATTTTAAAAAATCCTTGCAAGGTCATCGTTAGTTCCTATTTCATGACCTGCACTTTAGAAAGTTTTCTTTCTACACCAGGCTTTTTTTTTTCTTTTTTGCCTCTTGGTTCCTTTCATCCCACAATGTCAGCCTTTCTCGTGCCACATTTTTCACGCCGTGACTAAATGTAAACTATCAATCAAAATAAATAAAACTAAATGTAGGACTAAATATGCAGCAAGTAATTTTTACTAATAAAATTTGATAGCTCTCAGAAAGGATAAGGACCGTTTAATGAAAACACGCTTTAAGGTATATGAAGTTGGGGCAGAAGAATGTAGTTGTTAACATCTCTCTCCCTAACTACTGGAAAGTAACGGTACTATCGTTACCCTTGTCTTTCTTACCTTAAGAACAGCAGAACAAACTGGATCAAGAATACAGGTGGTTTCCTCGGTAAACGTCTCTCAACAGGTGAGCTGTCGTTCTCTCCAGGTAGATGAAAAATATCGTGCAACGAGATCGTTTCTTTTATTTAGAATAGGCTGTTAATTTTTTTTCCCCTTTGTGACTGCAAAACAATCGTCTTGCGTAACAAACTGATCGAGTTGTGATGTTAAATCGATAGTTGTTTGTCTTTCAATCTTATGTAGTCTTCCGTTTTATACCTGTCTCACTCGCCCAAGTCGTAAACAGGATGTGAAAATGTGAGGTGAGACTGAGTTCAGATTATATTTTAAAGCTTGTTTTTTTCTGGTCTGTCTATGCCAGCTGCGCAAACATTTCAAACATGTTCTCTCTTTGTGACCGTAGTTTGTTGAGGGTTTTTTCCCACGCAACAAATTACAAAAGGGCGGATTGGGGTGACTCAGAGGAAAGCAGAGCCAGGCATGCTGGGACTGCACACGTTGCGAAAGAGTTAACACACTGTGACGACACTACGTTGACAAAATACAGCAGGCTACATTTTAAGTAGATCATTGTGTACGGTCGACGAATGATTTCATAAATATCAAAATAGCCCTTGAAAATGAAAATGTTCCCCAACCTGTTGTAGATCAATATGACTATGTTGTAATTTGAGATATTGTGTTTTTGCAAAAAAAGAACGGCAGGGAGGATTACAGGGGGCAGAGGGAGGGAGCGACTGGGTCTTGATGTTTGGACACCTCCCACTTCACTCCAAACGTGCCTTTCCTACGACACATGAACAGTCAACCAGTCAAGTATGGAAATGCACATCAAACGTGCAAGTGTTTTACTGCTCTGCTACACTCAATCCGAACAATTAGCGAGATTCTGAGATAAACAACGGATCGAAAGTTGATATCAAATGGCAGCTGGAAGAGTTAGAGGATGATCTCAACTCCATAGAAGCGGGGAAACTTGGCTGATGAAACATTCCTTTCTCACGATAACGAAAATCCCACTATACAATCACGAACTTTTATTTCTGGACTGCTGGCAGACGATTTTTTCCAGTTAACTACTAAAACGAGGCAAGTTACTACAAAGCTTCCGGTTTATTCACATTTCAGATTAACTACTAAAACAAGGCATGCTTCTACAAAGCTTCCGGTTTATTCACATTTCAGATTAACTACTGAAACGAGGCATGCTTCTACAAAGCTTCCGGTTTAGTCACATTCTTTGTTTAGGCTCATTGAGACTAAGAGCAGAAGCTAAGCGTTGGTCTTGGCAGAAAGACAGCAATCCACCTATACACATCCGTGATACAATTATAAGATTATTCTGTACACACTTGAGTAAACAACTGCATGCATTTCAGAAAATGCCTTAAGTAATAAATGCCTAATGTTGACTGCGTTAACAGTGTTCAGAAAGAACTTTGTTCTTGACCCGTGTGCTCCACTTTACTTTCTCGCCCTTCTTCCAGAAATATTGACAAAGGTCACACAGGACAACAGCACCAAGGATGGTGCAAAGTGCTATGCTGCAGGCTACTCCCATCACTGCAGCGGATGGGTGTTGGTCGGACACGTTGCATCTCTTCCGGATCTGCTGGCTCAAGCCGGAAGGCCACACTTTCAGCAGGTCTGCCTTGCTCTTTGTTTACGGATCTCAGATGTGAATCGCTGAGGAAGAAAACAAAATAGAAAAATCTCAGTTATTTCAGCATACACACTGCTTGAACACCACTTCAAACAAATATGCTGCATAATACTGTATGTGCACAAGCATGCTAACATGAATATTTTAGGCAAATAGAGCTTACTTGTATATCACACCATTAAGTACAAATGTGTAGTAATAATAGGAAATGAATCCCAATATCCGATTAAAAAAAAAACAAACTTTATTTTACGTTGTCTCTGATGTCTAGCAAACAATTAATTCAAAGACTGCGATCGAGGAGATAGCACTGCATCTTAATATTGAATGCACCTTACATATGAAGATTAGAAAAATTCACTCACTCTTCTTTCGGTATTTTTGAACCGAGTGCAGTGCTGTCTCTCTCTCCTTGCTGAATTAAGCAATCAAGGATCAATCACACTTTTTATGATTGAGTTTATTTCACAAGAATCAACGAATGAACTACATGGATGTTATCGTAATTAGATGTTTGATATACTTTCTGCGTTTGTTATTTGTCTTCATATATTTATAGAGCCGTCCATAATTAAAAACAAAAAAAAAATAATTATTATTCCACAGCGTTTATTATACGAGTTAACAGATAATAGGCAAAGGTGGAGGTTAACCCGAATAGCTTAAACGCACAGCAAAAGTAATCATTATGATTGTAGCGGTAGCACCGAAGTGAGCTCTCAGTAACAGCGAGGAAGCACTCGGAGGCTAGCTGTCTTCTACACACGTTTTGATGACGTCATGCAAAAAAAAAGTTCATCGCTCAAGGGAAACTACTCTTCAAAAGTTAGGGAGGGGTCAAGAATAGTTTGTGACTTACTTCCCCTACACACGTTCAACTTTGTTATTATCACACTAAATTGCAAAGATGTCACAGAAATTTCATCGCGTGCGTAATGGCATGGCTGATAAAGAGACGCTGGAAGTGTGTTTTGCGGTCGACTCAGACGAGGATCGTGATATTGTAGCTGAAGATGACAATACTGAAGGGAGAACTTTCGAGGAAGAAGTCCCGCCACAAGTTTGTAAAAACGCGTGTTCAGTAAGAAAACCCCACATGGTAAGTCAGCACATGATGAGTCTCAAGTTTTTAGATGATTTCTATGACTGATGAGTTATAGGCTATGTCCCTTCAGTAAAGTAAAAAGCTTTTATCCACCTTATTGTCCTGGATGTAACCTAACTGACTGAGGAGGAAATGGTGGCATTACAGTGTCCGTCGTAGTATACCGTCTGTAGTTTAATATCATCATACTCGAAGCTCCGACCAACCTAAATCCACCGCCAAACTAAGATCATATCCAGTATGGCGTGTTGTTTTGTAAGGTTTTATGAATGAATCGATACTGCATAGACATCTCCAATTTTACTTTGCGTAGTAATTCAAACCGCCGGTGTTATCATGAATGCATGTTGGTTTTTAAAAAAGTCAAGGACGTGATATTAGTTCGTGAAATAAATCGAGAGAAAAGGTCCTCATAACTATATGCCTACTTTACAAGAAATTGAGAGGAGATATCTTAATAAAATCCCTTTCCAAAAAATGCAAAATGCGATTGTCTTATGAGAATGCAATTTTTTCACGATTAGCTGGAATTCACTAGCATTCTACTAACGCCCCATAGGATTATGTTGCAAACACACAATTTTAACTTTTTGGTCGGCTTAATACCAAGGACTGTAGAATCTTTTGGCACCAGAATTTTGTATATCGAGTGTGGACAAAATAGAATCAAAGAGAGGAAATGTACATAAATATAAATTGGTTTCACTTTATGCATAACACCCCTTACTCTTACAGACAAATGTGTTATTTTAATTCTGACTTGTGTGATAATGAGAAAAGTGAAAGAATATTAAAATATTTTATATAATATTTAGTTTCAGAAAGCTGTCTGGGGCTTCAAAAGAAGCACAGCATTGACAGTGTTTCTAAAGCGCCAAAAGCGAAAGGAGGGTGAAAGTAAGTATCCTATTTTAGCAAGAGCACAAAAATATCCCTGTAACCTTTAACCTACACTGATTGTTGAAAACCAGGCACTTTCCCTAAGCCATCACCCATCCCAAAATCAAAACAGTCTAATGGTTTGGATTACGGATATGTAATTTTTTCAAATGACTATTTGTATTTATTTACAGGTAATGTAGCATTTCTTGCAAGAGGCAGGGCAGAATATGCAGCTCTGTCACCTCTTGAGAAAAAAAAACTGGCGACAGAAGCTGCATCCAATACTCTTCCAGAAACTCTGGAAGAAAAAAAAGAATATCTTAAGCAGCTCATGCGCCAACTACACAAAGTGGTGAGTGTTCACCACATCACTTAGACACTGGTATGAAATGTACATGATTCCTTTTCTCCTTTGTTTAACTTTACACTGATATATATATTAGATGTATACAGGTGCACTTTACATTTATTTGCAATCTAATAATAAAAGTACAATTGAATCTTCTACTTTGCAGGAAAATGTTCTTGCACACATTGGTGCAACATACTACATTGAAATAAATTTTGACGACACGAATCATACTTTCGCACATGATAGCATTCCTAGACATGTGCTACAAGAGACTCGATATCCATTGCAGGCACCTTTATCAAACGTCGCATATCTGCGCAAGTGTGTGCAGAAAATTTTTAATGATGCATATGGTGAGAAACTGTCGATATTGTATCCCTTCGAAAATATGTAAAATACTTGCCATCAGAAAAAGGACTTTTATATTTTTCTTAAAGGTGTCATGCTATAGAGGAAATGCAATCAGCTTACAGGCATAGATTTTGTTTTTATGACCAACAAAGTCAGTATAGAAGATGCTGGGAAAACCTGCTTTTTCCATTACTAGTAGATGCAGGATGAGCTAAGAAACTGCTATAGCAAGTATGAGCACAGCAGTTAAGCTTTCTGCTGTCTTGGGGCATGAGTTACACAGTATTAGAGCATCTCAGTGTTCTGAGGAACTGAGTTGCTTTCGAACATTCTAGAAGAATTATAAGTAGGTAATATGTATTTATTGTATTGTGCAGATAATTTTATACCATCTTATCTGACCTGTGAATGTTTGATTTCAGCCAAAGCATTGGGAAAGGAGGAGTGCAACACCAACTTCCCCTACAAGAGACACTCTCTTTCACCTGTAGTCAAAATTACAGGAATGCCAGAAGGTGTTAAATTTAAACACCCTTCCAATTATGGAGCAGGAACATTAAAACAAATAGTTGCCATCAAGGCAAATATCAAGATGGAGCTCATAGCCCCAAGGTACATTTTTATAGTTTTATAGTTACTCGTACAGCAGAATCAGAATGTAAACAAAAGAAGCTGCATATACTGTATATTTTTGTATGCTATATAATGTGCTGTTGTATAAAAAATAATGTACCTGGACAGATGTGGTCCACGGCCCATTAAGTTTTTTGTCAAACACAAGGAAGAATTATTGTATTGTATACCTGATTAAAATATCATTGGTGTGCAGTGCCCCAGAAGTCATACAAACCGGTGTGGTGGAACATATGTGAGTATATTGTACTGTGAGACACTCGAGTCGCTATAAGGTTATGGTACAATGATGTCACAGTGCAGTGTGGCAGAAGACTCAAGTCTGTGTGCTGCAGAAGTGGTACACTGGTGGTGGTGGATATATGAGTATATTACTGTGAGACACTGGAAAATAAATACAACGTATGTGAAAACAGCAGTAGTGGATTTTATTTTCAATATTTTTTACAGAAACAGATCATTTCTGACTATGTTCATTCTGAATAGTACAGTACAGTGTGAGATCTCATGCTTAACTCGTTGGTTTCTTCAGTTTCGTGGCAGGAGAATCAGCTTCAGAAGTGGTACAAACTACCTTGGTGCAGGATATGTGAGTATGTTTTACTGTTTTCCAATGATTTGTACAGAAACAGATCAGTTCTCACCAACTGATCAATATATAAACAGCAATACAGGATTCCAATGGGTCTGTTCATTCTGAAAAGTACAAAACAATGTGCGAATTTACACAAAATCTTTGGTTTCGTCAGTTTTGTGATAAGTTTATGGCACAATTATGTATTCCATCTACACAAATGTCATTGTGCAGTGTGGCAGAAGACCCGAGTCAGTGTGCTGCAGAAGTACAAACACCGGTAGTGGCGGCTATGTGAGTATATTACTGTGAGACACTGGAGAATAAATACAATGTATGTGGAAATAGCAGCAGTGGATTTTACTTTCAATATTTTTTACAGAAACAAATCAACTCTAACCATATATACATTATGTAGGATTCCCATAGGTCTGTTCATTATAATTAGTACAGTACCGTGTGAGATCTCATACTTACCACTTTGGTTTCTTCAGTTTCACGGCAGAAGAGCCAGATACAGAAGTGGTACAAACCACCTTGGTGCAGGACATGTGAGTATATTTTACTATTTACATGATTGTTTTCCAATAATTTGTACAGAAACAGATCAGTTCTAAAAATATAAGATTCCAATGGGTCTATTCACTCTAAAAAGTGCAGTACAATGTTAGATTTCATGCTTACCTCTTTTATTTCTTCAGTTTCATAGTAGAAGACCCAGCTTTAGAAGTGATACAAACACCAGTGGTGGCGGATATGTGAGTATATTACTGTGAGACACTAGAGAATTAATATAATGTATATAGAAATAGCAGCAATGGATTTTATTTTCAATATTTTTTACAGAAACAAATCAGTTCTAACAATATGGGATTCCATTGTGTCTGTTCATTCTAAATATTACATTACAGTGTCAGACATCATACTTATCTCTTTGGTTTCTTTAGTTTCATGGCAGAAGACCCAGCTTCAGAAGTGGTACAAAGACCGGTGGTGGCAGATATGTGAGTATATTACTGTGAGACACTCTAGAATAAATACATTGTATGTGGAAATAGCAGCAGTGGACTTTAATTTCAATTTTTTTTTTTACGGAAACAAATCAGCTCTAACAATATGGGATTCCATTGTGTCTGTTCATTCTAAATATTACATTACAGTGTCAGACATCATACTTACCTCTTTGGTTTCTTTAGTTTCATGGCAGAAGACCCAGCTTCAGAAATGGTACAAAGACCAGTGGTGGCAGATATGTGAGTATATTACTGTGAGACACTCTAGAATAAATACATTGTATGTGGAAATAGCAGCAGTGGATTTTAATTTCAATTTTTTTTTTACGGAAACAAATCAGCTCTAACAATATGGGAGTCCATTGTGTCTGTTCATTCTAAATATTACATTACAGTGTCAGACATCATACTTACCTCTTTGGTTTCTTTAGCTTTGTGGCAGAAGACCCAGCTTCACAAGTGGTACAGACCACCTTGGTGCAGGATATGTGAGTATATTTTGCTATATTACACTGTAAAATATGGTGAATAGTATAGAATAGTATGAAAATATGTAAGTCTAATGTAACTGTCATTATTGTGCAATGCAGAAAAAGAATGTAGCAACTGAAGTGCTGCATTATTACCCGAGAATGTTGGATTTATCAGAATCATTCACAGAGCTTTTGATAAACAATTTTGTATGATTATTTACATTGATTAATTTGCTGTGTTTTCTTTTTATTCTGACCAGGCAAGAGGGGCCCACAAGCAGTTCGCAAATTAGTAAGGCAACTGATTTTCTCATTAATGCATGCAAAGGAAGCAAAAATTAAATATATCTGTGATATGCAGTATGTCAATGCAAACATGTATTTGCTCCTTGTCTGATATTATGTAAACATCAAAAACCCCATTTAGATTCTGTTAAAGCAGAGACATAATTGCAGGATGCAGTGTCTGAGATAGCTGAACAGATGACTGTTTTGCTGCCCGTCATCCGTCCCAAATTCTGTGACAACACCAAATGTACACAAGAAACACCTTGTTTGTAGTCATTACAGTATCCTGCCTATGTAAATCAACACCAATTTTTGTTAACACAATGCTAAGGCTACTGTTTGTTCCCTCATGAAGGCAAATTTTGAAAGGTCTTAGTCAAACAAAACAGATGGGTCATAGTGAGAGCAGGCATTGATAAAATCATTTATTTCTTATTTTTTACTTTGTCTATTTATTTGTGTACAGGTACAGTACAGGATTCTGCAAAGCAGCAGCAGGAATCAGGGAGAAAAAAGAAAAGAACAGGTGATAATTCTTCATGTTCCCTGATAAAAGAAAAATTTTGAAAGATCTCAGCTAAATGAAACAGATGGGTCGTATTGAGAAGCAGACATTCATAAAATCATTTATTTCTTACTTTTTTACTTTTTCCATTCATTTGTGTACAGGTACAAGAAAGGATTCCGCAAAGCAACAGCAGGAATCAGGGGAGACGAAGCAAAGAACAGGTGATAATTCTTCGTTGATAGGTTTTATAGGACAAAGTTTCCAGCTGTTCCACTTTTCTGGTTGACTGTATTGTTAACTGCAGTGATGTATATGTCTGTAGACATTGTCCTGTGTTTGAGAAGTCACAGCCTTCAGGCATGCTTATCAACAAATATATCTTTCTGATGCCAGCAATATTTGTATTGATGCTGAGTCACAACTCTTATTTCATGTTATTGTGCAGGACTCAGAACTCTGTGGACAGCAGCAGAAGTACTTCTTGTTCAGCAACACTTCGGTGAGGAGTTGGCCGGGCTGAAGCCAGTGTCACGCAGCAGCATTGACAGTTTTCTGGAGCAACAAACAGTGGTCAAAAGGACTTCTACTGCATTGGGAAATTATCTGTTAAGGAACAGGTAACTGCAACACTTACACAATTAAGGATACCTGTCAGCATGAGCCTCTATAGCTAGAAGAAAACAATTATATCTTCATTGTCTTCAGTATCAGTCTGTTAGGGTGGGTGGGTACCACTAAAATCCCACTAGGCAAGACATCAAACAAAGTAACTAGGGTTGGATAAGACACACCCTGCACAACCCTGCTGAAACCAGTGCCAGGCAGGCGTTCGAATGCAACCCTCAGGGGAAGAGGATAGTTGGGAGGCCAAAGCAGACTTGGAAAAGATCAGTAGAGAGCAAGGCAATGGATGCCGAAGCCACATGAGCCCCATTAAACTAAATAAATGGTGGTGGTGTCAGCTGCACTTAGAATTTGTAATAATGGCATATGATATTCATTTCTTCTTGTGCAGCTTGAAACAGATAATTTTTATTAATCTCACCTGTAACTTCATGTTTCAGGAAGAAAAGCAGACCTGATGATCAGTAGTGAATCGCAGCACCTTATCACCAAGACTGATGACGCTTGAGATATTGGATTGAGTCTTAAGGGCATTCTGTACTTTCAAGACGCATTTTCACTGCCATGTGCTATCTGCTTCACAGAGCTGACTGATGTGTGGGTTCTTTCTGGGTACTCCACCTTCTTATCACCAACCACCTGTGTGATAATGTTCCATGATGCAGCCCACCAAATTCAAGACATTAAAAAATTGCAATTTTTCCTTTTTGGTAGCTGTCAGTTACATTGAATTATATGTATTCTTCATTGCTTTGATGTCTTTGCAGAAATAAAGCATTTGCCCAGTGATGGGATTTGATCCCAGTACAGAAAAAAATACGACTTGTATGATTAGTTGTGACACTTGCCTCATAAGGTATATGTTTCTATCCATGTGATTATGACATGGTAGGGTGTTGTGGTTGTGTGGCTGTTACGTAGGTTCGGATGTTATGAACTAATTATTTGATCTACACTGTTGGTGTTGCTATTGGTTGTGTTGTAACTGAATATATAAAAATGTAAAGAAGTTATGAATGTGGAAGATTGTAAGTTTTTTAATTGGTCTGTATGGTTAAATTTGTTGCTGGCATGTGTTTGTGCGACGGTGCTTCTCAGGATTCATCATTAAAAAAAAAATGTTATTGTTATTTTGGTGTTTTTGATACAATGAAAAATTATTGTCTCAAGTATTGGTTCATTATCATATCTTGTCTATCCAACTTAAGAATGAAGGATGACCAATGTCATTCCTTGTCAAATAAAACCAAACATACTGTATCATATAATCTATCATTTCTTGGCTTCATTCCTTGGCTGTTCTTTGTGCTGAACTGTTTTGTCATAGAATAAGAAGTTCTTATCTGGTCCTTGCACGACCGCCTAGAAGTTTTGGGGACATATCATTGGGTTGTTACTGTGTCTGGACCTGATTCTGGTTGAGGAAAGAATGTGCTTTAGTGTCTGATCTTCAAAGCAGCACCGAGTGTTTTGACTGTCCTCTTCGCTAGCTACTTTCAATTTTTGGTTCTTTTTCGCCTGAGAAATCGAGTGGGTTGTAGCCTGAGTTCTTTTACAGGTTCATGACAGAGTAACCAAACATGTATGTAATATAATAAAGTACCTGAACAAACCTGTGAGCACAAGATACACATAAACATGTAGTAGGTTTATATAACATGTACGTAAATAGAATACACAAAATGTGAAATTGGACTATGTCCTGCTATCCAGTATTGGGTCCTCCCAATTCGTATAAGGGTTCAAATGTCTTGGGAAGGCGTCATGTTCACTCATCTGATACAATGGCAACTTCAACAGAAAAGGTAATTCTTTATCTGCATCCATCAACATGCCCAGGATTGTTCCAGCCATCGTATGTCTAGAAACAGCTGTTGGTGGGGTTCCTGTAAAAAAAAGAATATACCTATACCGTCTGTCACGCAGAAGCACAGTTATGGAGATCCTCAACTGTCACATCCTTATAAAGAAGCATCTTCAGCGGGAATTCTATCCAAACTTCATCACCCTGGTGGTGCCGATCCTCACCTACGGGTGTGACAAAGGACTGTGCTCGCCGAAACGAAAAGGAGAATCCAGGCATTCGAGAACAAGTGCCTGAGGAAGGTGGCCGATGCTGTGGTGGCCAAAGGAAGAACTGGCTTACGAACCTCAAAGACTGGAATGGTTGTCCTGTGCTCAACTGTTTCACCATCTGTCAGGCCTATCCAGCTGCTGTTAGTAGGCCATAATCTAGTTGTAGAAATTTATCTGTAGCTTTATATGCTGGCCTAAATGGTACCACTGGACTGATGCTAACAAGAAAATGAGTCACTGCCTTTGTGAATACCTTTGTGGCTTTTTTATGGTGTTTTCGCATTTATTCATTGTTTTTTTTTATATTTCTATAAATGTTTTTGCAGTGTTAGACTGTTAGCACAATGGCTTTTTATGTAGCATTGTTACTTCCTGTTGCTGCTGTTGGGGTGATGCACTTTTTTTTAAAATGACCCTTCATTCTGAGTGACCATGGTTCATTTGATACGTAAAAGAAATCTGGTCCTATCTGTAGATGTTACCTGACATGCTATCGTGTGACCAATCTTGTGGAAAATAGGCAAGAGAATTGTACTCGTGATGCCAGCTCTCCTCTGCTGCTTTTCTGCAACAAAACTATTTGATACAACTCAACTATTAGTTTAACTTGCACCACAAAGACCTTTACATCAAATGATAATTAAAATAAATCACTGAGAAACCAGTGGTATCATAGACTCCTCAATTTTTAAAAAATGTTGCAGCCAGCTGTCAGTCGTAGTCTGTGACAATAATGAGTACAAAAAACACCCTGTTGTGTGTATATAGGTGTGCTTGTGTGTTATTATTATTAAAGTATTAATAATAATACAAAATTTGTAAAGCGCATACTCAAACTCCTAAGGAGCATGCTCTTAGCGCTTAAGAACAAGATCGAAAAATGGACAGCATACGAGGGACACGAAAACAAACAAATAACACATGCACTAAGAAAGAATAAACAACAGTACTAAAAATGAATAAAATCAAATACAGAAAACACAAAGAGGAACCAAATGACAAGAACAAGAGCTGAGAGTAACATGATATTGCAAAAGGAAGGGTGTGACAAAGGACTATAGCATTATGGGAAAGGTTGTTAGGAGTAATGTTTACCGAAGAGGTGTGTTTTCAGTGCACGTGTAAAGGATTCAATAGTGGGTAGGTGGTGGACATGGACAGGGAGCGAGTTCCATTGTTTCGCTTCACAAGAACCAAAAGTCCTGTGACGATATGTTGTTGATGTTCTGATGACAAGAACGACCTGTCGGTGTGCTGTGGAGTATAAGCCAGTCGAAGGAATTTTCTAAGGAATCGGAACTTTCCAAACTGATTAATATGTGGAACTTTGTTTTTGTTACTTTGTGTTTATGGGTTATGTAAATGTGTCGTCACTAACTTCCTTCAAGAAAACAGGCCTAAGCTTCTCTAGAGTCTAGTATCCATGACATGTTTCTAGATGACGCAAGATTTTTAACTGTTATTTAAAAGACGTTTTTTCAGAATCCAACATTCCTGTTCCTTCTTGCGTAAACAAGGTTACTTCATTGTTAGGTCTTCCATATGGCCTTGCCCTGACTTACTCGTTTGAATGTTAGCAGTAAAACAGAGGTCAGGTGCAAACAACTTTCCCCAACTGTAGATGTTGAGAGAGAAGCTTAAACTAAAGAGTCAACTAAAAAGCTAATAATCGTTTTACCAGTTGGTTGGCTTGCTTGAACTTATTCCTCTTCTGCTTATTATTGTTGTTGATGCTGATGGATGATGCTGATGATGATGCTGCTGATGCTGATGCTGAGGAGGAGGAGGACGACGATGACGACGACATCCAAAAAAAAGAATCCAGACTGTGTTTTTAAACTGTCGAAACTGCTATCCTTTGAATATAATCCACAAATATCCACTCTATCAGATATAAATACTTATTTACTTTCTTACTCCTTAAAATGTAGATAAGAAAGGGAAAATTGTTTGGAAATTTAGGTTTGGTCAAAGTCATTTCAATAAGGAGAATTTAACACACACTCTCTCTCTCTCTCTCCCATATCCCAGTGTTAGCTTCGATTAAATATAGTGTCGTTTCATCTTACATAGGATTTTACAGGAACAGATATAACAAGGAAGTTAATTAAAGTCTACGAATAGTCTAGTAGGTCTGTGCCAAACATATACACAGCTATGGCTGTGAGCAGAGCTGTGTTAGTTTACTTGTGCATACTGCTTAAATACGTTTGTAAGTATTTTTTCTCTTTTCACAATC
This sequence comes from Pomacea canaliculata, assembly GCF_003073045.1. NCBI lineage: Eukaryota > Metazoa > Mollusca > Gastropoda > Architaenioglossa > Ampullariidae > Pomacea > Pomacea canaliculata. The sequence goes on from NC_037593.1 coordinate 24,808,487, forward strand.
ATCATCATCATCATCATCACAACAATAATAATCATAATAATAATCATAATATCATCATCATCTTTATGCGGCGTTTAACCGAAGAATAACTTCACATCACATCAGTTATACTAAGAACCATTAACCAACAGAAGAGAGTTGAAAGCTCATTAAAGAATTATAAGGTAGTTCCTATGTTGCTGACTGTATTTTATCTGTTTTACAAACTATTTTCCGGTCTGTTCTGTATTTTAGCGACATTTCTTATTCTTGATTGTGGATGGTCCAACGTGTCTACGGTCGAAGGAAAGGCAGCTCAGCTAAGATGCACCGGTAAACAAACGTATCTCCATCTTCAATTCTCATTTAAAACTACTGTACTCCTAATTAATTTTGACTGGATTTAAAATTCCCGTGTCTTTGGACATGGCTGAAATTTATTTACTGCACTCGTCAATTGAGGTTTGTCTTTTTACCACAAAATTTCAGATGAACACTTATTACTATATTATTCATCATCGTCGTCATCATCATCATCATGACAGGGTGTGGGGATGCACATTTTCTGACCAGCAATTTTAAAATTTATTGTTCTCCTATTCTCGGAAGGACACGTTGCATACGTGCCTTACTCTGCGTGCTTCTATGCTATATCTAGACTCTACTCACCTGACAGGTATAAATGCAGCTGAAGCGGTAGAATGGCGGCACATCATCCCAGGTGGAACAGCCAACGAAATCATTGTTTCCACATGCCAGGATCAAAACGTGTGCACGGACAACAGCCCCAGCAGGTACCGAGCCACTCGCCCCGCCAGCAACACCTCGGTGTTGACCATCGTCAGCGTCTCACGGGACGACACCGCCAGGTGGACCTGTCAGGCCGGAGGCGACCAAGACACCTGTTCTATGCCTGTTACCATCTGTAATTTGTCTGGGTTTTTTTTAAAGATATAAATTACAATTTTACATACAGGTAGGAAGGTTGAATGTATATTCAAATGTTTTATATGTGGAAATTTCCATTTAGATGGGACTATTCCTTTATTTAGAAAGTATTTTTCTGGCAACAGACCCTGCTGATGTGACGGAAAATTGCACGGTGACTGTAAAAGAGGAGAGTGTTGAGGTGTCATGCACCATCTACAAAGCTTATCCATCGCCTACCTGTACCTGGTCTGAATATTTCTACCCTGCAGACAGACTCAGTTTGCTGGTAAATAAAGTTTATAGTAAAACATTGATTAGCACTCTGTAGGTTTATTCTTTTGAACGTGTGCTACCGCAGCTGTGGTAAGGTCAGGCCTTAACCCTTTAGTTGTTTGCCTATTTCAATGTTAATAATAAAGACCTACTAAAGATTATTGAGAATAATTATGCTATAATTATAATAAAGATGGGCGTGGGGATGAAGGTGTGATAAAAAAAATGTGCTAATGTTCTTCGGTGTTATATTACAGAACGACACATATATGGAACCTCCAAAAACCTTTATTGAAAACGGAAATTTGTACTACAACACTTCCTGTCGGGTGTTCAGAAACGTCACCAAGCAGGTGGGAACTTTTAATTACACCGTCGTTATCTACCCCGGGGCTGTGGTGCGGTCCTCGGTCGTGGCAGTGGGGTCAGGATCACGGTCGTCTGCTATACAGACCACACCATCTTCTGCTACAACCTCTGAAGCTACTACACCATCAACTACAAGTAACTGGACGTTTTCTAGTACTGCTTGCTTCTTTAGCAAATTATATATTTCTATCTTTGTGGTTTGTGTATAATGGTTACTGTAGACCTGTGTCATTTAATGGGGTAATTCACTCTGACTTTTGATAAATATTTTTCTTAGCCCAGCCCAGGTCTCAGTTCGGGACCTCAAAATGAACAGTAGTAATCACACTGGTTCAGGTTTGATTTTTTTTTAAGATTCTTTCTTTTTACCAAGGCAACACGTTGTCCTTATTGAACTCTGATGTTCTTGTGGCCAGAATCAGAGGACACCACCAGCGAGGTACCGTCAGCTCCAGCAGCTGCATCCGTTGCCGTGTCGGCGCTCGTACCTCATGGAGTCATTGGCATCGGGGTTGGAGCAGTGGTTCTTGTTGCTATAGTAATCGCAGTTACCTGCATTATTTACAAACGGCGGTTGAAAAGGATTCAGAGAAACGGTTGGTGCACAGCGAGGTTAATAATTCATAAGAAAATAATTAAATAGCATGCGAAATATTTTTTGCAATTGTGTGTGTGTGTGTGTATACTCGCATGTACGTATGAATGTGACTGTCGTTTCATGACTAGAATCGTGGTGTCAGGAGACAAAGTTATGCTACATACGTCCGTTTTTGTAGGTTTGTCTGTTGGTTACAATCAAGACAGTGGACAAAGTGAGGGACCAAAAGACATTATTCAAAATGCTACCCACATTGGTAAGGCCAATTTCGTCCCTTCTCTCTCTCTCTCCCCCCCCCCCCCCTATAAAAATTTAAAATATACGCACGACGATAAAAAAAAAGGTGTAGTGGGTGCAAACATTTAAAAAATAGTTCAAAATAGTGATTGGCGAATGCTTAGCAAAAGGAGAGCAGTATTCATAAGTTAATTAGGCGTCTCTGCTTACAAAGTGGTCATTATTTTTACCTCTTTCTGTGCCTCTTTCTGTTCTAAAAATGAAAGACAAGTACTCTTTCAGAGTTAGAGAAATAGTATTTTGTACTGTATTTTAATTAGTCTTTAGAAACAAATTGCAACCCCACTAGACTTTTAAGTATTTTAGAATAAAAAGATTATATATATAATACTAAGAAAAATTAGCTTTGAGGCCAGTGCTGGTCTTATCATCTACAGAAAATGGAAGGTTCCAATCAAGGATCTTAGTTTTTTTCTTGATTTATTGATATGTGCCTTCTTTCTTTCTTCTTTTCTTCCTGCCTTTCTTCATTTCTATTTCTTTCCTTCAAGTCCTTTGCGTGCTGCCATCAAATCTGTACATGTACTTGTGTTTTTCTTTAACTAGTTCTATGAACAGATTCTGATCCAAATTCATCTAGCTAAGCATCAGTTTGTCATTCTAAATTATCTGTAAATAATATTTCTTATTTATTTCAATAAAGAGTCGTTGGATGATGGCAGACCGACGACAAACTCAGCCCGCTTTGTAAACACCGAAGGCGTCTATGATGAGATCCTGGAGCCTGACACAGGTATGGGTGTGATTGTTTGTTGTAAGATCGAGATAGTTCTTGTTTGAGGTCTCAGCTCAGATTTCCATGGTTTCCAGCTGTGGACATCTGCAGCCCCCTTATTAAAGAGCAGAGACATGTTGAGATAACTTTGACATTTACCAGGAAACCTACAGATTGATTTGAGAGCCTTTCACAATTATGATAACTGGAATTTCACCACTTACCAGAAAAACAGATAGCTGTATTTTTCATAAATATGTACAAAATGATGATTGTGAACTAGTTTACACACACTGCATCTGTTTGTGTGTAAACTAGTTCAAAATTGAATTTTCCAACTATATTCCAACAATATGTCACTAAACATTAACTTTAGGCTTTTTTTGAATCTTTAAGTTTTTCAATGTTTGATATGTTGACAGATTTCCATCAATATACATCTCTTTCGCGGCCAGATTCTCTGCCGACATCAGCAGCTGTTGACGAAGACGACCAATATTTAACACCTGTAAACGCCTGTGTTACCTTTGGAGACGGTTATGTGTGTATGACAAATCCCACAACAGAGGACAGAGAACCATCTACTCTTCCTTCACCTCCAGCACTAGACTATATGTTAGACAATGACAATGGCTACTTGCTTCCTGCACTCAGACTCTAGAAATGCTCCCATTATATCGAAAAATGCAATTTTCCTATATCCATGGTGATGGAGGAATTATCTCACCTATAACTCCAACGGAAGGCTTCAGTCTCGCTCAGACAGTGAGACTTGTTGGTATAAAGAGAAGTCCACAAACCAGTGTCACGACACCGCCGGTGCCTCTCGTTTTTCGCTCTCTCCAACTCACCAGCGGGTCGGACAATTGCGCGTTCTTTCGTTCCAATTGAAGAATGATTCGCCTGTACGAGTCTGTCTGTTTACTGATCAAAATTACCAACCAAAAAAAATAGATCCTAACTATAAAAGCAAAACGGTCTCTAACACCACAGTTTTTCCTTCAATCTCCACTTCTACAAAGTACAAGGAACACCTCACACGCTATAAACTCACTGTCTTGGCAGTCGTTTCTCCTTTCACATTAGTACATTCGATCTCTGATTAGCAAATCGCATTGTCTTGGCAAATGCTTTCACCTCTCCCTTTCCGCTCTCTAACTTTCTTCTTCTTCCACTCGCTAACGCTCTTCCTCTTCTATCTACTCTCTAACGTCCTCTTCTTCTCTCTATTCTCCAGCGTCCTTCTTCTTCTAAATCCCCTCTAACGTCCTTCTGCTTCCATATTCCTTCTAACGTCTCTCCCGCTTACCTCACTATTTCTTTTTGACGTCACTATACGTCATTTGTCACGTTTTATTTAGAGAACGTCCATCATTAGCACGCTTTCATCTACACACGCGCCCAGTCCTAGCACTCTGACTAGATCCATGACAACCAGCCAATGTGTATTTCTCAGTTATCTCAGACTCGATGACTTGAAAGTCTATATTAGACACAATATATATGCTACCTGTCATTTCTAGTGCAGTTACTCATTTGGACAATGTGTATCTTCAACCATGTCAAAGCAGACTGTCAAAAGCTTTGTTTTACTAAAAAACATTTATGTGAAAATTGGCTTTAGTCTTTAAACTGCTTCTGTATTTTTTCTCCCCTCTTTCTCTCTCCCCTTTAAAACAGTCAAATCACATGGCAAGTCATTGCTTTATCTATTTATCTTTCTATCTAGCTAATCTAATCTTTGTATTGATATATGCACAAATAAATATACGAAACCAGTTCTGTCCATTTTTTCTGGTCATTGAATGCGTAGCTAAAGATAAAGGATAAGAGATAGTCAGACAGCGAGTGAGAGACAATGTACAGAGCCATCACAAAAATTTCCTGTGCAAGACAAATGTGACCTTTAACATTTTATTCCTCAACCACAATAAGTTCATGAGACAATCTCCACTTTTAATTTGAACAAAAGAGTGGTCATCATTCTTCTCTACTGATGGAAATGATTTAATATCACATTTGTTGAAAACTTCAGAACTCTAGGATCAGGCCCGTTCTTAGCCCCCGCGGGGCCCGAGGCAAAAGTCATGTGCGGGGCCCTCACGCCACGATCACACGGTTTTAGTTGGGATGTGACTGTGGGTGGAATTTGTTGTCATTACAGTCACTGGCCACTGGCCACTAAACCAAAACAGGGCCAACATATAGTGCCTGTGTCTGGACTCTAGATTGTGGGTGTCAAGAAAAGAAGCAGTTTAATATCAGCTGGCTTCGATTCTTAGCACCAGCAGGTCTGTACCACTGACCACTGTACACACATATTTATCAACAAAATTAACATGAAAATGGTGATTTTATATATAGAGAGAGAAAACTCTCCTCCCCAGACCTACGAAATCTTGGTGTTATAGTGGACACGTCACTGTCTTCTGAATCTCACATTATATACAGTCTGCAAATCCATCTTTCATGACCTTTGCAGGATCAGTCACATCTGACCCTTCCTGCCAGTTGCCGCTATCAAAAAGTTTCTATCTTCATTCGCATGTCATTTGGATTATTGCAACTCTCCACTCGTCATTGTCCCAAACCACTTACAGGACACTAGTACAGGACTCAAGAAAATATCGGCGAAAAGCAGACCATGCTGCACCCCTCCTCCGCCAACTAAACTGTCTAACTGGTTGAGCTCCATCTTTTAAGAAAATAAAATAAAAAAAAGAAAAGAAATCATTCACAATTCAGAGAACTCTTCCATTCACTCCTTCATTGCCACTTCTTCGTCCAGGCCATCTAACAAATTCTGTTTTTATCAGTCGTTCATCAGCTTTCTTTTTCTTTGTTGTATAGTCAACCATCGGTGTCGTTTTTCAACAACTTCACTGTAATGTGCTATACAAAATTCAAATAATGGCTATATTTGGTATTATTATATAAACAAGAAGATACAGCAATACATAAACAAGTAATCTCACATCTCTTGAAAGTTGTATAAAAAGAACAGCACAAGTCTATAACTATAGCTACTTTACCATGGACAAATTAAAATTAAAAAACATCTTCAGCAACAGATAGTTATAAAATATTGTCATAGTTGACACAACTTCACAGGGGTTTGTTTTTTGGTGGGTTTTTTTGACAATTTTTGCTTTTGTAAGGTTTTCCTGATTTAAGAGGTGAATGACAAAGTCAAGAGCTAAACATTGATCTCATCACTTACCAAAATGATTTTGGGAAAAAGACATAAAATGAGTAGAATAATGGATGGTCGAGTCGTACTGCAAGACTGGACTGAGCCTTGGGGTGTGCCTGTTAAAAGAAAAACACTTTTGTCAGTAAGAAGAACAAGCATGCATTCACTGCCAATGTGAAAGATGTGATTGCCTACTTAAACTGTCATCAGTCTAATGTAATAACACTAGTTAAAGTAACTGTATATTGCATAGTCACATGATGGCACATCATGTTACTAAACTAAAGTTCCTAGTTCTCCAAGCAATCTGTCAATTACAACATTCTCCAACAGGTAAACTATTTTTATTAAATATCTATTTTTATTATTTTATTATTTCACAAGCTGCACGGACTGTAAAAACAAGTTGAATGGATTTCTAGTCAAAGACCTTGCTGATGAGTTACTTTCATTATAGCACCTTCAGTTATAAAAAAATGTTTCCTTTACCCTCGGTACATGCGCATATGTAAAACATAACACTCTAGGTCTCAGTATGAAGTAACATAAATATACGACACAAAAATTATTTCTACCTCCATCGGCACATTCTTTTGTTTCTGTGATATCAACTCCCTAAACCTTGAAACTCAAATCTGACAGGAACTAAAGTAGCTCAGTGAAAATTTTTTAAGTCCAAAGCGTTAGCAAACCGCTATAGAACAGATTAACAAACATGAGAGATTATACTGAACCCAGGTTATGAGACCTGAACGGAATATTACCCTGATGTTTTCATTTTTCCCAGGCAGAAACCTCATTTCTCGGTAGTTTAGAAATAAATTACTTCATAGGATTGAAAAAAAATTGCAGAAAACTCTATTAACTAAATATATTAGTCAATATTTAAACACATGTACATTACTGCATGGAGGAACAAGCACGAGGGGAGGCAGCAAATAACAGAAGAATAAAATGAGAGAAAAGGGAACTAATAAGGTTGTCTCACCATCTTTCACGTCCAGAACAATTGTTTTTGTGAGGCTGTAGGTGTCGGTCAAGTGGGTTGCCGAACACTGGCACTGCAGCCCGTGGTCTTCGTTGGTCAGTTCAAGGGTTAAGGTCTGGCTGACGCTGGTGGGGTGTCTAGAGTTCGAACCTTTGTTGGGGATTTCTCGCTCACCACACCCAAAGTTTACACGATCAACGAGAGGGTTGCCGCCGTTTACCGTGCAGGTCATAATTAGCTTATCGCCAGCATAGTAGGCCTTTTTGTTGTTGTAATCAATTTCCGGAGGTCCTTGAGGTGCGACTGTAAATATCAAAGCATATAGATGTGTAAACATTTTGGGGGCAAACTGCTATTAAGAATTCTCACGCCTCGCTCACATGTTATTATGTCAAAGTTTTCATATTTTAATATTACTGTCACATCTTTGTAAGTTAATGATAAAGCGTTTAACACTAGAAGACAAAATAAAACCAAATCATAACATACTGTGAAATAGATGTCCAAAAAATGTAGAAAAATCAACATCAGAAAAACAGAACTACATGTATAGTCAAGCCAAGACGCTCAGCAGAGCAATGTTATAACATCATAGAAAAACCTAATGCTTACACTGGATGTACAGTTTTGTGGAAACCACTTCCTTTGGGACTGAAGAAGCAGAAGGGTTCACCACGGTACAGTTGATTACTCGTCCGTTGTCTTCTGGTTTTGGAATAATAGTAAATATTTTCTGGAAGTTAAACATTCCTGAGGGCTCCAGCTGTAATGAAGTAAAACAGAAACTATTCTATATTTTTTTCTAAAGGATGCTTCGTTTGATTTGTATACTTTGTTCGCATGATGAACCTTAATAAGACGCGGAGTTCTACGGGAATTTAAGTGAGTATCTTCGATATTAAATGTCTTTTGATTCTGCCTTGACAGCAATCAAAGTATACACAATGTGTCCACGCACAATTTTTTTCCCGGAACAGTTTAAAAACAATTTCTAAGGTTTTCAAAACACTGGGGAGGCACTTTGTGTGGTATTGCCTTTAATACCTATAAATTACAATCAACTCGCCTTAGTTTCTACTGTTGCTGATGGTTTGCCATCACAAGTTATGATAGGGATCGGATTAACTCCCTTGACTTGCAAATGAAGTTGATACTCCTGATCTCGATTATACACAAACGGCGTGGTCTCTTTATGACTTGCATAGTCGGGAAATGCCACAAACCGAGGTCCAACTGGAGACAGAAACAAGTTTCATTAATTCGTCCTTTTTTTTGCAATAGGTGACTATTGTTGGACACTGCTATTCTCTGGCCCCCCAAAATTCCCTAAACCATCAGAATTAATTTTTAAAAAATCGTATTAAACTTTAGTTTAAGATACTAAGTAATGAGCAGGACAGATTTTTAGGCTGACATTTTAAGCAGTACATAAATTTGTGGCAAACTCGTCGCCTGAATACCGCGGATTAAACCCTTGCTAGAAACATCAAAAAGATGGAACTGCAAAAGTTATTAGGTGGGGAGAAAATTAACAAAGATAATGCAGAACATAGATATGATTTATCCTGAGGGGAAAGAGAGAGACCTACAGGCAATCTTTGGCTGATACGTCTCTGTAACGTCGCCCGTGTGATGGTGAACGATGCACGTGTAGTCTTGCTCCGTAGTATTCCACGGGACAAACGAGGCTTTCAGAGTGCTGGAGTTCTTGGACGTCTGCGGAATAGGCAGGACCTTGCCATCGGGGCTCAGAAACTTCACATCGCCAGGTGGCGCTCCGGGGTCGCTTACGACGCACGTGCACAGGTCAGCATCCTTCTTTTGTGCATCCTGGAAGTCTATGAAGGTGCTGATACAGTTTTGTAGAGTGGGTTTGGCTGGTTTCCCTGTTACATGGGAAAAACTTCTTTTAAATATTATACTACGAAATGGAAAATTAATCTTTAATACTTATCTTTATCTAACGAATACTGCCTCTGCTTCTTCACAATGGGTGTGGCATGAGACTAGCAACATCAACGGTACATACACCTGTTTATCATAAATTCTCACCCTGACAATGTGAAGGCATCTGTGTACAATAGTGATTTTAGTTTGAAAATATTGTTTTAAACTCTTTCTGTGGATTTTGAAGTTTGTAGAATGAAAGGAGAGTTCTCTGCTTAGACTTAGGTAAGCGGTGCCTTGTAGTTCACTTTTCAGAAACCCTCTTGTATTCTACAAGACAGAAAATACAGTTTCGACAAGGTTGATGGTGTACCAAAAGATTGACTGTCGTAAGTTTTCTGTTCCTGACTTTCTACCAAAAAACTTACTAATTTGAAAAGTTCCGTTCACTTCAATCTCCCTCGTTAGTGGAGAAACAGAAACTTTGTATTTATAGGATCCCTCTTCTTCTGGAAGTAACTTTGAAAGCACACATCTAAAACTGTAGTAGTCTCTCATGTTACTGGTGTAGACATTTTGTGTCACACTGACGTAGGCAGACGAGATTTCAACATACTTCCGATCCTGAAGAACATTAACAAAACTGGTTAGTTCAAATTAATGCACATCCTTGGGGGCTTATAAAAGCCGAATGGAAACGAGAGTAAGAAAATGTTTGACGACTGTTTATATGCTTTAAAGACACCAAAGGCAACCTCAAAATTAAAGATCATTAATAAACTTGCATTGATTAATAGATGTTTTTCATCAATCAGTTATTAAGCAATATATTTGGAACATGGTTTCCCACTAGAAAAGTTCTTCCTCATAATATATGTTTCAAATTACTTTGTTCGCATGATGAACCTTAACCTTTTCAAATCTTCAGTACCATAAGCCTCGCCATTATTCTTTAATAAATTTGATTGATAGCCAGTACCTGGATTTTCTCATAGAATTCACATTTGAAAGCGGTTTCTGGGTACACCTTTGATACCAGCAGGGTTCCGTTGATGAACTTTTTGTACTCATCGAAGACAACGCTCACGAATTGCACATCTGGTGGATCTGAAAAAGTAATGCTTGGTCAGAGGATATATGCGTAGAAAGATCTACCTGAATTGATATATGACAGCAAATATACATGTACACACATTAAAATGTATGGAAGTAAGTAATAAAAGTCCACGTACAGACAACGGCATTTACTCTGCACTCAGCGCTGTCTGACCCCACGGTGAACCTCCAGGTCCCGACTATATTGGTGCCATCCCTCTCCACCTTCACAACGACCATCTGTGACGTGGCATTGGGTCTAGACAGCTATCAAACAGACAATTGTTTGCTTGTATCAGTATTCTATGGTGACTAAAGTGCCATGCCCATAGTTTACTGGATAAGATCATACATGTTACACAGACATGTGCTCTGTAGTCAGGTCTCCAACATGGCCGGCTTGCAAGATCTCATAGTTTCACTAAAGTCTGTTATATAGCAAAGCTCCATGAAGCTATCACAGTGTCTTTAGGTCAGATTGTTGACAGAAACATTCCATTAACATTCGTTTATCATTTTTATACATTAAAAAGTTCATAAACTGAAAAGGTCACCAACGGGCATTTTACGTTTGTCGCGGGATATCCGAATGTAATCCTGATATGTAAAAGCTCACCTGGAAAATATTCCTAGCTGGAAAGCAGGAACCCGTTGCATCACAGAAGCCTATGTCAGTCACGTGATTTGTGATAACAAATCGCACAGTTACCGTTGAATTTGGCGGGAAATCAAAGACCCAAATGGCATGGTTTGTATCTTCAATCGCGTTTCCTTCCCTGCCGCAGTCGGCTTTGAGGGTTAGACCTGTTTGTCCAGCAGAGACAGGTATCAAGATTAATTTTGTCAGGATTATGTAAGACTTTGTAAAATTCATTCCCTAGAGGCGTGACCAGAGGTATAGGCGTGCAATAAATACGCGCATTGGTATATAAAACATATAAAACACATATAAAAGCTGAGAGTACTTATTTCGATATTTGCTTTTTTAGTCCAGAATATCAAACATGGGTATTCGTCGGAGACTAGTTGACAGTGACATTTAAAGATGCAAACAAGAACTAACTCATTTTGTAACGCCAAAATATAACCAAACAGCCCATAACAATTTAATTGTTAATATTTTAAATGCTGTTATTATAATTTTGAATTTTGCATTGTACACATGAAAGAGACATGTTATAGAAATATAACTGATATATAACAGATATCGAGGCATATTATTATGTTTTGTATAATCATCTACAGACAGACGCTGAACTGTTGAAATATAAAACTATTCAAGCAGTTAGGAACTTGGTATGTTATTGTATTTTACCTATTTCTAGAAACAAAAGGAGAAAAACCACTTGTGCGAGGAGCAACATTTTGGACTTGTGGCAATCAGCTTTCCTTACGACAGACAGCATCTGCGAGTAAATCGTAAAACTTAATGAACTTCAAGAACTTGAATTCAAGGGCAAAAAATATATATATATTTCTCAATCATGCTACCCAGAAAGCTTGCAAGAGTAGTGAAAAATAATTTCAGGAAATATGATGTAAAGACAATCTTTACGAAACTCGTTTGAGTAGTGCACTAACTTCTAGCTCAAACGTAAAAATAAAATCACGAATATAATTTGAAAAATAATAAGAATTATTATTATTATTATTATTATTATTACCTACCGCTTGGTATCTCCAAAATCAGATCCATAGAAAGACGACATGAACTGTATAACCGTAACTCAGCAAAGAGCTGTCCCAATAGGCAAGAATACATAGGCAAGATTCGTTCCCATAAGCTTGTAAGCAAAATTCCGACGAGTCTATTAAAAGAACACTGAAAGCAACCGCTCTGGCAATGAGTCCGAAACTGCCTCACATAAAAGCAGCAATATTTAGAGACATGTACTTATTTAGTAAACTCTAAACGTGTAACGAAGGGAAACTTAAGCCTGTTTTAAGGGATGAAAAAATAACACAAAATAAAAGTCTATCAACAATCTAATAATGTGGAAAGTCCGATTTCTAGAAAATATGATTAGTCTATCTGGTCTACTAAGCCTAAAGCCTAAGCCGGTTTTATGTGATCCAATATATATATAATTCAGGGCTTCTGCTTACGCAAAAAAAAAATGCGTAGAGTACGCATTAAAAGTTCGGAGGACCCCTTCAAATTTGGGCGAAGAACACATACAAAATTGGGTAAGTGTGGTGTCTGACAACGTAGCTCAATCTATTGTTGTCGTCTGCTACAGGGTGATAGTAACTTCCCTTGCACTGAGTTTATTTTCCCTTACCAAGAAGAGTTCCATTAAAGGCCGATATCTTCCCACCGGGGGGAAGTGAGTGGTATCGCCCGTGCAAGGGAAGGTAGGAGTACACGAGGTGCGGACTGCCATCGGCCAGTCGTCTTCAATTACTACCCGGACAAAAGGCGGGGTGGACATCACAGGCACTGCCGACTAGCATGGCAATAAATCGTCTCCCTCACCCAGTACTTGCGTAGGGTCTGAGCGTTGATGCGAAACGACTTCTGTCTGAACATTCTGTCGGGGTTAGGACTGACTGTATTCTCCACAAACAAACAAAACTAGAATGTATAAAGGAGAGAAGAATGAACAGCGCAAATGACACAAACATAAAAACAACTGAATTGATCGCATAATGGTCGGGTTAGATAAGCAAAGAAAGACACAGTGGGGGCGCTATGTTGCAGTCGTGAATTGTTGGCAATTTGTAAAAGTTCAAAGATTGGACTCAAACCGAGGTGTACTTTAGGTCAGTCATCAGGAGGAATGAACTGAAAGTATTAAATATTATTATCCCCTCTTATGAGTAAAGAAAGATGTAAGGAAAGACAGTATGTTCAGATAGAAGCCGTTTCGCCTCACTTTTCTTAGACCCTACAGCAAGTACTAGTCGGCTGAGAAAGGCGTTTTATTGCTAAATATAGTTTGCAACTGAAACTCGTTTAATTTATTTGTACAGTTTCAAACACCTTCGATCCCCCTTCATCTCATGATTTACGTAACATTCAGAATCCACTGAATGTCACTGAGCTGTGGGAGTCACGTCTTGCAGAGGTTCGCTTTTCTACCTTGCGCCAGGTTTTTTTTTTATCCCAACTTTTATACTTTTAGCAACGTGCCACCTCTCGTTGATGTTTCTTACAACTCTAGTTCTCACTAACTTATTAATTGCCAGGTTATGGTTGAGAACTTCCTCTTGAATGATGGCATCTGAGGCATTCATACTTTCATACATCCTCTCCCATCCACCACCAGGTGCAGCTTATTTAACTTATTTCAAAGATGTCGTTGACAGCGTGGTTAGAATCATCGTCTTAGAAACGTAAAGAAAGTGAGCACCCCAAGTACAATGAGCATACGCTCATCACAGATGCTTGCACAGACATCATGGCACAGAAATCTCGCCATTTCTGACTTGACATTACAGTGCTTTGTGTGCCTGAAAGGCAGTTGAACAAAGTATGTTGATTTGTTGATTTTTTTTCACATTGTAAAGGGACCCCTTAGAGTTAGCCTGGGACCCCTTAGAAATCTGAGGAAGGGGTCCCTGGGACCCCAAAGAATTTAGCCTTAGCAGAAGCCCTGAATATATATCACTTAAAATATAAAAGTGTGAAAGTCATCCATCAAACACGAAAGTATGGAACACTCTCTACTTCGCCAGCTTGTAATTTAGGCTACAGTATATTATTTTTAAGACCGTATATCTTCATATCCGTATAACACATCTTTTTCTCATAGTATGCAGGCATTTGTCCGATCAGTGCCATTATAGTTTTGGGCAACTAAAATACTGGAAGGAGATTTTTCGGGTTTGGGTAGACTAGCACTTGCCCCTTCTCACTCAGGTGACAACGACAAGAAACCCATAAACCAGTAGGACATACACAAATGACAGTCAAGTATTCATGACATACTGACACAATGGAGATCCTCTAGTTAGAAACGGAGAGGTTGACTGGCGATGTGGTGGTCTGTAAACAAAGGGCAGATGATAGGTTCAACTTTTCTGTTAAACAGCAGTCAGGAAGAATAATAGAGTTTTACAGTAACCTAGTCTGGACATAATGCAGTAACTTTCGGTCCATCTATCTTTCAATATATGTATGTGCGTTTGTGTATCCGTGACCCTGCTTATGAAGAAATAAATTCTTCTTCTTGTTCCTAATCAACCCCAGTGGAGCATAGGGCCACAACTACACCAAGGGAAGAAATAAATGTTAAAATTTAAATAACACGCCCAATCTCATGACAGTAAGTATCCTTATGTGCTGCTGGATTTCTCAAAAGATAAGAAGTGTGAGTCACGAGGTCTGGACAGCATGCACTTGTGTGGGTGTAAACAGTCTACAAAGAAAATTCCTGAAATGATTTGTGTGTCAGCACAAAGGTGTCAGCAAGTGTTTACAAGAAATCAGTCTTTCTGTGGGTCGTGAAAACAGGTTTTTCGAAAAACAAATTATTAATAGCAACTGATTGTGCTTGATCACTGAGATACATCGGGGTAGGCGTTGGCGTCGGTTACGATTATATTTTTGCAATTATATTTTTATTGAATGCTCGAAGGAACACCTCACATTTTAGTAGACTCAAGTATGTCAATAAGGGGTAGCTGAGGTCTGTTGTTAATTCTGACACTGTCATGAGGAGTAATTCAAGTCCTTGCTCGCGCCATCTTCTATCAGACCAGGAGGCCATGACATCCTCTTGTAACCTTGTATCTTGGGTTATATCATAGCCTCTATCTATCTTCCGATTTCTTTTATATTACACGTATTATGCTGTTGAAATGTTAAACTTGATATTAAACTTTGATATTACTGTATTGTACATGACTGAGGCAACAGTTCTGAAATTAGAAAGAAATAAAAAAGGTTCGCGAAAATGTGCTCTTTCTCTGTGTATATATCTGAAACATGACAAACATGTTTCTAGGGCTGATCTACATGATGTCCTGCTCAAGTCCTCAAGTCCTTTGTCATATCATCTACCATCAGACCTGAAAGCCATGATTTTCTCTTTTCTTTGGTAAGGTGGACTAAGCAATGCCTTTGTCTTCTGTCTCCCAACATCATCAACACCCATATCTGTTATTGTTAGGAGTCTATCGTTAAAGTCATCTTTATTTTGGTTTGCAGAAAGGCGAGCTAGCGAACTGCCCTGATGGTTCATTTAGACAAGAAATTATGACATAATATTTTCACGATTTTTGTATATTTGCAATATACTTGCAAATTCATTTTATTTCCTTAATACGACAGTTTCTCCAATCCAAATGTTCCATTCAAAAGAAACTCGTCACACAACGGTAGTCCATATACACTTCATTCAATATCGTTTCTTTCATGACAAAGCAATTAGAAGTTTTTCTATATATATTTATTTTTAAAATGTGCAATGTCTCACACAAACAAAACTTAACAACAAAACATGGCTTCTAACGACAAGCGAAAAGCACTGGGCAGGTCATCGCTGCCACACCTTCAGAATCTCTTACTAATGATATTATAAATATATAGTTCGTTTAAAATACACAACAATTTATGCAAGTGGTAAAAGCATATTTGAAAAGGACTCTAAGGATAATATCACAATTTGTGTATTAAAATTTATTAACCAGCGGGAAAAATATTGACAGATTAGCTTTGATAATTTAGATGTGAGATGATGCTGCTGACGTCTGGAATTCACCTGCCTCCAGTGATACTTCAACTAGGGGTGTGACTGATGTTGGAGCTGGTGTCCCGACTGACATTGCAGTTGATGTCGTGACTGATGGAGTTGGTGTCCCGACTGACATTGCAGTTGATGTCGTGACTGACGTTGTCATGGTATCGTCACTGATACTTCCATCATCGATGCTGCTGAGGCTGTCACACATACCCCTCCTATTTTCACAAAAGAAAAACTGATTTTTTGGGGCGACATTCTTAACATGTCGAAAACTTCTTAGATATGTATTCTTAAAATCACATTTTCAGCTCCGACTGAAATCTCGAGAACAACTTTTTTCTACTATTTACTTTGGGGAAAGAGCTCGCGGATTTTCTTTTTCTTAAATAGAACGCTTGCTTTTAAACATACGAGAAAACCTTGGGAATGGTTTAAACTGCATATATTCTTTTCTGTTCTTTTCAGTATCATACCTCTGTTCGGTCGAACTTAGGCCTTGAGCTAAGACTTGGTCAGAAGAGCGCTGCTCCATTTCGAATTGGCCAGGAGCCTGGTGTGGAAAACACGAAAATATCGTGCAAATGTAAACTGCATTCTACAAATCATGACTGACAGGTATGTATAAGTGAGAAGGTCAAGACAGGCATGCATTTTAGGCTAAACAAGACGTTTGGGGAAAAAAATTTATTTGGGGAATTTTATATATACAGTGGAACCTCGGTTAGCGAACGCCTCGGATAGCGAATATTTCGGTTAACGAACAAAAATTTTGCTAAAAGTTTGTCTCGGATAGCGAACAAAATTTCGGATAACGAACAGCCACGTGAACCACACGTGACCGACCAGCATGTAATCATTCGCGCTCGAGACACAGTTACGATCAGTCGTTCCTTATCTGTGAGCATCCTTCTTATTTAGTGATTGTTGTGCTTTATTTTAATAAGATAATCATCAGTCATGGCTCCAAAGAAGATTAAGAGCAATTAATAGTAGTGAGGTAATGACAAGGAAGCGGCCAACAAATGAATTGAAAAAGGAAATGATTTCAAAGTATGAAGGTGGCATGCGTCTGAGGATATGTGATGTCGTATTACCGAAGAGTTTTACAAAAAAGGCAGAGGGAACTGCTAGACATATTGGACAAGTGTTTTCCTTTAACCTCAAAGCTACAGAAAAGGAAGTCAGCCCCGATTTTATAATATCACGTGTGCTCATGGAGGGGGAATCCAAGCAGTCATTCCACCCCTTCCTCCCCACACTTGCTTCCAACCACGCCGTCAAAACGGCAAGTTTTCTGATGTTTAAATGCTTTCGTTAATGTTTTTATGTTTAACTCCATTTATATTGTGTTATAACTGTTCTCATTACAAATACCTATATATATATAGCCTGTAACTTTCAAATATTGGCGAGTCAACAGGGGCTGGGAACCCATTAAATCTATTTCCTTTATTTCTTGTGGAAAAAATTGTTTCGGATAACGAACATTTCGGATAACGAACAGCTTTCCAGAACGGATTAAGTTCGTTAACCGAGGTTCCACTGTATATACTTGCCAAGATCGTATTGAGTGTTGTTGTAACAGACGATGGCCTCATGACTACAGTCTATTTTATTGGAGAGAGAGGTTATTCTTTCTTTTGGTGGTGCATACTTTAAATTTCTGTGCTATCTGGTATTTTACTTTTTATTTACTGCTGATTCCATTGTTAATATTTTCATTGTTGTTTTATGTGATAATATTTTTTCATGGTCTAGAATCGTCTTCCTTTCAACTGAGATGGACACGTGGAGTTTCAAATAAGAATATTTAGGCACTGGCAAAACCTGTGACGCTGGAGCTTAAATTAAACTTGTAAGAATGGAACTCCCAGTTAAACAGTAAAAGGATGCTTCCATAAGAATAAGAAGTTTAAAGTAAGAATTTGTTATGTTCTTCTGTCTGTCTTTTTTATTCTACTAACTTTACAGGCTGCCAAGAGTTTGTTTAAACTTCTGGCATTCAAAGACTTGGTCACTTTTAGAAACTTCACAATTGTCACTTAGTTTTTGTTTTTGTCTTTACTTCCTGTTGCCTTGTTTTCGAAGTCCCCTTACCTCAGAAGGAGTTCCTTGTTCTTTGCGCCTTGAGCTGTCACTGTGCTTCGACTTTTGTGGAGCACGGCCAGTCTGATCTCCAAGTTTACCTGAAGAACCTGGACGTGATGGGATTGGTCGATCGCGCTTCCGGTCTGATTTCTTGAGTTCTTCCTCCCTTGTTTGGAGATCACTCTGCGTTGAGTTTTCTGGAGTACGACTCATCTGCTCTTTACTGGCAACTACTTTCCTATTATCATAGATCACACCTCTGTTGTTTGGACGGGGATTCGTGTCATCGCCGCTGAAGTCGTTGTTAGGATCATTTCTGACATCAGAACTGCTGACAGGGTTTGGGGGTTGCTCGCCGTTACTTTCGTTTGCTTGTCCAGGCTCAGACATTGTACTCGAACCTCTAACCAGACCGGTTAGCGACAAAGAGTCGTAAGGAGTATTGTCACAAAGACTTTTCCGTTTTAAGTAGATGCCAAAGATTACAGCAAGTGTGATAACACCAGCAACACCGACAACAACGCCTACGATGATGTTGACTGTGTTGTCGTTTTTTGCAGGACTGTTGTCTGTACCTGTTAGATAAAATAAAGCAAAATATTAAATGGAAAAAGTCTTGTGTTTTAAGATGCTGAAATTGGATAACAAACTGAATCCTTAAATCGAAGCACATATGTTAATTCCTCCTCACAAAACACCGCCTGATGATTTTATTGTTTCACTGCTTTCATTTTCTTACCGAGATTCACCTGCAAGGTGAGAATAAAGTAGCACACTGTACCTGCCATTTTGAGAGTGATCGTGATGTTTTTAGTCGTGTACACTCCATTGTCAGCAAAACAGACGCAAAGCGCGTCTCGGTAAGAGTCACTCATACGGAAAGTCAAAAGACTGGTCACCAGCTCTCCACTGCGCATGTCCGTCATATCAGACTGCCCCGCGCATGCGAAGTAGACTCTTTGGATGGG